>NC_058406.1:20726209-20965798 GCF_002201575.2 Neomonachus schauinslandi
CCCCCCCCCCCCCCCCCCCCCCCCCCCCCCCCCCCCCCCCCCCGCTCGCTCGCTCGCACTCTCTCTCTTGAATGGATAAATCTTTAAAAGGAAAAAAAAAAAAAAACCTTCCAATGGCTCTACCCTTCCCTCCCTGGTCCCTGGGGCTCCCATCCCCCGATAGAACCAGCGGGCCCTGAACCCATGACCCCCAACACTTGAGGTCCTGACTGTCGCCACCTATAGGGCGCTTACAGTGCCCTGCAGAACAGTTCAGGGGTCCCAAACCCAAGCCATTTCCACGCGCGGGTCTCCAGAACTCACAAACCATGGCTCAACTCTTTCTGAATCATTGACCATGCCCACCCATGGAGTTCTCCCCAGTCTTGCGAAATGGCTTCCAGGTTCTTCCAAGATGTCTAGGTCCTACTGCCCAATACTTGCAGACCCCCTGAGCCTGATTTCCTCGGCCTTCAACCACCCATAACCCCTCTACTCTTTCTTTCTTTTCTCCTCCACATGGAGTCCCTGGCTCTCCAGACCCTCAGCCACTTTCAGACCCCCACATGTCTTCCAATTCCGCCAGAGTGCTTCCAACCAAGACAGCAGCTCCTAGTTGGAACCCTCCTCCCCCACTTGGAGACTTTTGCACTGCCCAGCCCAGCCCAGCCCAGCGACTGGGCTGGATAGATTTCTCTCCTGCGTAAGAGTACAGAGCAGTTTGGACCTAGGGACTCTTTCCTAGCCCTAAATTATCATTTACTGACTTCTGTCCCCAGGGGGGAGCAGTGTGGAACTAATCTCGCTTCTGCTTCTCCTCCTTTGGTCTAGCTTTTAACTTCTGCCCTTTATTGCTCACTCTTAAGAGTTATCACCATGGCACCTGCCATACCAGAGAACCAAAACACAGCCCTTAGATACCATCTAATTGGACATCAACATTTTACAGTTAAGGAAAACTGAGGCCCCTATGTGCCCAAACCAACATTTGAATGTCCCTTCTTGAGACCTAAATTGGGCTGGCAAGTACTTTTTTCCCCCTTCATTTTGGCCTTTACAGTGAGCCATGCATTTCCCTAGGCAAAGAAAGCCCTAGATAAATTGAGATAGGACATGGATATTTGTCCATCCTTCCCTCCTTTTGCTCTTCCCCCCCCCCCCGAAAAAAGGGATTCTGATCTCTGGGTGGTTCCTGTCCTAAGGTATATGGGACTTAATGTCACACCTCTCTGGAGTTTTCTAAAGAGAAATCTGAAATGAATAACTCATAGATAATGGAATTTCAGGCACTAGCACCAGGAAAATGGAATCATTTTGGTCATCCTTAAGGTGGATATATCTCAAGATGGAGTATTCTTTCACTAGTGGGGCTTGAGCGGGTAGTAGAGGATGACCAGCCAGACTCCAATGGGATTGGGACTCCCGTTCTTTGCCTTAGGTATTGCAAGTTATGCTTAGAGATCTCTGTGGGGTGAAGGATTGGGATTTAATGCAGATGCACTGTATCCTTGTAGAGCACGCACTAAAGAACAACTGGCAGCCTTGAAGAAACACCATGAAGAGGAAATCACCCATCATATAAAGGAAATTGAACGTCTGCAGAAAGAAATTGAGTGGCACAAGAAGAAGATCAAATGTTCAATTTCCTTTATATGATGGGTGATTTCCTCTTCATGGTGTTTCTTCAAGGCTGCCAGTTGTTCTTTAGTGCGTGCTCTACAAGGATACAGTGCATCTGCGTTAAATCCCAAATTACGTGTTCAACTAACTTTTCAAACTTTGTACTCTTGTAAAGTTAAAAAAAAAAGGCATGTGACTTAACGATAATTCTTTGCACTGCATCTTTAAGGTAATCTTATTGCTGGCCACTTGAATCTCAGCATTCACATCTCTGGAGTGTCTATAAACTTTTCACTGGCAGCATCATGGACATGTTTTGGAAACAGACATTTAGTATCTTGTCTGCAGGAGTAGGGTCAATGACTTGTCTGAACTTTTATCATTCAATGGTCCTAAAGGCCTTTTTGTAATAGGGTCTCACAACAAAGTACTCACTACAATTCTAGGGCAAATAATCCGTTAAACTGGTGAATTGAAAATGTCTTGTTATTGGCCCAAAATGTCACTTTTTTTTGGCCTGGACGAGTTACACAGTTTGTGTAACAATTTAGTTAAACAAGCCTTACAGTCAAATTTGAATCAGGAACACTCAGCAAGGCAAAATCTAATCTAAGGAAATTCTGATTCTCTGTTATTAACAAACTTGGAAGTCTCAACTCCACAATACTGGGCAACTGTAGGTAAAACATAATTTCTAATTCTAGTTCTTTCAATTTGCACAAGGCTAATTAGAACAAAGATAACTAGCTCATATGAAGAGTTCTCTAATCATTTTTTTTTTTTTTTTAGTAAGCTCTATACCCAATATGGGGCTTGAACTTAGGACCCTGAGACGAAGAGTAGCATGTTCTACTGACTGAGTCAGCCAGGTGCCCATCTGCAAAATAGACTGATGGTGCCTTGAATTGTATCCTCTTAAGCAATCATTCCTGTTTTCCAGGCTGCTCTTGATCTTATGTCTTGGATTAGGGTTTATTTTTCAAGCTTTCTCTGAACACCTCTGACTAGTGTCAGACAGAGAAAGGAACCTTTCCTGGTGTCATAGTCCCCCTCCCCCTATAAATTACATAGCACTTATCACTGTGCTCTATCTTTGAGCTCCCTATTGTAGGTACCCTGATTCGTTTTTTTTTTTGTAAGATTTTTATTTATTTGAGAGACAGAGAGAGAGACAGCGTGAGAGGGAACACAAGCAGGGGGAGTAGGAGAGGGAAAAGCAGGCCTCTGGTGAAGCAGGAAGCCCGACATGGGGCTTGATCCCAGGACCCCGGGACCATGACCCGAGCCGAAGGCAGTTGCTCAACTGAGCCACCCAGGCGCCCGATTCATTGTTTAAAAAAAAGATTTATTTATTTGAGAGAGAGAGAGCAAGAGAGAGTATGCAACGAGTGGGACGGCAGAGAGAGAGGGAGAATCTCAAGCAGACTCTGCCCTGAGCATGGAGCCCGAAGCGGGCGCTCGATCCCACGACTCTGAGATCATGACCTGAGCCCAAATCAAGAGCTGGAAGCTTAACCAACTGAACCACCCAGGTGCCCCTATCTGATTCATTTTAGAAGTCCAGTAGTATGTCCCCCTACCCCTCTCCAGATAGTGGAAGAAGGCATTAGACACAATTCACTGATGACAATTTATTATAATCTGTTGGCAGCACACAGATAGATAAAACCAGTACTATGCTTCCATAGAAGTGGGCAATGATATGTAGCTATGCTATGGGAAGTGTGTATGTTTAATCATCATCATCATGTTTTAGATGTTTGATCTTCTTCTTGTGCCGCTCAATTTCTTTCTGCAGACGTTCAATTTCCTTTATATGATGGGTGATTTCCTCTTCATGGTGTTTCTTCAAGGCTGCCAGTTGTTCTTTAGTGCGTGCTCTACAAGGATACAGTGCATCTGCGTTAAATCCCATTTTGCATTTTGTGAGCCTCTCCCCCAGCCCCTACTAAAAGGCTTACAAAATCCCTTAAGTTTGTGATGATAGTATTCTCATGACTTCTAATCAACAATTACCTTGTTAGAAGTTATGTTCCTGAGTGTGCCATCTGCTCTTGAGATCTATTTTAAATTAAAGTCACTCTAATAATGATCAAATAAAGCAAGCAAAAAGTTGAAACTTGAAGAGTAAGCTCGAATTCTTAGGAAGATAAAATGAATCATTTTTGGAGCAGCTTAATTTAAGACTACCTGAACTTTATGAAAATGGTAACTCATGGTCTTGTTGTGACATATCTGTGGTTAATTTTTCTATCCTGTCATAATAAAAGCAAGATATAAATATTATTTAAAAATACATTTTAAAAATATCTCTTAAATATATTTGTTTAAATATATCTTTGTTAAAATCCTAAGGTAATTTATGTGATTTGAACCAGTAACCACAGACACATAGCACAGGTCATAAGATTCCCCAGAAGTTTCTTGAAATTTGGAAAGTACTACAAGCAGGCGTTCTTTTTTTTTTTTTTAAGATTTTATTTATTTATTTGTCAGAGAGAGAGAGCCCAAGCAGGGGGAGCAGCAGACAGAGGGAGAAGCAGGCTTCCTGCTGAGCAAGGAGCCCCATGCAGGACTTAATCATGGGATCACGACCTGAGCGAAGGCAGATGCTTAACCAACTGAGCCACCCAGGCGTCCCTACAGCAGGAGTTCTTAAAGTGCCCACAAGCCAGCAGCATCAGCATCACCTGGGAGCTTGTTAGAAAGGTAAGTTCTCAGGCCCCATCACAGACCAGCTAAAACTGAGGGTTAAACCCAGAAATCTGTTTAACAAGCTTCCCCAAGTGATTCTAATGTCCGCTAAAGTTTGAGGACCACTGTACAAGTAGTTTCTAATGACATTTGCTGGCATTCTTGGGCATAGAACACTTTTATAAAGGCAGATTATTAGGTATAATAATACATATATCTAATATAGTTCTTCATGTGAATGCCATTTCAGAATAAAAAGATATGTTAAGATTATTCTTGTACAAAACATATTAACATAAGAGCATAGCATTCCCTGGAATAAAATCCTTTTTGTTTACAAGTAACAGACAACCAGCACAGTCTGGCTTAAGGAGGAGAAAAGGGGTGATTTTTTTAAAGAATAGGGGCTATTGTCTCCGAATCTCAAGAAAACCTGAACAAACAAAACTCAGGAAAGGCAGGGACCAGAGAAGCTCTGAGAACTGCAAGAGCAGATTTGTTGAAGCAGCCCTAACCATCTGAGTCAGAATCATTGGAGTGCTTTTTTTTTTTTTTGAGATTTCTATGGAATTTTACACAATGAAGTTATTGAAGTTATTCAACAATTGCACAGCAATTTATGAGCATGTCATAATTACTTGCTTATTAAATCTTATGAGATTTCTGGCAAATAGATCCATGCCATTAGTTTATTTTTTTTTTAAAGATTTTATTTACTTATTTGAGAGAGAGAGTGAAAGAGAGGGAGAGAGAGAGAGACCATGAGCAGGGGGAGGGGCAGAGGGAGAAGCAGGCTCCCTGCTGAGCATGGAGCCCAATATGGGACTCGATCCCAGGACCCTGGGATCAAGACCTGAGCCAAAGGCAGACGCTTAACCAACTGAGTCACCCGGGGGTCCCTAGTTTTTTTGTTTTTTTGTTTTTTTTAAATTCAATTAGCCAACATAGAGTACATACTTAGTTTCAGATGTAGTGTTCAATAATTTATCAGTTGCATATAACACCCAGTGCTCATCACATCACGTGCCCTCCTTAATGCCCATCACCCAATTTTATAAGCAAAGTAACCGAAGCAGGGAATTGTGAAGTTTCTCAAGGTCACACAACCAGGTTTCTGCTAAGCAAGAACTTTCCTTCAAAGCTCCTGCTCCCACAGGGGCACCAGGGTTAAGCATCTGCCTTCAGCTCAGGTCATGATCCCAGGGTCCTGGGATTGAGCCCTGCATCGGGCTCTCTGCTCAGTGGGGAGTCTGCTTCTCCCTCTGCCCCTCCCCCCTGCTTGTGTGCTCTCTTTCTCTGTCTCTCAAATAAATAAAAAAATCTTAAAAAAAAAAAAGCTCCTGCTCCTACAAACCTATGTTGCAATCCCAGTGTAGTGGTTCAGCTGCCCATTATTAGTTTCCCTCTCAAGATGTGGGACAGGTTGGGGGCGTGCCTGAACATCTGGGAATGAGGGATAATGGTGAAGACTCCTGGAAGTAAATGTAGAAGTGCCGGTGGTTGGTGTTGGCATCAGCATTAGCATTTTGTCTGCATCATGGACCCTATCAGTATGTCAGTGCATGCCTAGATGATGCAAACACACATTTGCAATAGAGTCTAGTTTGAGATTTTCACATCAGAAAGTCCAAAGTTGTAATTCCTAACCCAGGCAGCATATCAAAATACCTGAAAGTTTTAAAATTAAGCCAAAGCCTCAGGACCAATAAATCCAAATCTCTGAGACTGGGGTGTGAGCTTGGGTATTTTCAAAAAGCTCCCCCTTTTTCCAATATGTGACCAGAGTTGTAAATCACTGGTATAAAGGATCCCTGCAGATCTGTTGATATGGTTGGGCAGGTTGTTCACTGGATAAGGACACCTAACTAAAGGGGCCAGGGAGGACTAAAATTCAGCCCACACCCTGCTCATCAAGCAGTGTACTCTAGTTTAGGGGTGGCATCTACTCTGAAAGTCACCTTTTTTTTTTTTTAAAGACTTTATTTCTTTATTTGACAGAGACAGAGCGAGAGAGGGAACACAAGCAGGGGGAGTGGGAGAGGGAGAAGGGAGGGGCGCCTGGGTGGCTCAGTCAGTTAAGTGTCCAACTCTTGGTTTTAGCTCAGGTCATGATCTCAGGGTCATGAGATTGAGCCCCACATGGGGCTCTGCACTCTGCAGGGAGTCTGCTTGAGATGGTCTCTCTCCCTCTCCCTCTGCCCCTCCCCCATGCATGTGCTTTCTCTCTCTCTCTCGAATGAATGAATGAATAAATAAATAAATAAATAAATAAAATATTTTTTAAAAGATGTCTATTCAAGTCCTTTACATATTTTGAATTGTCTTTTGATTGTTGAGTTGTTGGGTTTTTTTTAAGATTTTTTTATATTTGACAGAGAGAGGTCACGAGTAGAAGAGAGAAGCAGAGGGAGAGGAAGAGGGACAAGCAAACTCCCCACTGAGCACAAAGCCCAAGGTGGGGCTCAACATGGGGCTTGATCCCAAGACCCTGAGATCATGACCTGAGCCTAAGTCAGATGCTTAACGAACTGAGCTACCCAGGCGCCCCTGGTTGTTGAGTTTTAAGAATTCTTTATATATTCTGGGCATAAGATCTGTCTGCAGACCCATCCTCTGTGCTGTCTGGAAGTTGCAGAAGAGTATATATATATATATATATATAGTTTGCTACATATATAGATATTTGCTACATATATATAAATATGTGTTTGTGTGTGTATCTGTATATATATTCCAAATATACATAAATATACAAAATAAGAAGGAAATACTCATACCATTTATAGTCCTTATTTCTGTAACTGGTCATGGTTGTACCTGGTATTTTTTTTTAAGTAGGCTCCAAGCCCAGCATGGAGCCCAATGCAGGGCTCTAACTCATGACTCTAAGATCAAGACATTGGCTGAGATCAAGAGTCAGATGCTTAACTGCCTGAGCCCCCCAAGGCACTCTTGTAACTGGTATTTTTAACTACCTTCTTCCCCTACACATTCTTTTTTTTTTTTTTTTTTAAGATTTTATTTATTCGTTTGACAGAAAGAGAGAGAGTGAGACTACAAGCAGGTGGAGCAAGAGAAGCAGGCTCCCCGCCGAGTCAGGAACCTGATGAGGGGCTCGATCTCAGGACCCTGGGACCACGACCTGAGCCAAAGGCAGATGCTTAACTGACTGAGCCACCCAGGTGCCCCCCACTACTCATTCTGTATTCCCTTTGCCTTCAAAGGGAAGCCTGCAAGCACCTCAGCTGGTACGGTTCTTTACATGGTAGGTTGACCCAAACCTTCATTCCTAAAGGGTCTGGGCCATTAGTAGTCCCGCCAGGATTGAGCTACAATTTTCCATTAACCTTAACACAGGGCATGATAATACTAAGAGATGCTCTAAGGGTCTCCTGTGTTTTTGGGGTTTTTTTTTAAGATTTTATTTATTTGACAGAGAGAGACACAGCGAGAGAGGGAACACAAGCATGGGGAGTGGAGAGGGAGGAGCAGGCTTCCCGCCGAGCAGGGAGCCCGATGCGGGGCTCGATCCCAGGACCCTGAGATCATGACCTGAGCCGCAGGCAGATGCTTAACGACTGAGCCACCCAGGCGCCCCAGGGTCTCCTGTGTTTTAGACATACTCTTCCTTACTTCCACTGTGGAGTAGTAGTCCAATTTCTCCTTGGTAGTCAGTCCCCCTAGCCAGCACAGTAACTCACTTTGCCTATTGATTCAGAGGCATAAGGAGTCAAAAATGGCCAGGCAGCAGTCCTACCTTCCACTTCAATGGAACCATTGTTTGGAAATAAGACCTCTAGGCCAACAGAGCATAAGTTCACAGGAATAAGAAGCAAAATTTTGCTAGTGGGGCACTAGGGGTAATATAGTGAGTGGTGTCATTCCCATTTGCACCCCTTGATTCCTAGACCTGTGAATCCTAGCTATGGGAGAAGCATCACCATATACGGGATGCTGACTCAGAGCATATACAGCTTTTGGAAGAACCTTGCCCCAGCCCTGCAAGGTATTGCCACCCAGCTAGCACTGAGTCTTCAAAAGGCCATTCCACTGTCATATCAAGCCAACTGCTCCAGGATGGTAGGGAACATGGTAAAACCAGTGAACTCCATAAGCATGGGCCCATCGCTACACTTCATTTGCTGTCAAGTGAGCTCCTTGGCCAGAGCAACGCTGTGTGGAATATTATAATGGTACATAACACATTCTGTAAGCCCATGGATGATGGTTTTGGCAAAAGCATTGCATGTAAGGAAGATAACTTTGTTATCCAGGGTGTCTATTCCAGTGAGAATCAAACACTGCTCCTTCCATGATAGAAGTGGTCCAATGTAACCAACCAACGTAACCAACCTACCATCAGTAGGTAATCACTCCGGAGAATGGTGTCATATCAGGAGGTCTTTTTTTAAATTTTATTTAATTTTTTTTTAAAGATTTATTTATTTATTTGACAGAGAGCGACACAGCGAGAGAGGGAACACAAGCAGGGGGAGTGGGAGAGGGAGAAGCAGGCTTCCCAAGGAGCAGGGAGCCCGATGTGGGGCTCGATCCCAGGACCTGGGATCATGACCTGAGCCGAAGGCAGACGCTTAACGACTGAGCCACCCAGGCACCCCCATATCAGGAGGTCTTGTTGGTCATTACTCCTGGCAGATTTGGCACTCAGCAGTAGCTATAGCCAGGATGGCCTTGGTGAGTGGAAGTCCATATTGCTGAGACCAGGCATAACCTCCTTGCTACCATGGCCACTTTGTGGATGAGCCCATTAGGTGATGACAGGGGTGGCTGGAGAAAAAGGTTGACTGGTATCCACATAATAGGTCATCCTGTCCACTTAATTATTAACATTTCCTTTGCTGAAGTCACTCTTTGGTGAGCATTCATATATGACACAAATATCTTCACATTTTTTGCCCATTTAGAGAGGTCTATCTACCATACCTCTTCCCCAAATTCTCTTGTCATCAATTTTTCAATCATATTCTTTCCAAGTCTCTTATATCCAGCCAAACCATTGGCCATAGCCCATGAAGCAGTATATAATTGTATGTCTAGCCACATTTCTTCTCCAAAAAAAGTGCATAACCAGGAGCAATACTTGCATTTCTGCCCACTGGGAGGATTTTCCTTCACTGCTGACCTTCATGATGTCCAAGAAAGCGGTTACAGCTGTCTACTACGCTGTCTACTACAGCTGTCTACTACGCTGTCTACTACAGCTGTCTACTACAGCTGTCTACTACGCTGTCTACTACAGCTGTCTACTACGCTGTCTACTACAGCTGTCTACTACAGCTGTCTACTACAGCTGTCTACTACAGCTGTCTACTACGCTGTCTACTACAGCTGTCTATTACAGCTGTCTACTATGCTGTCTACTACGCTGTCTACTACAGCTGTCTACTACACTGTCTACTACAGCTGTCTACTACAGCTGTCTACTTTCAGGTGCTGGTTGCATACTGCACAGAACCGTTTACAAGCCCGGCCTGAGTCGTTTCTTTCTCTGCAAACTGATTACAGGGAATTCCACGTGAAGCCACAGATGTAGGCTGGGAAAGAGAAAGTAATGTAACAGGAGTGGAACATGGACATTTGGGGTACTTCACGTAGCTACCTTGTACCTTCTGGGTCTGCTCAGGCCCAATCATATATATGTGCCACTTCCATTTGATGATAAAGTGCTGCTGTGTATGCCCAACTTTATACCTTGGTGAGTCAGAAAACACCCAGTTCAAATGGGCACCTCAGATATCATGGTAATTTGGTTGGTCCAGGGTTAAGCATTCAGTTTCTACTAAGGCCCAGTAGCAGGCCAAGAGCTATTTCTCAAAGAGAGAGAAGTTGTCAGCAGAGGATAGTAGAGTTTTGCTCCAAAATCCTAAGGGCCTAGGCTGCAATTCACTTATATGGGCCTGCCAAAGATTCCAAACAGCCTCCCCATACATCACTGACACTTTAGGCACCATTGAATCTGCTGGATTGTATGACCCAAATTGCAGGGCAGCCTGCACCGGAGTCTGGACTTCTCTCTTGCTCTGATCCCCACCCATAACTAGCAGCTTTTCAGGTTTTTCAGTAAACAGGTTAGAGTAATACACTCAAATGAAGAGCATTGCCTCCAAACTCCAAAAAGTCCTACTAAGTGTTATGCCTCTCTTTTAATTGTAGAAGGGGACAGACAAAACAATTTATCCTTCATTTTAGAAGGGATATCACAGCATGCCCCACATCACTGGATCCCTGGAAATTTCACAAAGGTAGAAGGCCCTTGAATTTTTTCCAGATTTATTCCCCACCCTCTGACACACAGATGTCTTACAAATAAGTCTAGAGCAGTTGCTACTTCTTGCTCACTAGGTCTCATTAGCATGATGTCATCAATGTAATGGACCAGTGTGATACCTTGTGGAAGGGAAACGTGATCATAATGGCCTGAATGTTTGTGCCCCTCAAAATTTGTATGTTGAGGGCGCCTGGGTGGCTCAGATGGTTGGGCATCTGCTTTCGGCTCAGGTCATGATCCCAGGGTCCTGGGATCGAGCCCCACATCGGGCTCCCTGCTCAGTGGGAGGCCTGTTTCTTCCTCTCCCACTCCCCCTGCTTGTGTTCCCTCTCTCGCTGTGTCTCTCTCTGTTAAATAAATAAATAAAATCTTTAAAAAAAAAATTCGTATGTTGAAATTACAACCCCTAATGTGATGGTATTACAAGGTGGGGCCTTTGGAAAGTGATTACGTCATGAGGATGTAGCCCTCATGAATGGGATTAGTGCCCTTATAAAAGTGACCCCAGAGAGCTCTCACTCTCTTTCTGCCATGCGAGGATACTATGAAAAGTCCAGCAGTCAGCAACCTGGAAAAGGGATCTTACCAGAACCTAATCATGCTGTCTGTCTGATCTTGGACTTCTAGCCCCCAGAACTGTGAGAAATAAATTTCTATTGTTTGTAAACCACCCGTTCTATGGTACTTTGTTATGGCAACCTGAATGGACTAAGACAGTGATCAATTTCCCTTGAACCAAATTTTGACATAGAGTTGGAGAATTGATACATTCCTGAGGCAGAACAGGGACGGTCTATTGCTGGACTCACCAGCTGTAGGTAGTAGTCAAGGTTCTCCAGCAAAACAGAACCAATAACATGTATAGGCTATACAGAATTGGCTCAGCGATTATGGAGGCTGAGAAGTCCCATGATCTGCCATTTGCAAACTGGAGACCCAGAAAAGCTAGTGATGTAGTATTAGTCTGAGGTCAAAGGCCTGAGAATCGGGGCACCTGGGTGGCTCAGATGGTTGAGCATCTGCCTTCGGCTCAGGTCTTGATCCCAGGGCCCTAGGATTGAGCCCCGCATCGGGCTCCTGGCTCAGTGGGGAGCCTGCTTCTGCCTCTCCCCCTGCTCATGCTCTCTCTCTCTCTCTATCTCTGTGTCTCAAATGAATAAATAAAATCTTTAAAAAAAAAAAAGGCCTGAGAATCAAGAAAACCAATAGTGTAAGTTTTAGTCCAAGTGCAGAAGACCTATGTCTCCCTTTCTCTGCCTTTTTGTTTTATTTGGGACCTCCGTGGATTAGATGGTGCCCATTCATATGGGGGAGGGCAATCTGCTTGACTCAGTGTATTGAGTAAATGCTAATCTCATCTGGAAACACCCTCATAGCCTCACCTAGAAATAACGTTTAGCCAAATATCTGGGTACCCTGTTGTCCAGTCAAATCAATACACAAAAATTAGCCACCACACCAGCTGAAAGCAAACTATTTCTGGTGGTCCTTATCAACAGGTATGGAGAGAAAAGCATTTGCGAGCTCAACAGCTACACACCACATACCAGGGAATGTGTTAATTTGCATCCCCATGCTCATCCTTTTCTCTCCCCACATTGTCCAGTGACATTAGGAGTAACCAGCCAATAAATAAATACCTTTCTTGGTATCTGGAGTCCTAAAAACAAAGATTACTTAGCTCGTGGGTGAAAGATGCAATGAATTGAAAATCACCTGGTCTGTGAAATAGTAGGATTCTTTTAGGAGTGTATAATTCATTTATTTATTCATTAATTTATTAAAACAAACAGTTATTGAATGCCTCTTATGTTCAAGGCACTGTGCTAGGTGCCGGAATACAACAGAAAACCAAAGTCCTGCCTTCCTGGAGTTTCCATAATGTGAGAAAGGCAAAAATTAAACAAGTTTGTATGTTAGGTGGAAGAAAAATAAAGCAGGGTAAGGAGATATAAAATGGCTGAAATTGAACTATTTTATGTAGTGTGATCAGATAAAGTTGTCACCTTATAGAGTGTCCTGATAAGATACGGGACTAAAGAATATAGTAACAAGGGCACCTGGCTGGCTCAGGTGGAAGATCATGCAACTCTTGATCTTGTGATGATGAGTTAGCCCCTTGTTGGGCATAGAGACTACTTTAAAAAATAAATAGTAAAATTTATGAAGAAAAGAGTATAATAACATAAGCTATGAAGATACAGAGCATTTCAAGCTGAAGTTTAATAGCAACGGCAAAGGCTTTGAGACAAGAGTGGCTTCACATGGTCAAAGCAAAGTAGCCGATCTAGCTGGAGCAGAGTGAGCAGGGGGAGTGAGACGCTGGTGATGTTGCACATCTGGTAGCAAAATTTCCACCTCTGAACATTCCGTTCCATTTGTTTTTGTTGTTGTTGTTGTTTTACATTCCATTTGGTTTTATGCCAACTGGCTCACTTTGGCCTAGTCTTATAAAAAAAACCAACAAACCAAACACCTCAAGTTAATGAGTGAAGAACCAAATGAGGTAGTTAAAAGAGATGGTGAGTTGAGAAACCTTGGTTCTAATTCCCACTCTGCCACTACCTTACACTTTGACCTTGAGCAAGGGTGTGTTTGAGCAAGAGTGAATAGAAGCAAGTAAAGGTGAAAGGGAAGGCACAGAACCATCATAGGGCTTTGAATGCCATGTTAAGGAATCTTGACCCTGTCCAGAGGTTTCAAAGTCAGGTTCCTACAAAGAGCAAGCTAGTAAGTAAATGAGTCAAGTGGTCTATGTGTTACTGTTATGGGAACTGAGAATTGGAGGAGACAAGCCAGCTACCCAGTCCTAATGATGGCACCAGGAACGCAGGCTCAGTAACCTATCTTACTTGTTTTCTAAGATAATTCACAATTGGGGGATTTTACAAAAATCTCCCAATTTTTAAAGCTTAGCAACTTATTCAATTTTTTGTTAAACCCAGAGGACCGAACAATGTATTTCAGCAGACCAAATATGACCCACTGTATGTCCAAACACAGCCTGGACAATGAGAGCCATGAAGAGTTTTGTCTAGGAGTGACTTGGTCAGACTATTTTCAGGGTTCTTTGCTTATCTGAGCTATTTATATTTATTTCTGTCTTCCTCACCTGTTTGATCCTGGCAGTATTCGGCTCTGTACTCCTGCCTGAATCATAGGCTCTGTACTCCTGCCTGAATCACAGCACTAAGTCCATCAGAGACATTGCTATGGACTGAAATCCCCTCAAAATTTGTGTGTTGAAGCCCTAACCCCCAATGTAATGGTATTTGGAATTGGGTCCTTTGGAAAGTAATTAGGTTTAGATGAAGATGTGAGGGTGGGGCCCTCATGATGGGACTGGTGCCCTTATAAGAAAAGACTCCAGAGAGCTTACTTGCTAGTTCTTGGCCATGGAAAGACACAGCAAGAAGGTGACCACCTGCAAGCCAGCAAGAGAGCTCTCACCAGAACTCAACCATGCTGGCACCCTAATCTCAGACTTCCAGGCTCCAGAACGGTGACAAAATAAATATCTGTTGTTTAGGCTACCCTGTCTATGGAATTTTGTTATGGCAGCCTTAGCTGACTAAGACAAGCATCAATAATGTTCAAAAATAAACTTCTTAAAGTTTTTACAATTAGCATCAAGAGTCTTAAATATATTTGCTCATAGCCTTCGACTCATGAATTTGCTTCTAGAAATTTAACCTAAAGAATCAATCAGGGATGGGGTGCCTGGGTGGCTCAGTCATTAAGTGTCTGCCTTCGGCTCGGGTCATGATCCCAGGGTCCTGGGATCCAGCCCTGCATTGGGCTCCCAGCTCCGCCGGAGGCCTGCTTCTCCCTCTCCCACTCCTCCTGTTTGTGTTCCCTCTCTCACTGTGTCTCTCTCTGTCAAATAAATAAATTAAGTCTTTAAAAAAAAAAAGAATGAATCAGGGATAAAATACAGTACTCTGTATGCTAGAGTTTTATCTCATCTTGATGTATTGTAGTGAAAAATTGGGAGGAAAACCCTAAATTTCCAGCAGTAGGGATCAAGGAATGAATTATATCACATATAAGCATTCTGCAACCATTAAAAATTATGTTTGGGGGCACCTGGGTGGCTCAGTCGGTTGGGTGTCCAACTCCTGGTTTCATCTCAGGTCATGATCTCACAGTCCCTGCTCAGTGCGGAGTCAGCTTCAATTTCTTTCTCCTTCCCCTTCTGCCCCTCCCCACTTGTACGAATGCTCTCTCTCTCTCACTCACTCTCTCTCTCTCAAATAAATAAAATCTTTTAAAAAATTATGTTTGGGGTGCCAGGCTGGCTCAGTTGGTAGAGCATGCAACTCTTGATCTTGGGGTCATGAGTTCAAACCCCACTTGCAGATAGAGTTTACTCTTTAAAAAATTCATTAAAGAGGCACCTGGGTGGCTCAGTTGTTTGAGTGACAGACTCTTGGTTTCAGCCCAGGCCTCAATCTCAGGGTTGTGGGACTGAGGCCCGCATCAGGCTCCATGAGATTCTCTCTCTCCTTTTCCCTCTGCTCCTACCCTCCCCACCCTGTTAGCGCTCTTGCTCTCTCTCTCTCTCTCTCAAAAAAAAGTCATTAAAAATTACATTTAAGAAGGGGTGCTTGGGTGGCTCAGTCGGTTTGTTACGGAACCTGGACTGGATCACCCGACAGAAGAACCGAATGGCACTCGGAGATCTTGGAAGGCAGGGGGTTTATTTAATGCTGGCGGGCGCAGAGGAGAGTGATCTCCAAAGGTCTGCCCCAATCACAAACAAAGGGGGTAATTTATACACTTCTACTTCCGCATACTTGGTACTTTCGCACACTTAGCAGGTGGGGCAGGAGGAAAAGCCCAGGACAGCGGGACTAGGATTCCCTTGCTGGCTTGGTCGGCCACCTTAGAACACAGATTTCCCTTATCAGGTTGAGCGTCTGCCCTCGACTCAGGTAATGATCCCAGGATGCTGGGATAGAGCCCGGCATTGGGCTCCCTGCTCAGTGGGGAGCCTGCTTCTCCCTCTCCCTCTGCAGCTCCCCTGCTCTCTCTCTCTCTGTCAAGTATATAAATAAAATCTTTTAAAAAATTATGTTTAAGGAATATTTAATATTATGAAAAGTATCATGAAATGTAGTAAGTGGAAAAAGCAAGCTACACAACTATAATTTATATACTACAAATATAAGCATGTTAAAGGCAGAATATACATATAATAGCAATATATAATATATAATAAACATATGCAAAGAATAAAAAACCAATATGTTATCATTGGTTCTCTCTTGGTAGTGGGACTAGGATTTTTTCTTTTTCTTTTTTAGGATGTTTTCTCCCTCTCTCTTTAAAGGAATTTTGGGCGGGGTGGGACGCCTGGGTGGCTCAGTTAAGGTCCAACTCCTGATTTCAGCTCAGGTCATGATCTCAGGGTTGTGAGAGAGATCCCCGAGTGGGGGCTCCACACTGGTCTGGGAGCCTACTTGGGAGTCTGCTTAAGATTCTCTCTCTTTGGGGCGCCTGGGTGGCTCAGTCATTAACCGTCTGCCTTTGACTTCTGTCATGATCCCAGGGTCCTGGGATGGAGCCCCGCATCGGGCTCCCTGCTCAGCGGGAAGCCTGCTTCTCCCCCTCTTACTCCCCACTCCCCCTGCTTGTGTTCCTTCTCTTGCTGTGTTTTTCTCTGTGTCAAATAAATAAATAAAACCTATTTAAAAAAAAAAAGATTCAGGGGCGCCTGGGTGGCTCAGTCGTTAAGCGTCTACCTTCCACTCAGGTCATGATCCCAGGGTCCTGGGATCAAGCCCCGCATTGGACTCCCTGCTCTGCGGGAAGCCTGCTTCTCCCTCTCCCACTCCCCCTGCTTGTGTTCCCTCTCTCGCTGTGTCTCTGTCAAATAAATAAAATCTTCAAAAAAAAAAAAAAAAAGATTCTCTTCCTCTCCCTCTCCCTCTATCCCTCCTGCTCCCGCTCTCCAATCAACCAAGGAATTTTTTTTAAGTTACAGACAGAATACATCGTGTCATTAAAGGGCGCCTGGATGGCTCAGTTGTTTAAGCGACTGCCTTCGGCTCAGGTCGTGATCCTCGAGTCCCCGGATGGAGCCCCACATCGGGCTCCAGCCCCACAGCCCCACATCGGGCTCCCCACTCCGCAGAGAGTCTGATTCTCCACCCTTTCATGCTCTCTATCATTATCTCTCTCAATAAATAAATTTTAAAAACTTAAAAAAATAAAAAAATTTTTAAAGTGTATGAAGAATCGTATAATTTCTCTATTGGCCCTCCACCCCAGAGGTAACTGGATACTAAGTTTGTTGCCAACTGTATATCTTTACAGACAGTCCATGAGATTATTCTATATATATTCTATATATATCATTGTGCAGCTTGTTTTTTGTTTTAACATTAAATCCTGCACACCTTTTCATTTCACATAGCTACTTCCTTCTGTTTCTTTGCAAGATGTACCATTGTGTGGGCGAAAGTATCTTACCTTAACCAATCCCCTTTGATGGATATTTTGATCGCTTCCAGTTTTATGCTTTTACCACGATAGAACAACCAACAGGAGTAATACCAGCTTAAGGCAGAAAGCCTAAAAAACATTTAAAAATCAAAAAGGGAAAGATATCATTTCGTGTTATTTCTTTTTTACCTTTATACTTTTCTGTATTTTCTAAATTTTCTGCAATAACATATGTCACTTATAATTTGGAGGGGAAACACGTAAACTAAAACCAAACCCTCATTAAAAAGAAGAAAAGGAGGGCGCCTGGGTGGCTCAGTTGGTTGGGCGACTGCCTTCGGCTCAGGTCATGGTCCTGGAGTCCCGGGATCGAGTCCCGCGTCGGGCTCCCTGCTCGGCAGGGAGCCTGCTTCTCCCTCTGACCCTCCCCCATCTCGTGCTCGCTCTCTCTGTCTCATTCTCTCTCTCAAATAAATAAATAAAAATTTAAAAAAAAAAAATAAATAAATAAATAAAAAATAAAAAGAAGAAAAGGAAAGAGAAAAAAAAGAAAGAAGTGTAAATAGACGGAGTAGTCCCGGCCCCCTTCCACGAAGCGGGGGCCGGACGGAGGGAGGGGCAGGCAGGCACGGTCTGCACCAATCACAGCTCGGTTGATAGGCAGAGTCAGAAGATTTGAAGATACTCCCCGCCCCGCAAACAGCCTCGGGGCTTAGTTTCCTTAACGAGCCAAGAAACCTGCCTGCGCCTAGCCTGCGCGCCGCTGCGGGCTGCTATTGGCTGCCATATAACCCCGCCCATCTTCCTGCTCATTGGCTGCCGCGGTTTACGTAAGAGGAGCCTGTTGCCGAGCGAAAAGAAGTGCTGTAGCTTTCTCTAGAAAGAGACAGGACTGTAACAGTACATGGTGCCTTTGGGTCAAAAAAGCAATGATACTAACCACCGTTAATCCATTTCCTGCTAAATGCCAGGCTCTGTGCTCCAAAGTTTTAAAATATTAATGGTTAAATCACCTTTCTTGAGCACCCACTATCTGTCAGTCTTTGAGTCAGATATTTTAAAGTAAGAACAGTAACATATAAATACTAGTAATTACAGTTTATTGAGCACTTAATCTGCATCAAGCCTTGTTAAGGAATTTGTATGCATTAGCTCTCATCCTCACAACAGCCCCTGTGGAAGTAAACTTGATTGCCCCATTTTACACAGCAGGAAACAGTTCGAGAGAAGTGAAGTGACTTGCCTAGGTTCACACAGCTAGAAAGGGTTAGAACTGAAACTTCAATTCCGATATCCTGATTCCAAGTCCAACTTATTTTCTGGGGGGGAGTGGGTAGAGAAGACTTTCAGGAGGAAGAGATGGGACAGGATGGTGACAAGGGCCAGAGACATTACTCCAAGAACAGACCTCAGGGCGACTGTCTGAAAATGGGAAGTGTAGGGTTTCTAGGAGTGGAGGAGAGAGGGAAAGAGGGAGAGAACAGAAGAGCAAAATCAATTTTGTTTTGTTTTGTTTTTTTCTGGAAATGTGAGGCTCCCACGGCAGCCTATAATGGTGCAAGTGACCCTGCAGTGGGGGCTTGGACAAAGGTTCTAGTCTCTGCCCTGTGACCAACTTTCTGGGGGCCCTCAAGCTTCCTGCCTGTAAGATGAAAGAGTAAGCCAGAACAACGGGAAGTACATTCAGGCTGGGAGGTCTTTTGGGAGTCTGGTCCCTGCTGGCATCAAAGGAATCCTCAGCAACCACACGAATTTATTTAAATGTTGCCTGGACTCTTTTCAGGACCTTTAGGCGGTGACATGGGACCTGACAATCCTATAAACTCAAAATGGTTTTGGGGTGGCCTTCAAGCCATCCGTTTGCCCAGTCCGTTCTGAACTGTAGCAGAGTGTTGCCTGCAGGGGGCGCCCAGGGCTCACTCAGCCAACAAAACCAAACTGAAATTCTTAGTGAATTATACCAAAGCACCCAGCTGGTCAGTTTTTGTATTTTATTAAGAGGGGTGAGGCTTTTGAAACCTGATCGTTTCTGGCCGCAGTATACAATTGACGAAACTGAATTACACGCATTGCCCAGCACGAGTCCTCTCTACAGTGGCTCTGAAGGGTTGGAGCTCATTTCAGCTCCTTTGTTTTACAGATGAGGAAACAAATTCTAAAAGCTAAAAAAAAAAAAGAAAAAAAAATCACTTTAGGTTGCATAGCTAAAATCTAGCACCCTAGGTGCCTGACTCCTGGGCAGTGGTCTTAGGAGACAGTTGGCTATGTTTCCTAGAGTCTGTGGCCGTCCTACCCCTTAATGCACAACTCCAAAGGACAATTTAAATTTTGGTTGTAAGGCTTGACAGCAGGGACCTGTCAGCCAGAAGGATCTTCCTAGCACCTAGCACAATGCCTGCGTAATGAGTAATTAAATGTACAAATGTGTGAATGAGCCATGGAGGGTGGGTCTGATTTATCAAACCAGTTGGAGTTAGGTATCTTTCCTGAAAGCTCCCCCAAGGCAGGAATTATATTCTGAGATGGGGGTGGGGGGGGCAGTGAAAACAATAAAAAGAGCTCAGAAAATTACAGCTGGGGTATAAATCACAGCCCCAGGTATGGTCAGGGTACAAGGTTATTATAGCAAAGTGATTCCAGAATTTGGGATCAGAAAATTAATTCAGGAAGAATGAACACAGAACAGATGAGAATCCCATTAGGGTTAAAATCTGTGAGAGGGTCTGAAGCTGAAGAAACCTCAAAAACATTTCAAATCCAATCTAGATGTATCTTCGGGGCTGGAATGTGATTGAAGAATAAAAAAAGCTTTGGCCAATCAGTGGCCTCAACATAGCTGATGCAAGAGTCGAGCGAGTATGGCAACAGGAGGTGGAGATCTTTACTGAACCAAAAATACAAGGTGTGGGGGAGGGGAGGAATAAGCCCAGCCTGTTTCACCAGGCCATGCCTTGCTGGGCAAGCAGCTTCACTGCTGGATTTCCAGAGCCCAGGGCAGAGCTTGGTACACACTAGCTGGTCAATAAATGTTTACTGAATTAAAGAGAGAGGGAAGAAGCAGGAGCCCTGACCAGCAGGTTTGCTCTAAGTGGAGCTGGTTCAGTGATTCATCTTTTCACTGGTTTCTTTTGCTCAGATTTCAACTGCCCTAGCCACTTTCAGACGGTAACTTGGCTTTTCATGGAGGCTGTCCTATAAAGAGGGATATGCTGGCCCACCAATTACAGGCCACTTGACAATTATATTTGTCACTCCCAATTAATATATTGTAATTCTGCTTTATGCATTACTTCCTTGTGCCAGCCTGCTTCTTACAGTTCGGGTCCTTCTCTCATCTATGGTGTGTGTAGTTTTTGCTTTGGAGTCATTTCTGCGTGGGTTTGACATCCTTACTCAATGCATTACTAAGCTATCTTGGCCAACAAACCTCTTGAGCCTCAATTTCCTCGGATCAGTCAAATGGGAGCATAACGCATACCTCACCAGATTGTGGTCAGAGTTACATGAGATAATACATATATCCTGCACTACTGTTGGAGCCCAGTAAATGGTAGTATCTGTGCCTCCCTGAGCTTTCCTTCCTTGGAGACTGGGGCACAAAAGCTCATCAAATTGAGAATATCAGTATCCTTTGCTTTTCCTTTTAACAAAATCACTAAGTTTGTAAGTGAAGTCATGAGAATGATTTAGTGGCTCCCTTGAAGATTCTAAGGGATTATTCTACAGAGGAGAGTCACTCATATTTATTCATTCAAAAATATTTGCTGAGGACCCACTACATGCTAATGGAGGATACAAAGACAATTAGACACTGCCTCAAAGGAGCTCTGGCGCAGCCTGGTGCAGCCAAAAGAAGATATGGTATGACCTTGACATGAAGCTTTACCTTTTTTGAGCTCAAATTTCCTCACTTTGCAAAAGTGATCGGTAATATCTTCCATTTTGAGTTAGAAGGAAGGGGTAAGACACACAGAGATGATAACAAGGCTGCATCAAATTTGGAGATCAGTGGTATAAAGAGGTAGAAACAATGTGTTGAGGAGTGGAGGAGTGGAAGAGATTATTTTCAGCTGAGCTGAAAAAGCAACCCTTTCTGTAGGAAGTGGCATTTTGAAGGCTTCATTCAGGCCACAAACATGCATGAAAGCATTGAATGCTGGGTAGGATTTCTGTGGGCAGAGATTTGCAGAGAGAGCTACTGGAAGAAAGGTTTGAAGGCCAAACAAGAAACATGGATGTGGCAGGTGATAAGACTGGAAAGGTAGACTGAGGTAGATCTTGGCAGATATAAATGTCAATCTAGAGGTTTGACCTTTATTTTGTAGCTGATGAAATACCAGTAAAACTTTCTGATCTAAATATTGACATTACAGGGGTGCCTGGGTGGCTCAGTCAGTTGAGTGTCTGATGCTTGATTTCGGCTCAGGTCATGATCCCAGGGTTCCGAGATCAAGCCCTGTGTCAGGCTTCGCACTCAGCGAGGAATCTGCTGGAGATTCTCTCTCCCACTCCTTCTGCTACTCCTCTCTCTCAAATCAATAAATAAATCTTTAAACATTGATATTACAAAGTAGATTTTAAAAATGAAATCTGGGGGCGCCTGGGTGGCTCAGTCGGTTGGGTGTCTGACTCTCGATTTCAGCTCAGGTCATGATCTCAGGGTTGTGGGGCCAAACCCCACATCAGGCTCCACGCTCAGCAAAGAGTCTGCTTGAGATTCTCTCTCTCTCCCTCTGCCTCTGCCCCCCTCCCCGCCCCGCTCGTGCTCTCTCTCTCAAAATAAATAAATAAAATCTTCAAAACAATGAAATCTGAATCTGACATATGCTCATTTAGAGGGGGATTCAATTCAAAGAAAGATTCAGTCACCAAGGGCATATGATTGGCAGGACACCCTTGGTGGCCTAGGGCAGAGACAAAGATGTCAAGACATGGACCCTGCCCTCAAGGAGCTTATAATCAAGAGGGTCAGATAAGACATGTACACAGAAAATTACAATACAAAGTAGAGTGGGATAGGTGTTATAATAGAGCCCCAGCCCAAGTGCCTTTGCTGCCCAGCGGAGGGTGAAATTCATTTCCCTCTTCCAAGAGCTGGAGGCAGGAGACCAAATCAGAGGGTCATCCTTGGAATGGTAAGTCTCAGAAAGTCTCAGAGGGAAATTTGGAGGTCATCTAGCCGACCCAGGATTCTCTATCCAGAGGAAACAGTGACTTTTAGATGGAAACAAAACATGAAGTTCTAAAGAAAAACTGACGGAAGAGACTGTGGGAAGGGAACAGGAGGTGAATTCACTTTGAGGTGCTGAGGTGCTGGTGGAAGCAATTTACTCCCAAATGGAACACTGAAGCCCAGGAAATGGATGAGATCAGGGAGGGCCAGAGTGTCTGGAGAGAGGAGGGATAAAAACAGAAACTGGGGAACACCCACGTTCCAGGGAGTCCGAGAAGGAGTGGCCAGAGAGAGAGATGTGAGAAAAGACCCAGGAGAACACCTTGTCTCAAAGTTTCTAGAAAGGGAGTGGCAGGGCTGGAAGATAGGACTGGAGGAGGCCCCAAGGAAGCAAAAGAGAGGAAACTGCAGCATAGGGATTGTTCCTTGGCGTTGCCAAGGACCTTTCGATGAATGGCTTTTCCAGGGACTCCACATTTAAGATGGATTCCCCATGCCTGGTACATTTTAAGGTGGAGCTCTCCCGGAGGCCAGGGGGACAGGGCTGTGCCCTCTAATCTTCAAATATCTGGGGTTCAGCTCTGTAATTAGCACGAGCTCTCCTAACCCTAACCAGTCCCTGCAGGAACTGAAAAGCTGAAGAACGTACTTGGGAGGGATTTCACACCCGGCTCTCCGGCCCAGCCCGGTGAAGTCCCGTTTCATCACGCAGCCCTAATGACTCTCTTGGCTGTCACTCTACGCTGATATTGCCAACGATCTGACTAAACCCTTTTGCAAAAGTTTGCAGCATTCATCCGGGGCTGACTACAGCTCCCAGAGTTCCAGGGCGCTTCCCGGTGCCGATTGGCCGAGCAGTCGGCTCCAGGGGGCGGTGTCGCCCCCGCCTCCCCGGGAAACAGGCACCTGATTGGCTGCGGCGCGGGGCTTTTGTGTCCCCGCCCTCCCCCGGGGACCGCAGCAGGCTGAGTGGCGCTGCTGGTGTCAGAGCCGGGCGAGCGCTGGCAGTTCCGCGGTGGGGATGCTGAAGAGGGCTGGGTTGGCGAGCAGCCGTGGCCACTGCGGACTTCCGAGGAACTCCGGGCCGTGAAAACCCCTGGGCCGCGGCCAATCCCAGGCTCCTGAGGCCATTCACCGTTCCAGAAGCCGGCCGAGGGGAGAGTCCAGCGGAGGAGCGGCTGTTCGCGGGTTCTGGGCTTTCGGAGCGTTCTGGAACCCCGAGAGACACCCCGGGGCTCTAGAACCTCCCCAGCGGCCCCCAATCCCGGCTTCCTGTGTGCGTCCGTCCCAAACCCCCTGGGGTGCACGGGTCGCCGGCGAGCAGTGGCCGGATCCTGGCACACACCATGATCGTTGCAGACTCCGAGTGCCGCGCAGAGCTGAAGGGCTACCTGCCGTTCGCCCCGGGCGGTGGCGGCGGCGGCCCCGGGGCCGGAGAGGTAAGCAGCGGCCGAGCGACGCCGCTCTTCCCTTGAGCCCCGAGCTGCGGCCGAGCTTCGGGCTATCCCGAGCTGAGTCTGTGCGCACCCCCCACCCCTCCACAACGCCCGGGGCTCGGGGAGGGGGGAGTGGAGCGCGTAACCTAGGAATGGGGTTGCATCAACTGGCTGTCTCGGCCCTCTCCGCCCCCGCCCCCTCCCCCTCCCCCCGGGGCTGTGGAACCTTCCCTGGCTCCCTCGGACTCCTGGCCAATGAGAGGGGGGCCTTCTCGAGATTATCTTGGGTTTGGGCTCTTGACCGGAGAATCTTCAAGTCCAGGCAAATCCCGGCCGCTGCGGCCCGACCACTCCTCCTCCCCGCCCCCTTCCGCAGATTCCCTTCCTCTAGGCTGGGGCTGGCGGGCGGAGGACTCTTTCTAGGATACGTCCCCATTCCAATCTCCCAGTGCGGGGATTGAGGCACCCGGGACTTGCTAGTGAAGGTCGACCTCGTCCCCCGCCCACACCTGCACCCCCGATTTGGAGCGGGGGAGCGCGGGCGTTCCGGGGCCTTGGCTGGCTGCAGGGTACGCGGCGGCCGAAGCTGGGTGAAAAGGGGAGAAACCCTGGACGGGGCTCCCGAAGGCAAGCGCGGATTAGGCTGCGCCCTACTAAGTGGTCTGAGGTCGCAGAAGTTTGTTTCGCAGGGACTCTGCAGTAAAGCTAGGAATGGGCTGGGCCTAATCTGACACACCTCCTGCCTCCTCCCATCACCACCACCACCACAACCACCACCGACAATGAACATCTTATCATTTCTCAAGCACCTACTAGATGCTGGTCTCCGGGTTTTGCCTTTTCTGAGTCCTTAGTACTAAACTAGCGAAATAGGAGCTACACTATAGCCCCATTTCCCAGAATGAGGAAATTGAGGCCTAGGAGGGGCTGTGGAGAGACTTCCTTACTGGCCCGACCAAGTAGCTCATTCTTTGGCCTGGGCATCTCTAGGAATCCCTAGTGTGCTTGGCACTACAGAGAGTTTTGTTTGTTTTAGTTTCCAGGCCTGGAGCATGGTGCACGTGTCTTGCTGGGCCTGGGAGTGCGACAAGTGCTAGTCCTAAACTGTGTGACCCTGGGAAAATCGCTGCCCTTCTCCGAGCCGCTTGGTTTCTAGGGGTCCTACCTCCAGCGGTGGATGGTTTGTGTCCTGGGTTTTCTGTGAGCTTGTTTACCCTCCCCCCATCATGGTTTAAGAACCCCAGGTGGAAGAATGAAGCCCACTCCTGTCATTTCTCTGCTGAGTGGCTTTAACCAGGTCACTTAGAGTCCATTTCTTTCTGGTGGGGGTTAGGGGGAGTCGTATTATTATTGAGAACACATATACCAGCCCTCCCATTCACTCGCTGTGTGACCTTGGCCAAGTGATCATTTCTCCCGTCTGCAATTTCTTCCCATGGAGAGTTGATAGTATCTCTCAGGATTGCTGGGAGAAATGACAGAATACAAGCGAAGGCTAAAGCACAGCGCCTGGAACATAGTAACTGAGTCAGAGATGCTGGGTATCATTAGAATGTGGTCATTTCCCTTTCCCCAGAGTGTGTCACAATGGGGTGCCTGAACCTGTCCCTCTTGCCTGAGGTGAGAGTTGGCCCATCCCTCTCTGGGAAGTGGCTTGGGGAGAAGTAGTGCCCCAGGTGGTCTGGGCAGGCTCTAAGGGAGTGGCCTCTAGGTGGAAGCCACTTGTCAGCAGCAAGGGAAAGATGGTGATATCTGAACCCTTTCCACATACTCTTCTCTCTCAAGAAAAAGAGGACCTTGGGAAGATGTCTGCTTTAAGCAGAATCCTTAGAAGACAGTAGGGCGCTGAACTTACAGAGCCTGATGCCCAAGGGGACACCCAAATGTACAAGCCCCTCAACTCCCATCACTTCACCACATGCCCTTAACCTAGAGGGGTCAAGGCCTACAGACTCTAGGACTTCACTCTAGGACTGGTAGTATGTATTTAGAGCCCTCTTGGGCTCTAGCATCACTTCCTCAAACATAACTTCCTCAGGGAAGCTTTCCCTCCCCCACCTGAAAAGTCCCTTGTGCATACCCTCTTTCAGTCCCTCTTTTCAGTGGCTGGGGCTTTAATCCCAATGATAGTGTAACAGTCATGTGATCCGCATGTTGTGTGTCTCCTTTGCTAGACTAGAAACATTCTGTAGGTCACATCCCCAGCACTGTTCTTAGCACCTAAGAAGTGCTCCTAACTCTTTGCCCCTTGTTGGCTTAACTGACCCTTGTGACCTGTGCGTGCTTCGAAGCCAGATCTGAGCTCCGTAGTCTGGAGCAGGACTCAGAAAGAGCCTCAGTGAGCGGTCTCTGAAGAAGGAACAATAAGCCCTATTTCTCTCAGGGTAGTTGTGAGAAAGCAGCCAGATCATATGTGTAAAGCACTTAGCCCCGTGCCCAGCCCATGGCACCACTCACACCCCCTCCCTCCAAGGCTGGAGGTAAGAGGCTGCTTGGGCTACGCATCTCCCTCTCCTGTGTAAACTCAGGCAGGTATGTAAGTTCTGCAGACAGCTGCCCGTGGAGTGGGGTATGGGGAGTCTCTGCCCCTTCCCGGCTGGCAGAGTGACTTCATAGGTGTGTGTAGCTGAGTCCCGGGGGGTTGCAGGCTCTGGATAGGATACCGAGAATAAAGACTGGGGCTACTCCGAGAGGCTGATGTGGGTGGTGGACAGAACCCTTGGAAGCCAAACTGAACTGAGCTCACATCTCAGGCTGGCCACTTGTTGGCTGGTACTTAAACTTTGGAATCTTAATCCTTCCTTGGATGCAACATAGAGACCCCTACCCCCAGCCCCAAACTGATGAAGAGTAGATGGAACCTGTGTGCAAATGCCTGAGCTAATATAAAAAATAACATTTAGCGAGTGTTTAAATTAGGCGCCAGGCACTGAGCTTGAGGGGTGATTATCCTCTTTTTACAACTTGCCTGAAGCCCTCCCCGCTCAGTGGCCACTGAGAGGGCCCTCTGACTTCAGTGTTACTGGGGGAACAGCTCTAGCTCTAGATCCAGTGTGTGCCCTCCAAGTAAGCAAAAACACAGTATGCAGGTGCCGTGTCTGGGAGCAGTGAATCTCAGGGAACGGGGGCAAGGAGGAGGAGCTCCTGGTGAACTCCTGGTGAACCCCAGGTGCAAAGCCTGACTTGACCTCGCTGAAACTCAATCATCATCTGTAAAATGGGAGTCCTAGGAGTATTAGTAGATCCTACCTATACGTGCAGCGAAATGCCTAGCTGATGGTAATCAGTGGTGCTACCTCCCATTGTTATTATGACTTCCCACCCCAGGAAATAGGGGAGGGCTGATTTGGAGGTATCATCCCTTGGCAGCGGGACCCTGCCCTGTCTGCTTCTCCTAAAGTTCTGGGTGTCAGGGTCAGAGACGCTTTCAGGGTATTGGAGCTCTGGATTGGAATCTACGTGGTCTTGCCTTCGGGATTTTGTGTTTTCTGTTCCCTTTGGCTGGAATGCTGGTCCCCTAGATCTTTATGGGCCCTGCTGCCTTCTCATCAACTCTTCTAGATGTTTGATATTTAGATATCAACACAAAGGTTACCTCCCCAGTAGCTTTCCTTGTCTCCTCAGACTAATATATGGTGCACCCCCACCCCATCATACACTCTCGTGTCGCTCTATTTCATTTACTTTATACAATCTGTGCTTTGAAACCCTATTCATCATCTGTCATTCTCCTTTAGATCATAAATTCTGTGAAGGCTGAGCCTGTCTTTTCACTCCTGTTCTCTAGCTGCCTGCGTTGTAGTCATCAAAAATATTTGTTGAATGAACAAATTAATTCAGTTTCCACCTGGAAAGCACTTAGCACAGTGCCTTATACTTGAGAAAATGATCAATAAAGGGTGTGAAACAGTGGCCCTCCACCTTGGCTGTAAATTATGCTGGGCCCCACCCAATTAAATTAGAATTGCTGGAGGTGGGACCTTGGCATTGGCATCTTTTTAAAAGCTTTTCAAAGGGGCTTTGTACTGCTCCAGCTGAAAAGCCCTTGTTTGAAATTACACCGAGTTAATGATCGCTGACTGCTGACTTTTATTAAGTGCTTCTGGTGATAGAGGTACTGAGGTAAAGGCTGTAGGGCATTATCTCATTAAATCCTCATGACTGCCCAGTGAGAGTGGGTACTATTATCCCCATTATTTGATAGGGAAACGGAGGCTCCCATAACTAGCAGATAATAGGTGGTGGAGTTGTCACATGAGCCCAGGTATTCTGGGCCAAGAGCTCGTATCTTTTAAATGTACTCTATAATTATCGTGGCTGTCACCATCATGATCATCATCACGACTGAAAATGGTGGGTCCAGATTTACCACCTAAAGACCCACAGGTATCAGTTCCTTGCCTTGACAGGTCTTGGGGCAAATTTTAGAGTAAGAAGGGGTTCCCAAGGCTGTTCCCTGTACCTCCACAGCAGCCTGGGGGGGGGCCCTCCAGGCCCCCCTCCCCTAGCCCTCTCTCCCCTCCCCAGGCTATGGTTTTCTATCTGTCCTCAGGTCCCCTGAGGGAGAGGCCCAGATTGTGGAGTCAGCAGTCCTTATCTCCTACTAGACCGAGCTGTTAGGCTTTTTTTCTTTGGTGAGGGAGGAGGGAAGCTGAAAGAGTACTTAGAGATTGCTGGGATTTCTGTGCTGGACTTGGACCGGCCTGGCCTGGTAACTTCCAGAAGTGTGGGCTGAAAGGGGCCTAAGCAATTAGCCCAGCTACCTTCTTTGTCCAAGATTAAGGCCCAGAGAGTCTAGGTCACTTTCTCAAAGTCACACAGCAAGTTAGTAGCAGAATTGGTACTCGGACCTGGGACGTCCAGATCCCATATGTTCTTTTTTGTGTGGTCTTTGAGAGTCCCAGAGTTCTGCCTCCCTCAGGGGTCTTTGGCCGAGAAGGAAGGTTCAATTACAATCTTTAGTCCCTGGAACCCTAGGGATTGATACTCAGTCTGGTTTCCAATGAGGAGGGGAGAGTTAGGGGGACGCTGTCTCTGTCCAGTGAGGGCATGACTCTGGTTTGGGTAAGCTGTTTCCAAGGCCAGTACTGAGAGCCCCCTCCCAGTTACCAAAACAAATGAATAAATAAAACATCCTCTCTGAACCCCACCTCTCAGACTAGGAGCAGATTTAGTGAGTACATGACTGACGGTTTCCGAAGAGGCTCCTCCAAAACATGGCGTCAGAAGAGTGGCTTCTGTCAGCCTTCCCTCCACTCTGCTCTGCTTTCTCTGCTTTCTTGATTCACAGGTTGGTGTGAGTGACCTGGCCCTGCTCTCCACAAAACGTGATCTGGCACAGGACCATTACAACACAACGTTTTCAGAAGCAAAAGCACCAGGAATTGTAGGGTCACAGCTGAGGGTCAGAAGAAGGTTCCCAGACCCTGGAAGACGATGAGTTAGTTTTGCAAAAGGAGTGACCAGTGGGAGAACAGTAGGGCTGGACCACTGATTTGCCTGGAAGGCTATGGGAGCTAGAGGCGGGGTTTTAAGCCAGTTGATCAGATTTGCACTTGAGAAAATTTCGTTTGGCTGCAGAAATTTGCCCTCCTAGAAGCCACCAGTGTCATGGACTCACTGCATGTGCTTCTAGTTCTAGAGGTGTAGTTCAGGGAGGATGGTTTCCTTATTCATTTGTTTTGTTAATCTAGGAGAGGATCGGTAGGAGAGGACAGGGGAGGGGAGGGAGGGAGACCATTGGTGAGGCTGTGGGTGGCGGTCCAGACAAGAGATGGTTATAGTCTGTGAGGTGGTGGTGGTGGGAGAGATGAAGAAGTGACAAGTGGAGAGCAGTTGAGGCCGTATCATAGAAATCTAAGGTACTGGGGCACCTGGGTGGCTTAGTTGGTTAAGCGACTGCCTTCAGCTCAGGTCATGATCCTGGAGTCCCGGGATCGAGTCCCGCATCGGGCTCCCTGCTCGGCGGGGAGTCTGCTTCTCCCTCTCCCACTCCCCGTTTGTGTTCCCTCTCTCGCTGTGTCTTTCTCTGTCAAATAAATAAATAAAATCTTTAAAAAAAAAAAAAAGAAATCTAAGGTACTGGGGCGCCTGGCTGCAGGATGCAAATGAGGGGGTTTCTTGTATGGGATCTCCAGGGCTGCTAAAATGGTGGCCTCCTAGAGAGGTATGCACCATGGTGGCTGTGTATTTCCCTTCCCCATGCCCCTGGGGTTCCTGGGTCCCTGCCCAGTTCCTGAAGAACTCAGCCTGTGGGGTGAGCCCTCTTTCTTGCTTACCCTTTCTCCACCTGCCAACAGGTGTATATCTCCCACCTGACTCCTCCATGCGGGGTGTACCAAAAGGGTGGTTTTAAAAGCTCAGTGCGGCCCATTGGGTAGAAGGACAAAGCTGGAGAGATAACTATACTCCTAGTCCTCCCTTTTACCTCCAATAACCATGACGTGTTGCCTTCTAGGAGCAGAGGGAAGGCCGGGCTCGGCGAGGCCCTCGAGGGCCCAGTGCCTTCATCCCGGTCGAGGAGGTAAGCTTGGAAGGGGTTAGGAATTCTTGGTCCCTGGGAAGAAAGGACATGGGACATTGTGTGGATGGGGGTCTTTTCCTGTCTCTTGACATAGCAGCTTCAGGTTCCTGACTCACTTAACCCACAAACAGCTCTGTGAAGCATGCATATCAACCCCACGTTGCTGGGAAGAAACAGGCTCAAAGAGATAAAGTGATGACACAGCCAGCTAATGAACAAACTTTTGGTTCCCAGAACAAGGCCTGTTCTTCTTTAAGAAGAGAGAACTATCTTGGGCGCCCGGGTGGCTCAGTTGGTTAAGCGACTGCCTTCGGCTCAGGTCATGATCCCGGAGTCCCGGGATCGAGTCCCGCATCGGGCTCCCTGCTCGGCGGGGAGTCTGCTTCTCCCTCTGACCCTCCCCCACTCATGTGCTCTCTCTCTCTCTCATTCTCGCTCTCTCAAATAAATAAATAAATCTTTAAAAAAAAAAAAAGAAGAAGAGAGAACTACCTGTATTAACTGCTCTTCCTTGACTATACATATATGACATTTTTTTTCAACTTCAAAAGTAATATTCATTATAAGAAAATTCTTAATGTCTCAGAAAGCTCGAGTCTCCTGTAATCTCACCTCCCACAGAGGTAATCACTGTTGCTTAACCATTTATCACTGTTTCCTGGACTTTCTGTCATATGAACCAAGGTCATAGTTTACGACATTTGGGGGAGGGGGCTGTTGTCATATTCTTTATTTTTGTCACTTAATACAAGAGATATCATTCATCCACTGAGTCAGATCATTCATTCATTTATTTAACAGACATCGACTGAATGATTAATCTATGTCAGGCACTGTTGTAGGTGCTGGGAGACAGCAGAGAACAAGACAGACACAAATCCTTGCCATCGCGGAGCTGACATTCTAGCGTGGGTTTGGTGGAGGTGGGGATACCTTCAAAATCCATGCGCAGAAAGATTTTAAAATAATAGATTCCTCCTATTTCTTTGGCCTTCGGTGAACAAAAACAAATGTTTTGTCGTCCTGTTTGCTCTCCTAAATGTGTAGCCAAGTAGTTAATGAGCTGTTAACAAATGTCTAACCTACCCCCCCCTCCCCCAGTTCCTTCTCCACCCTTTGTAAATGGAAAGCAAACAACCACCTGCTGATTATTTATATCTAGCCCGGAATTTTCAACTCAAGTATTGTTCTTGTATTTTATTTTTTCATTTGTAAATAAGCGGTCCTCTTTTATAATGAAGGAAATAAATAGGCTTTGGTGCTAATCTGATTTTGGATCCACGTTCTGTCACTTGCCAGATCTGTAATCTTGAGCGAGGAAATCACGCAATGAATTATCTTTTCCTCCCCTATTTTCCCTTTTTTGGACATGGTGGTCATTTTTAGTTTCTTGGCTATTATAGTCCCAATGCAATTAATACGTCGGTCTCTTTGGCGTGGCGTGCAGGACGGGAACCCACCTTCTCACCTTTGCTTGGCAGGTCCTTCAGGAGGGCGCGGAGAGCCTGGAGCAGCACCTGCGGCTGGAGGCACTGATGTCCTCGGGCCGGGTGGACAACCTGGCGGTGGTGATGGGCCTCCACCCTGACTACCTTAGCTGCTTTTGGCGCCTGCACTACCTCCTGCTGCACACGGATGGGCCCCTGGCCAGCTCCTGGCGCCACTACATTGCCATCATGGTGAGCCTGTCTGAGCCCAACTCTTGTAGGGTTGGCCACATAGGGGAATTTGGTCTTTAGATCTCTTTGCTGGGTGCTTCCTGAATTCATATCATAGGCCAGGAGGAGAGGCCGCCCAAAGCAGAGGAAAGCCCTAACTTTATCTGATCATCCACAGAATTTTGGATTCTGAAGAGAAGTTTGTTTTTTTTTTTTTTTTAATTAAGTAGGCTCCACACCCAGGATGGAGCCCAATGTGGGGCTTGAACTCATGACCCTGAGATAGATCAAGACCTGAACTGATATCAAGAGTTGGATGCTTAATCAGCTGAGCCACCCAGGCGCCCCAGAGAGGCATTTTTAGTCAGAATCAGGAAACTGAGGCACAAAAGAGTCAGGTGACCTGCCCAAGGAGGACAGCAAACTAGCGGAGCTGGGTTAGGACCTAAGTGTCCTGCCTCCCTGGCAACAGTGAGGCCTGCGATTTCTCCGTCCGTGGGGCAACCGCCCTGAACAAGGCTCTGTCCACCCCCTCCACAGGCTGCCGCCCGCCACCAGTGTTCCTACCTGGTGGGTTCCCACATGGCTGAGTTTCTGCAGACTGGCGGTGACCCTGAGTGGCTGCTTGGTCTCCATCGGGCCCCGGAGAAGCTCCGCAAGCTCAGTGAGATCAACAAGCTGCTGGCACACCGGCCGTGGCTCATCACCAAGGAGCACATCCAGGTGCCAAGGGCAGAGAGGCACAGGGAGCACAGGGGCTGGGCTGGGGCATGTCAGGCAATCAGCCCAGGGCCAGGCACTGAGCAAGTCTGGCCTTCTTTCCTCTCTAGGCCTTGCTGAAGACGGGCGAGCACAGCTGGTCTCTGGCCGAGCTCATCCAGGCCCTGGTCCTGCTCACCCACTGCCACTCACTGGCCTCCTTCGTGTTTGGCTGTGGCATCCTCCCTGAGGGGGACTCGGAGGGCAGCCCTGCCCCCCAGGCACCTTCACCCCCCAGTGAGCAGAGTAGCCCCCCCAGCAGGGACCCAATGAACCACTCTGGGGTAAGTCATGGGCCTGGGTCTTGTGGGGAGAGGAAGCAAGCATGGCCTCTGGTCCTTAGATGGAAGCCAGGGCTTCCCTATCTCACACTGAGAGGCCTCAGAAAAGTTAGTTGACTTTGAGATTCAGTTGCTCATCTGTGAAATGAGGCTGAAAACCCCTACTTCATAGTGGTTGTGAGGATTAAATGAAATAACCGCGTGGTGGGCTCTTCAGCATGTTGCGTCATAGGCTTAAGGTCTCCTGGGTATTAGCACTTTACAAAGTTTGCCTCTTACTCTATAAGATGGTCTTGTTTGTTTTAATATAAAATTATAGATACTTTAACAATCCCTTTCCTGTGAGAGAAGTTGATGCTCAGAGAAGACATGCCTGTCCCATAGCTTCTTAAACTTCGTTTTGGAAAACACAGACCATGCGAGCTGCCCACAGCACAGAGACTGCCTCAGGAGCAGTAGGCCTTTGCAATCACTCGGGAAGGCCTGGCTTGTGGGAAGGATGTGTGGAGTTTCCTGGGGCCCGAGGAGTAAACCATCACCGCTGGGTCCCTCCTCCAGGGCTTTGAGGCTGCCCGGGACGTGGAAGCTTTGATGGAACGCATGAGGCAGCTGCAGGAGAGCCTGTTACGGGATGAGGGAGCGTCCCAGGAGGAGATGGAGAGCCGCTTTGAGCTGGAGAAGTCAGAGAGCCTTCTGGTGACTCCCTCAGGTACAGGCCCATAGGCATCCAGGGTCCAGGGACTGCCCCCTTCCTACACCATCTCTACTGGGGAGAAGGCATCTCCGTGCACGGCGCCTCTTGTATTTTGGAGGCAGCCATGTCTCAACCACTTCTTTTTTTTTTTTAATTTTTATTTATTTATTTGACAGAGAGAGACACAGCGAGAGAGGGAACACAAGCAGGGGAAGTGGGAGAGGGGGGAAGCAGGCTTCCCGTGGAGCAGGGAGCCCGATGCGGGGCTCGATCCCAGGACCCTGGGATCATGACCTGAGCCGAAGGCAGACGCTTAACGACTGAGCCACCCAGGCGCCCCGTCTCAACCACTTCTAAGAGGTTCCGAGCATGGGCTTTAGGGTCAGACCTGGGTTTGAATCGTGACCTGTCAGCCCTTCTGGCAATGCGACCCCTGATTACTTCCTATCTCAGGGCATCTGTCTCCTCCCATGTGAAGGATTGGTTTGTGGGGTAAATGGGACAATGGAAGCAAAGCTCTTAGCACAGAGTAAGTGGCTCCATAAAGGACTACTGTTGTTAGGGTTGCTAATATTACCGGGGGCCTTATCCCCCAGGTCCATGGGCCTGCCTCATCTCCCCCCAGCCACCTATTGATTAATCAGGAGTAGATGCCCTATACTCCGTGCCTTGGCCTCACGGTGGCCTCTTTCTGACATCCTTAGCTGACATCCTGGAGACCTCTCCACACCCAGACATGCTATGCTTTGTGGAGGACCCCACTTTTGGATATGAGGACTTCACCCGGCGAGGGGCTGAAGCGCCCCCCACCTTCCGTGCCCAGGTAGGCTCTCCAGGCTATTCTTGGCATTGCTCTGGGTTTACAGACAAGCAGGGGGTGGATGGTTTGAGTGGTTAGAGAGTCGGGCACCTTCTCCCTCAAGATTCCACGAGGGAAATGGGAGACCCTAGATCATAACAGGACCCATCTGTGCCCTAAGCTCAGGGGATCCTGATCACAGGGAGAAAATCACCAAGGTACATTCTCCTTGGCTTCTTCGGCCCCAGCCAAGCAGCAGGTTAGATTTGTGGGGCTGGAAAGACACACTATGGAGAGCAAAGTTGTACGCCAGAGGATGGGGTCCCTATGGCCAGACGTGGGCCCCGAAGATTCTACTCTCTGACGCCTTCCCACATTTCTCAGGATTATACCTGGGAAGACCATGGCTATTCACTGATCCAGCGGCTTTACCCTGAGGGTGGGCAGCTGCTGGATGAAAAGTTCCAGGCAGCCTGTAGCCTTACCTACAACACCATGGCCATGCACAGTGGAGTAGACACCTCCGTGCTCCGCAGGGCCATCTGGAACTACATCCACTGTGTCTTCGGTATCAGGTGAGTACAGCCCCTCCTCCAGTGCACGTGTGCACCAGTCCTCAGTCTGAGCTCATAGCTGTTTCCTCTTCTATTTCATTTTTTCTTTTCCCTTCTTCCTGCCTGTACTATTTTTCAAAGCAAATTCATTTTGTTGCTGATTATAAAAGATAATAGATGTGCTGCTGTTGAACCCTTGTAAATGAAACTCTTTACTCCTACCCCCTAGAGATAACTGTGGAGATACCTACAGAGAGAGAGAGAGGAAAAGAGAGTATGTATTTCCATTCCAAGTAGGAGTTCTTCTCTTAAATAAATAAGGACAACATCAATGCCCATCGGTAGGAGACTTTAAATAACGTTAAATCCACTCAGTGAAAAAATATACAGCTATTACAAATTATAATAATGGTCTCTTTATATTGCTATAAGAAAGTGTTCAAAATGTGTTGAGAAAAAAGAAAGCTGGTTACCACCCAGGATCTTCCTTTTGTTCCCCCCTTTTTTGTGCTAGAAATGTGTGCATGCATGGAAAATGTGTGCAAGGCTACACACTAAAATGTTAATTTATAATGGTTATCTCTGGATAGTGTGTGATAATTACATTTTCGTCTTGTTACCTAAGTATTTCCTGATTTTTTTAAGTAGATTTTTTAAATTAATGGAAGCATGCTTGATATATTCTACAACTTGCTTTTTTTCACCTAATAATCTATTGTCATCTGCCTTCCTTGTCACTATGACTAGATCTTTTATGCTTTTTTTAAATTTAAGATTTTATTTATTTATTTTAGAGAGGGAGTAAACAAGACAGAGAGCACAAGGAGGGGGAGGGCAGGGGCAAAGAAAGAAGTAGGTTCCCTGCTGAGCAGGGAGCCCGATGCGGGGCTCGATCCCAGGACCCCGGGATCATGACCTGAGCCGAAGGCAGATGCTTAACTAACTGAACCACCCAGATGCCCCTTTTTTATGCTTTTTAACCACTGCATGGTGTTCCGTTATGGATGTAATCTAATTCAACCACTTCCCAATAGTTGGGTGTGTAGATAGTTCGTAGTTTTTCACTATTAAAAACACCATGTGCACTGACTAGCCTTGCACTAAGTCCTTGTAGATGAGCCGCAGGTGTGAAATTACTTGTCCAGAATATACACAGACGAATTTTTTTAATTTTTATTTTTTTTTAATTTATTTTTTAGAGGGCAGGGAAGGGCAGAGAGAGAACCTTAAGCAGCCTCCATGCCCAACGTAAGCCCAATCTGGGGTTCAATCCCACAACCCTGAGATCATGACCTGAGCCGAAATCAAGAGTTGGAGGCTTAAGTGACTGAGCTGCCAAGGCGCCCCCCCCATTTATTTATTTATTTTATTTATTTTTTAAGATTTTATTTATTTGTGTGAGAGAGAATGAGAGACAGAGAGCATGAGAGGGAGGAGGGTCAGAGGGAGAAGGAGACTCCCCACCGAGCAGGGAGCCCGATGCGGGACTCGATCCCAGGACTCCAGGATCGTGACCTGAGCCAAAGGCAGTCGCCCAACCAACTGAGCCACCCAGGCGCCCTATTTATTTATATTTATATAAATATATATATTTATATTTATATATCTTTTAATTTATTTTTTTAAGTAGGCTCCATACCCAGGGTGGAGCCCAATGTAGGGCTTGAACCCACAACCCTGAGATCAAGAGGTGAGCTGAGATCAAGAGTCGGACACTTAACTGACTGAGCCACCCAGGTGCCCCCAGACTAATTTTTTTTTTTATTTGAATAAATCTCACTCTGATAACATTGTGGGAAAGTCAAAGAATTAAGGAACCAAAAAAACCTTTCTCCAAATTCAGCTACTTCACAACCACATCCACATTCTTTCTCCATTGCTTTCCTTCTTTCTAATGTAGTTGCTTTTGTGTAGTTGGAGTTATAATGGTTATTACATTTTTAAAAATGTATGTGTGGGGGCGCCTGGGTGGCTCAGTCGTTAAACATCTGCCTTTTGCTCAGGTCATGATCTCAGGGTCCTGGGATCGAGCCCCACATCGGGCTCCCTGCTCTGCGGGAAGCCTGCTTCTCCCTCCCCGACTCCCCCTGCTTGTGTTCCCTCTCTCACTCTGTCTCTCTCTGTCAAATAAATAAATAAAATCTTAAAAAAAAAGTATGTTTGATGTTTCTAAAGAGAAACAGCTAGACTTACAGTAAATTTAGGAAACAGGAATAACAGAAAGAAGAAAATAAAGATATCTGTGATCCCGTCTGCTCTTATTATTGTCAAGTGTTTCTCTCCTTTTTTGCTCACACAAATAACCAAAAAAGACAATTTTACAAACACAAGATTTTCTCCCTCCTCATTTCACTTATTTTACTCATTTAATCAAATGTGCACATATTTTAATGACATGTGATCTGGCTTTTCTCATTCAATGGTTTACTCCAAGCATCCCCCCCCCCAAAAAAAAAAATCCCAAATTTTTAGAAAGGTCCATGTTCCCTGTAGAAAATGCATGTTTCTGTATTACTAGCTGTAAATTCTATTTCACTGAGTGGATTCGGTTGTGCTTAATTGGGCATCCTCTTGCAGGTCATTGATAGTTTCCCAGTCCCAGGGGGCTGGAGGAGGGACAGGCATCCTAGAGTGTGGCCCAGGCTGCTTCTGCCCAGCTCCCAGATCCAGGCCCCCTGTTCTCCAACATGGTCCTCACTCCTGTGCCTTTGTCTACTGAGTCTGTCCTCTGGTTTTCAACCAGTCTTCCCCATCCACACCAATCTGTGATGATTCACTGGCTCACTGGACTGGAGAGTGACAAAGTGGCTTCTAGACCTGTCACCAACTTGCTCTTTGACTTTGAGCAAGTTAATGGCCTTCTCCAGGCCTTTGTTTGCCCATCTGTGAAATGAGTGGTACTCACTTTTTCCCTTTCTCTCTTCCTTTTCCATGGCCTTTACTATAATGAATATGACCTTGGAGCTGGGCAGAGCTGGGTTTGAATTCCATTCCCAGGACAAGTGATTTCACTTCTCTGAATCTCCCTTTCAACTATAAAATAATGGGGCTGATGAAAGCAGTGTATTATGTATAATAGTTCTGTAGACAGCATACCTAGTACTTCTGAGGATCCATGAGTACTTGTCCACACAGCACATGGCTGGTACTCAATACAGCATGCTCATTCTCTGCATTCTTTGGAGTGGTCCCTGGCCAACCTAGTGGCCTGCGATGTATGACATCAGCTATTTTTCTAAGAGGAACCAAGCTCCTACTTGCTTCCTACTTTCTGCTTTTTCTTGCCACACTCTGTTCCTCCTTCTGTAGGGTGGGGGTAGGGGAGAGGAGTCACTTGGAGAGTGATGCTGTCGGGGCCTTCCCATCCAGATATGATGACTATGACTATGGGGAGGTGAACCAGCTCCTGGAACGGAACCTCAAGGTCTATATCAAGACGGTGGCCTGCTATCCTGAGAAGACCACGCGAAGAATGTACAACCTCTTCTGGAGGCACTTCCGCCACTCAGAGAAGGTATAGCCCTTGGGGGAGGAGGGGGTCAGGACCCAGTGTGGTATCCCAGACTGAGTCTTCTGCCGCTTGGGACACTTGGGTGTACCATCCTGGGTTCAAGTCCTACTCCACTGTGTGATTTCCGACTCCGTTTACTCACCTGTAAAATGGGACTGTGCCTCACAGGGTCCTCAGCAGGCAGCCAGAAGGACCTGGGTTCAAATCCAAACACGATCACTCAGTAGCATGGTGACCTTGGGCAAGTCACTTTGCCCCCTGAGCTTGTTATCTTTACAATGAGAGCAAACACTGCCTGCATTCAAGGTTGCCGGGAGGGTGAAATGAGAACATGAGTGCCCAGGGCCAGCTCTTGTTTTTAGTTTTGTGAGATAGATTAGTCAGGAACGAACGGGTTTGAAATTTCCTGAGCTGCCATTGCACCGAAGGGCTCAGAGCCTTAGGAACGGTCAGGGCGTCTGTATGGGAGAGAAGGATGAGGCAAGTGGTCCGGGAATCTGGCGGTCTGGGAAGGATGGGGATGGCCAGGAGTGACATCAGTTGCCAACAGGTCCTTGTCTGTGCCCCAGGTCCACGTGAACTTGCTGCTCCTGGAGGCCCGCATGCAGGCCGCCCTGCTCTACGCCCTCCGCGCCATCACCCGCTATATGACCTGACTGCGAGCAGGATCTAGGCCCGGAGCAGCTGCCCCTGGGGGCATCCTCCTCCCTGCAAGGACTTCTCTGTCTGGAGACAGACCCCGATCCCTTTCTGTCCCAGGCCCTCCCAGCCCACTCTGGAGGTGGGCTTGTGTGTGACGTGCAGCCCCTGAGCCGTACCCTCCTTTTCTCTCACTGGAATGGACAGGATCATTGCACTGACTCTGGGATCTCAGTTCTGCCCCTGGGAGCTGGAAGAGGACTAGCAGATCCCCAGGGACCGTGCCCTCCTTCCTGCCCCTGACCCCAGAGGCAGAGGGCACAGGATGGGAAATGAGCTGAGCTCAGATTCATGTGCCAGCAGGCTGGGCTGCAGGCATCACCAGCACTGGGCCTTCCTGGACTGGGAAGTCCCTGGCTGGCCGCGAAGGAGAGGGGCAGGGACCTCCAGGGACTGACACTCCGAGCAGCTTTGCCTTTCCTCCTCCTCCCTCGCTCCCAGATCTCACTACCTTCCCCCATCAGTGTGAAAGTCAGTGTCACAGCTGGTCTGTGTGTTCTGCTCCCCGAAAGCCTGTTCTGTCAGGCAGCCCGAAGGCCCCTTTTCCCTGGTTGCCCTAATCCTGGTTTAGCTCCTTTGACTTCCCCTTCACCCTCTTACCCATTTCTCCCCTGCCTGGTGGTGGGAGGCCCCAGAAGAGATATCAAGCACATCAAAGAAGTAGATTCTTCCTAGAGAGTTTGGGGTGTCTGTGGGTCCCCTTGCCTTCTGAAGAGGAGGGAGTATTACCAGTTCTCTGTATTTTGGTTCTTTATGGGGGAGGTTCTTCAGGGCCTCACCTCAATAGCCCCAGTCAATGCCTGAGGGGAGGACAGGGAGAAGTCTGTTCTCCCCGGAGCTGCTCCAGCCCTGCAGAGGCCGGCACCCCACTCTCCTATCTCCCACGGCACCGCCACACACCTTTCCCATCCAGTGAGCCTTTCTGGGTGGCTTCAGAGGCAGGGGCTCGGGGAGAGTCAGGAGACCCCAGGGTTCTTGTTTGGGTTGTGCCCAAACATGGCTACTTGCCCAACCTCTTCGACCTCCACACAGATAGTTGCGGACTGGGGGCTGAGACTTTCTGTGATGCCTCAGTCTACTCCCGGCCTCTCAGGCCAACCTGCCAGCAACAAACTGCACATCTTGCAGAATCTCAAAGGCCTGTAGGGATAGCCCAGCCTTGCAGGCCGTCTCTCCCCTGCCGCCTTCCTAGGACAGCCCCCCACCCCACCCCCCACCCCCATTTCCATCCCCCCCCTTCGATTTTAGGTGGATTGCTTGGAGGCAGAAGCAGCCAAGGACCCATCCCAGGCACTTTCTGTAGCAAATAAGCTGTGAATGATGATGTCCCTTGCCCTTCTTCTGACCGTATGTGTCCCCTCTGACCAGTTTGGAGGTGACTGAAGAAAGGCAGGGGTCATGCTGCTGCTGCTTCTGACCCTGTTCTCTGGAGAGGGGCAGGAGAGGAGCCTGGTCAGTGTGCCACATTTCACACCCGTGCAGGCATGGGGAAGCGACGGGCACCCCCTGCGGGCCTCAGAGCCCTCCCTGCGATGAAGCTGGGCAGGAGGGAAGAGGCCCCAGCATTGGGGTTTGGATTCTAGAAGGGACATGATGACCCTGTAAATGTCCCCCCGGGGTGGGTAGGGAGGGGGATTTAGTGTTCCAAGTGCAGAAATCTTTGGCTTTGCTACAAGTTCTGTATGATGAAAAATAAAAGTTCACTGAGGTTTTGTTTTGTACTTCTTGTTAATGGGCTGTTTTTCCATTTGCAAGGGTCATGGTTCATCTCTAAGCATCAGCAGCAAGCTGTGGTTGCATCACGGACTTGACCTGCTGCCCCCTCCCCTGCTGGGCACTTGGCGTCCAGTGACCGCAGGGTGGGGAGTGGTTGGCATTAAAGTCTATTCTGTCCCTTGGGTGCCCGGCCCTGCCACCCATCTGTGGCTGGCCTGGCATTGTGGAAGAATAATGGCCATGTTATTTTTCTCACTAAGCCTTGCGCTGGGTATTTGGAGGCCATTTTTCTGAATTTACAAGAGAATTTAGACCCAGGGGTAAAGTGACATTGCTGAGGCCACACGGGTGGAGCCGGGATTCCAACCAGGGTCCCCCTGACCCCGAGGCCTCAGCATTTCACCCTGTTGCTTTTCCCACTACGGGGCTCCCCCTGTCACAGAGGGAGGCTTTTGAGAATCTCTGGGAACCCCTTATGTCCCCTGCCCATCCACATATGCTTCCGGGCTTCTCATCACTTCTCCAGCACCAAGGAGACAGAACCAGCTCAAGAGGGTTAGCTGTGACCTCCACATTGTACCAGCACCATTTAGTAGCTGTGTGATCTTGGTCAAGCTTCTTAGCTTCTCTGGGCACTGGGAACTCTAGTAAGCATATCAGGGAAAGCACATTATGACTAAGAACCAAGACCTCCTCTGTTGGCTTCCCACTTCCTCTAAACACTGCTGTCATAAAATGAAAACTGGGTCTCCTCCAGGAAGCCTCCACTGATTAACTCCACATTCCCTTTCCCTTTACCCTTTTCATTTTTGTGGTGTTCTATCTACTTGATCTTCCTTCTAACATCACTTGAGAAGGTGTGAGAGAACAAAACAGATTGGAATAGAAAACTTGGATTCTGGTCCTGACTTAGCCACTTACTATCCCTGGGTTGGGGGGAGGGTTGATTAATTTCACTGACCCTCAAGTTTCCTCTGCCATAAAAACAGAGACAAGGGACGCCTGGGTGGCTCAGTCGTTAAGCGGCTGCCTTCGGCTCAGGTCATGATCCCAGGGTCCTGGGATCGAGTCCCACATCGGGCTCTTTGCTCGGTGAGGAGCCTGCTTCTCCCTCTCCCTCTGCTGCTCCCCCTGCTTGTGCTCTCTCTCTCTCTCTGTCAAATAAATAAATAAAAATCTTTTTTTTTAAAGATTTTTATTTATTTATTTGACAGAGAGAGAGATAGCGAGAGCAGGAACACAAGCAGGGGGAATGGGAGAGGGAGAAGCAGGCCCCCCGCCGAGCAGGGAGCCCGATGCGGGACTCGATCCCAGGACCCTGGGATCACGACCCGAGCCGAAGGCAGACGCCTAACGACTGAGCCACCCAGGCGCCCATAAATAAAAATCTTTAAAAAAAAAGAAAAAAACCAGAGACAATATGTCTTCAGTTCTCCAGGTCTCATTATTGAATGCCTTTGCCAAATGTTTCCTTTTTTTTTTTTTTTTAGCTTTTTAAAGATTTTATTTATTTGAGAGAGAGAGAGAGAGAGAGCATGAGCAGGGGGGAGGGGCAGAGGCAGAGGGAGAAGCAGACTCCCCACTGAGCAGGTAGCCTGATGCGGGACTCTATCCCAGGACCCTGGGATCATGACCTGAGCCGAAGGCAGATGCTTAACTGACTGAGCCACCCAGGTACCCTTGCCAAATGTTTTCTTTTTCTTTCTTTCTTTTTTTTTTTTTTTGACAGAGACACAGCGAGAGAGGGAACACAAGCAGGGGGAGTGGGAGAGGGAGAAGCAGGCTTCCCGCGGAGCAGGGAGCCCAATGCGGGGCTCGATCCCAGGACCCTGGGATCATGATCTGAGCCGAAGGCAGCTGCTTAACCGACTGAGCCATCCAGGCGCCCCTTGCCAAATGTTTTCAAATTTACTATCTCAATCTTCACAACCCTGTGAGAAAGGAGTGGTGTTCCCATTTTACAGATGTGGAAAAGGAACCTCAAGTGAGAGTCTACGGAACACCAACTTAGCAGTTACACCCAGGTTCAAGTTCCAGCTTTGATATTTAATGTCTGTCTCAACCATAAGCAAATTAGTTCCGTTCTCAATACCTATGGGCACAGGAGGGTTGTGTGGATTAAATAACGCACGAAGAACCCCTAGCATAGTTCAGGTGCCTGGCACCTAGCACCAGTGAGCCATTGGGTATTTAGATATCTGCCCAACATCACCCAACTTAGGATTTGAATCCTTGCCAGTCTGATTCCGGATCATTGTTTTTGTCCCCAAGCTCCCTAGGCCCTCAATCTGCATTTTTTGTTTTTTTATTATGTTCAAATTAATTTGCATGTGGAATTGAAAACCACTCTGGGCTCCAGACTGGATCTAATGAATCTGTTTTAGGCTTCTGCATCTTGCACTCCAGGATCTGGGCACAGCTGTCCAGGCTGGAGTTTGTTCAAGGTTGCCTGGGGCTTGATTCTATGTTTGGCTTTGGAAGCCATGCTGGGATTGAGGACTGCTGACAATGGATAGAGGCAGGAGCTGGGTGAGTCTCTTCCAGTGGTTCCCAACATTCACCAGAGTCCTGGGACAAGTGGAATGAAGTGGTTCTCCAACTTTTTGTGCCTTGAAACCTCCTAGAGGACTGGTGTTTGGAGGCAGAGCTGAGAAATTTGCAGCTTGAGCAACTTTCCCGGTGTTCCAATGCTGGGGGCATCCTTTCATTCAACAGATCTTGTGCCCCTACTACGTAAATGTGCTGGACATAGAGCAGCGAACAAGACAGGCATGGTTCCTGCCCTTTGGGGAGTTATTGTCCAGGGGAGACAGATTAGATTAGTACACAACTAATTATTTAAATTCTGTGATCAGCACCCCAAAGGAGAAACAGGAGGTGCTGCAGGAGCATTTACAAACCAGCAGCAGAGCTTTTTCTTCCAAGGAAAGATGCGGGACCTTCGCAGAAACCGAAACACTTCCAGGAAGAGTAGTTTCTCACCCGCTGCACCTTCTTGGAACCCGAGGGCTCTGTGGAGCAGTTAGGAAACGGCTAATCTACGTTCCTACTAACGGATGCTGGGGTGTGCAGCCCAGACTGTGGCCCTCGTTTCATCCTGCACACCCCCCCCCATTGCTGCAGGATCTCTGCGGAGTCCCTCTCTGGGAACTGCCCTGGACTGAACGGAGCTCGCTGACGGTTCCGGCCCTGCCAGGCAGTCTAGTCGGCCTTCAGTGACTGGTGGACGGGAGAGGAGTGTACAAAGGCCTGGCCACCTGCCTCCTTTTGAAACCACTCTGAAGGACTGTCCCCGCTCTGGGGCTCCCTTTATGAGGCCAACGCGTCCGCTCTGCCCCAGCCTCACCTGTGCCCCGACAGGCTGCGCTCTGCCCTCTGCTTTTTTTTGCTTTTTTTTTTTTAAGATTTTATTTATTTATTTGACACACAGAGAGAGACAGCAAGAGCAGGAACACAAGCAGGGGGAGTGGGAGAGGGAGAAGTAGGCTTCCCGCTGAGCAGGGAGCCCGATGCGGGGCTCGATCCCAGGCCCCTGGAATCATGACCTGAGCCGAAGGCAGACTGAGCCACCCGGGCGCCCCTGCCCTCTGCTTTTGATCCCTGATAAACCACCTGCTTGCAAATTTCCACCTGTGAGTCAGCTTGCAGGCTCTGCCTACAGAGCAGAGAAGGCAGACGACTTGCTTGAGGTCTCACAAGCCCGAGCCTTCAGATCCTTGTCATGGTTTGTCACCACCCTGTGTCGTCCCACAACTTCCTGTCTCGACCTTCTCTTCCTGAGGTTGGAGGCAACAGCTGCAGAGCGTGAAAGAGCCAGAATAGATGTTCACTCCCATCCCAACTCCCGCGGCTGGAGACCCTGGGCCAGTCACTTCCCGTCTGTGGGGAGAAGGGTAGGTACCTAGTCTGAGCACCCCATCTTCTCCACATCGGCCTGTGAGTGATGGCCCCGCTCCCGAGAGAAGCCACGCTCAGCCGGGGAGAGCAGCAGAGATCCTTACCCCTCATGTCTGAGTCACCCCTGACCTCACTGCTGGTTCCAGGGTGGGTGGGTGGGGACGGGGACCCTGCGCTTCTGTCCCAGTTCTGCGTATCTGAGCTCACACTTCAAGGAGGAGCCATGCCAACATTATCGAGTGCTGAGTTTGTTCCAGACACTACCGGATGCTGGCTGTGCCCACGAATGAGACAGATGCAGTCCTGGCCCTCGTGGGTCTTTAAGTCCAGTGGAAAAGACAAGTATCACACAAGCACTTGTGATGAGTCCGGAGGGGAAAAAAAGTTCCGCCATGGGACGCCCACACTCGTGGCAGTGCCCAGGGAAACACCCTGGACGTGGCGGGTAAGGAAGAGCTGGCCAAGGAGAGGAGGGGAGAGAGGAGTGTGGCGCCCAGATTTCTGACAGAGGAAGCAGCCTGGGGGTAGATCTGGAAGAGCAGGAGGAAGGCAGCCTGGTCAGGACAGAGGGAGGAGGGAGGACGTGAGGAAGGGTGAGGCTAAGAAGGAAGCCTAGGGCAGATCTGTCGTGGCCCTCCCGGGCTTGTTAGATTTTGGGGCTCTATCCTACAGGCCATGGGAAGTCTTCAGAGGAGATTTTGTCGTGCAGTACAAAATAGATGCTATGGACTGAATGCTCGTGTCCCCCTCCAATTCGTATGTTGAAACCCTAATCTCAAGCGTGATGGTATTTGGAGACGGGGACTTGGGAGGTAATTAGTTCATGAGCGTGGGGCCCTGTGATGGGATTAGCACCCTAATAAGAAGAGACAAGAGAGAGCTTGCTCCCCACCCTGGCCTGTGAGGACATAACCTGGACAAGGGTTCTCATCAGGAACCAAATTGGCTGGTACTTTGATCTTGGACTTCCCAGACTCCGGAAGCATGAGAAAGAAATTTCTGCTATTTAAACCACTCAGTCTAAGGTATTTTTGTTATAGCAACTGAACTAAGACCATAGATAATATTTATTAGAATGAGGAATAGAGAAGTCAGTGAGAGTTATTTAGGACTTCCTATGTGCCAGGCACTCCGCTAAACACTTCACGGCCACGACCTTATTTGATCCCCACAACAGCCCTGTATAGTAAGAGCCTATTATCAGCTCCATTTGACGAATGGGCATCATTGAACCTAGACTCAAAAGTCCCCTCATCCAGAAAGATTTCTCTGGCTCCCCATCTCCACCCTGAGTATACATCTTCCTTCTTTGACCTAAGCTTACCAAGTCCTCCTTTTCCAAAGCACTTTTTTCTGTCTAGTATGATAATCATTCGTGTGGTCCACTCACCTCCCCATTTGAGTGCAAGCCCAGTGGAGGCAGAAGTTTTTGTCTAGCATGTTCACAGCTTTCTCTCTAGAGTCTAGAGTAGGACCTTGCAATAGTAGGGGCTGAATAAATAAAATATGTGGAATATATATTTCTATCCACCAGGATGCCTCATGTAGTGCTGGATCTGGTGGGGGGGGGGTTGGGGGAGGTGGTCCAGAAAAAACAGCCTCCCCCATGTTTTGGACTTGGCCTCTGCTCTGACTGTCTCTGCCTGGCTGGTGGTTACATTGCCAGCTCTCAGACACTCTGCATCAGTCTGATGTTGGGGAAAGAGCTTGGACTTTGGAACCAGACAGATGAGGCTCGCATTTGAGTGCAAGTCCATCTGGAACAAGGCAGAGTCATCAGAATAAACAAAGCCAAGTACCTCTATGAGATTTGATGATTTTCTTTCATTTACTCACCTAGAAAATGGGAACATTACCATCGAAAATTATAGTTGTTAGGATCAAGTGAGAAAATGTTGATAGAGTTCCTGTTTAGTCCCTTCAGTGGAAAACAGGGATTGGGTCAATGCCATTTTTGTAGACTAATAGTCTCAGTTTGCTCATCTGGGAAAGGGGAGTTGCAAAATGCAAGATAATCCAGAGTTCCAAAGACCTGGAATGCTCTTCTCCCAGATCTGTGTGTGGCTAGCTCCTTCTAAACCTTCAGTTCTCACTTTGAACATCCCCTCATCAGACTTCTGACCTGATTCCCATTCCTTTACCTGACTCTACCCCGCCATCTCTTTTCCCGCCCGTCTCCTTGTTCACTGGTTATCCCCACTGTCTACCATACTGCCTGAGTAAGTGCTCAGTAAATATTGGTTAATTGCATTAAATATTTATTGGCACTTATTTGTCAGCAAAGGACTGTTCAAGGCACTCCTAACCACAAGCGTAGGACATGGGAAGGGCAGGGACTTCACCCATTTGACAGTTGTGGAAGCTGCGGTCTAGCAATATTAATATTCCCAGGAAATTTCCCAAGCAAATTAGTGGGAGTTCTAGACCCTTTGGCCACCCACCCCTCCACTGCCTTTCAGGGAAGAGGTACTGGAGGTCCGGGTTCTAGTTCATGTTCTGTTTAACTTGTGGTTGAAAGATTTAGGTAAGTAACTTCCCTTCCTGAGCCTTAGTTTCCCCAACTCTAAATGGAAAAAATAACCCTTGCCCTGAATGGTGGTTAAGGTGAGAATCAGCTGAGATAATGAGCTGAAAGCATTTAATAAACTGAAAGCACTACACTCACTGATGGAGGATTTTTTTTATATGAATATGCAGAATCAACACTGATGTCAAAGATAAATCACCATGGGCTGGGGAAGCCAAGGTAGCTTCCTAGGAGCAATGGCATTTCAACTAAGCCTTAAAGATCGGTAAGACTTTGGAGAAGCAAAGCTCAGAGCCAAAGCCACCAACCAAAGCAGTACCCTCCAGCCTCTCTGAGCTCTACGGTCTTCCCCTCTGGTTGATATTCTCTTCTAATCTGCTCTTCCCTACCCTGCTTTGTTTTTCCTTTCAAATCAAACTTATGGAAGTATAATTAGCATACAATAAAATGCACAGGTTTTTTTTTTAAGATTTTATTTATTTATTCATAAGAGACAGAGAGAGAGAAGCAGAGGGAGAAGCAGGCTCCCCGCTTAGCAGGGAGCCCGATGTGGGACTCGATCCCAGGACCCCGGGATCATGACCTGAGCCGAAGGCAGACGCTTAACCATTTGAGCCACCCAGGCGCCCAAAATGCACAGGTTTTTAATGCACACAGTTCCATGAGTTTTGGCAAAAGCACATACCTATGCAATCATCACCCAAATCAAATTCCAGTGTGGCCCTTTGCAGCAAATCCCCAACCCCCTTCCACGTGTCCCCCAGACAACCACTCTCTGCTTCCTGTCACTCCAGATTCCTTTCCTTAATCGCTCATTTTTTCATTAGCAAATCATGAAGTTCTGCATTCAAACACTAGAACAAAAACATAAGTGCCAAAAATGTATTACTTCACTAGGCTTAAGAGAGTATTTTCATTCTGGGGCATTTGCTAATGAACACAGAAGTCATTAGATAAATTGACAGTAGCTAATTGGAGACAATAATTAAGAATAATCATAATTTGCCCATTTAGAGAAAAGTTTGCTTATAAAAACTCTACCTAGAAAGTTACAAGAGGTAACATGGATAACCTGATTGCTTCTTGAGAGATGATGACTTATCTATAAAGGAGTATTTTTAATTTAAATATTTCTAAAGAAAAGGCATTTTATAAGAAAGCATTAGGGATCAATAGTCATTATCCATTTTTTCCAATCTCTTCCTTTAATTTCATGATACACAAGTTAGGAATGATTCTGACATTTCAAAGAGATGTCAACTTACGGAAGAAAAGTTCTTTTTTGGAGTCTCTTGTTGAATAGGAAGACAATCATATCAAACAAAGAAATAGTAAATAAGCAGGAGAAGTGTTTACTCTAAATTTAAGATAGTTAATGCTAAAACTTTATACCTGGGTCTTGTTATTGGGCCAAATCATAGCAACTCTTTTTTTCTTTCGAACACTTTTTAAAATGTGAAAAAAAATCAACAAATTATATGAAAAAGAAAACCAAACTGTCTTCTCATTATTCTAATTATAGCAAACAAGTTTTAAGTCATTTCCTAGAAGATAGCCTTATATATGTCATTCTCTTGCTTAAATATCTTTTTTTAAATATTTTTAACAATATTTTATTTATTTATCTGAGAGAGAGAGTGTACACGAGCAGGGGGGAGGGGCAGAGGGAAAAGCAGTCTCCCCGCTGAGCAAGGAGCCTGACAAACTTGATCCTAGGACCCTAAGATCACAATCTGAGCCCAAGGCAGAGGCCTAACCAACTGAGCCACCCAGGCTCCCCTTGCTTAAATATCTTCAATGGATCTATCTTACCAGTCCTTTTAGTTTTGCATTCAAGTACAGATCAGTTTAGCCTGGTCTATAATTTCATATAAATGGAATTATACACTATGTACTTTTTCCCTAAAGATTTATTTATATATTTTAGAGTGAGAGAGAGTCTGAGCAGGGGGAGGGGCCGAGAGAGGAAGAGAGAATCTGAGACAGACTCCGTGCTGAGTGCAGAGCCTGAAGTGGGGCTGGATCCCACAACTGGGAGATCCCCACCTGAGCCAAAACCAAGAGTCTGTCACTTGACCGACTAAGCCACCTAGGCGCCCCTATAGTACGTACTTTTTAAGTATGATTTATTTTGCTCAGCGTAACATTTTTATTTATTTTTTAAAAGATTTTATTTATTTATTTGAGAGAGAGAGAGGAGGGGGAGGGGCAGAGGGAGAAGCAGACTACCCACTAAGCAGGGAGCCCGATTCAGGACTCGGACCCAGGACCCTGGGATCATGACCTGAGCTGAATGCAGATGCCCAACCAACTGAGCCACCCAGGCGCCCACAGCATAACATTTTTAAAGTCCATCAGTGAGATTCCTGTATCAGTAGGTCATTCCTTTTTATAGCTGGTGCTATTTGTGAATATGCCGCAAGTCATTTCTCTCTTCACCAGTTAGTGAACATTTGTCTTGTTTCCAATTATTTAAATTAAGCTGCTATGAATATTCAACTGTAAGTCTTTTTGTGGACATATATATTGTGTTTCTTTTGCATAAATACCAGAAGTGGAATTGCTTGGTTGTACGGTAAATGTATGTTTAACTTCACCAAAAATGCCACACTGGTCTCTAAAGTGGTTGTAACATTCTACATTCTCACCAATAATATTCAAGAGTACCCGTTGCTCCACATCCTCTTCCACACTTGGTGTAGTCAGTCTCTTTCATTTTAGCCATTCTAATAGGTATGTCATAGAAACAGAATTTTCACAGTGAGTCTTATTAAGGTGTAATTTGCATACAATAAAATTTGCCGACCCCAGCTGGGACCTGTTGGCAAGACTGTAACTAGTGATGTTTGTATAACCAAAGACTCTATTTTGTGGTTTAAGAAGAATAAAATTGACTATGTTTAAAAATAAATAAATAAATAAAATTTGCCGGTTTTAAGTGTACAGTTCTTTGAGTTTTGACCATGTGTGCAGTCATGTAACCATCACCACCATCATGATATAAAATGTCTTAATATCCCCTCAACATTTCCTTGGGCTCTTTTACCATCAGTTCATCCCCCCAACTCCATCCCCTAGCAACCACTGATGGGCTCTGTCACCATAGTTTTGACTTCTCTAGAACTTTGTATAAATGGAAGTATTCATTGTATAATCTTTTACTTTTTAATATTTATTTTGTATAATCTCCCGGCTTCCTTCAGTTAGCATAATGCTTTTGATATTCCTCATGTTGTTGTGTGTATTCATCATGTTGTATGTGTAGTTCGTTTCTTTTTATTGCCAAGTAGAATACTATTCTATAGCTATATCCCAATTTGTTTATTCCTTCACCAATTGATGGACATAAGAGTTGTCTGCAATTTTGGCTGCTATGAATACAGCTGCTATTTGTGTAGGCATAGGTTTTCATTTCTCTTGAGTGAAAACATGAGGGTGAAATTGTTAGGACAGGGCACCTGGGTGGCTCAGTCATTAAGCGTCTGCCTTCAGCTCGGGTCATGATCCCAGGGTCCTGGGACCGAGCCCCTCATCGGGCTCCCTGCTCGGCGGGAAGCCTGCTTCTCCTTCTCCCACTCCCCCTGCTTGTGTTCCCTCTCTCACTGTCTCTCTCTCTCCCTGTCAAATAATAAATAAATAAAAATCTTAAAAAAAAAATTTTCAATCAGAGAGAAATAACAGATTAAAAAAAGTGATGAAATGGAAAAGAACATCTCATGGATAGGTGATATATGTATAGAAAAACAGATTCATTTGCAATGACATTATCTCTTTAAGCAAGATGGGATACGGCTAAACAGTAAGAATGTAATCAAAAATAGTTCAGCAAGGGGTGCCTGGGTGGCTCAGTCGTTAGGCGTCTGCCTTCCGCTCGAGTCATGATCCCAGGGTCCTGGGATCGAGCCCCGCATCGGGCTCCCGGCTCAGCTGGAAGCCTGCTTCTCCCTCTCCCACTCCTCCTGCTTGTGTTCCCTCTCTCTCTGTTGAAAAATAAATAATATCTTAAAAAAAAAAAAGAAATTGTTAGGACAGTGGTAAGTGTATATTTAATTTTATAAGAAATTGCCAAATCATTTTTCAAAATAGCTGTTTCATTTTGTAGTCCTACCCGCAGCATGTAAGAGTGCCAATTGCTCAGCCTCTTTGTCAGCACTTGATATTGTCAGACTTAGTAACTTTAGCCATTCTCATGGGTATGGAATAGTAGCTCCTAACTTTTATCTGTTTATTTATTTTTAAAATTTTTTATTTTTTTAAACATTTTTTTCAATATTTTATTTATTAGTGAGAGAGAGAAAAGGAGCAAGGGGAAGGGAGAAGCAGACTCTCTGCTGAGCAGGGAGCCCAACATGGGTCGATCCCAGGACTCTGGGACCATGACCTGAGCCAAAGGCAGACATTTAACTGACTGAGCCACCCAGGTGCCCCCAAAATTTTATTTAAGTAATCTCTACACCCAACATGGGACTCAAACTCAGGACCACAAGATCAGGAGTCGCATGCTCTTCCAGATGAGCCTGCCAGGTGCCCCAGTGGCTCATAATTTTTAATTTGTACTTCTGTGATGACTAATGATATTGAGCATCTTTTCATATAGGTATTGGTTATATGTATATCTTGTATATCTGTTGAATATCTTTTTAAATCTTTTGCAGATTTTCTTTATTGGGTTGTTTGTTTTCTTCTTAGTAATACGAGTTCTTTTTTTTTTAAGATTTTATTTATTAATTAATGAGAGAGAGAGAGAGCACAGAGGAAGAAGCAGACTCCCTGCTGAGCAGAGAGCCAATGCAGGGCTTGATCCCAGGACTCTGAGATCATGACCTGAGCTGAAGGCAGACGTTTAACTGACTGAGCCACCCAGGCGCCCCGTAATACAAGTTCTTGTATATTCTAGGTATTCTGGATTTATATTTTGTCAGATATATGAACTGCAAATATTTTCTCCCAGACTGTGGCTTGCCTTTTCATTCTCTAGAAGAGCAGAAGATTGTAATTTTGATGAAGATCAATATATCACTTTCTTTTATGGTTCAGACCTTTTGTGTTTTATCTAAGGAAACTTTGCCTAACCCAAGGTGACGTAAATGTTGTCCTGTGGGTTTTTGACCCAGAAATTTTGTCTTTAACACTTATATCTGGAGTGCCTGGGTGGCTCAGTTGGTTAAGCGTCTGCCTTTGGCTCAGGTCATGCCTGATCCCAGGGTCCTTGGATCGAGCCCTGCATCAGGCTCCCTGCTGGGCGGGAGATGGCGTCTCCCTCTCCCCCCTGCTCTGCTCTCTCTCTCTCTCTCAAATAAATAAATAAAAATCTTAAAAAAAAAAAAACCACTTAGATCTATGATTCGTTTCATGTTAATTTTTGTGTATGGTGTGAGGTAATGGTAGAAGTTCATTTCTTTCCCTCAAACATCCCGTTGTTCCAGCACTATTTGCTAAAAAGACTATCTGTTCTCCGTTTATTTTTTTACCTTTTTTGAAAATCAATTGACTAAATATGTGTGAGTCTATTTCTGCTTTCTTTAATCTGTTCCATTGATTTATATGTTTACCCTGGCCCTGATATTCAAATTTTTAATTTGTCATTCACTATTTTATTACATGTGTTTCCTGTAAGTAAACTCCATTTCTTTGTGGAACCAGATTAGAGAAAAAAATTAAAGAGATGTTTTCTGTTCATTATAGAAAAATCAGAAAATACCGATAAGCAGAAATAATACAAGTTGCTAATAATCCACCCCTGGAGAGTACTACTAATATTTTTTTGTAGAATTTATCTTCTAGATCTTCCTTCTAGGCTTAAATGTGCTAACAAAATGGCAGTATATTAAACAGTCTGTTTTACAATCTGCTTTCCCCTCCACAGTATATTGTGGAGTAGATTCCACAGTGGCTCTCACCCTGGGATGATTTGCCCCACAGGACATTTGGCACAGTCTGAGGACATTTTGTGGTTGTCACACAAGGGAGGGAGCTACTAGCATCCAGTGGATAGAGGCCAGAGATGCTACTAAACATCCTACAATGCATAAATCAGTCTCTTATAACAAAGATTTCTCCAGTCCAAGTTGCTAATAGTCCCGAGATTGAAAAATCCTGAATTAAATAATGCATATGACATGTTCAATACAACACTTGGCACATATCAACTGCTTGGTAGATGAAAAACAAATAACTTTGGGGGGAAAAAATGTTTCCAGGAGCAGGAGTATGAGTTCGGTGGATCCCCACAGTGGTCCCTTTCACAAATATCTAGCCATAAGGCTATTGCAAAGTGAGAAGACTCACAGGGAAGAAGTGGTTTTGCCACCAGAAATTCACAAAGCGTGAGCAATATGTTCAAGACAGGAGACCTGCTGCCGTGGACCTTGGACTCCTCTGTGTAGGGAGGATGGGCAGACTCACACATTCACCCTCCCCCCACCAGGCAGCATCTCCCTAGGCTGGAGTTCCAGCTGTTGTCTGGGTTAGTGCAAACAAAGACCTTTGGGCTGTCCCAGATCCAGGATTTACAATCCATGGCTCCTCCCAGTTTACAGAAGTGCTGGGAAAACACATTCTAGGTCAGCAGGAATTAAGTGCCCCCCCCCCCCCCCCCCGCCATGGCGGAGGGGGGACTGTCACGTGGTCTGATGGCACAGGCAGGATGAACTGGAAAGGGACAAACCACAGTCCAGGGGAAAGTGCAGCCACCGGAATTTGATTCAGTTCAACAGAGTCAAGCATTTAGCAACATTCATTGCACTCCTGTGTGTCCCCAGGCACTGTCCCTCTCCTATGTGGGAGGCCATTTGGAATAACGGTTCGGAGCATAGTCTATTTAGAAAAGTATGTTTGAGTCCCAGGTCTGCCAGCACTAAGTATTTGCCCTTAATAAGGCACATCATGACTCTGACACACAAAGAATATGCTCCGTAAATTACGTACGTGTGTGTTTCAGTTCTCACAAAAAAAACCCTGAGGTAAGGGCTATTCTTATCCCATTTTATAAAAGAATAAACCAACGACCAAAGAGGTCAAGGCCTTTGCCCAATGTCCCAAGACTAATTAAGTGACAGAGGACTACTGTAACAGACTTTTGGGAAATAGAAAGATGAGTAACATGCAGTCCTTGTCTTCAACAAGCTTAGAGTCTCATAATGGAGGTAAAGACAGCTTCAAGTCTAATTCTAAGTAAAGAGGCAATGAGAGAGATGTTAATAAAAACGTTCAGGGGGCGCCTGGGTGGCTCAGTCATTAAGCGTCTGCCTTCGGCTCAGGTCCTGATCCCAGGGTCCTGGGATCGAGCCCCACATCGGGCTCCCTGCTCCACAGGAAGCCTGCTTCTCCCTCTCCCACTCTCCCTGCTTGTGTTCCCTCTCTGGCTGTGTCTCTCTCTGTCAAATAAATAAATAAAATCTTTAAAAAAATAAAAAAATAAAATAAAAAATAAAAACGTTCAGGTGGGGTAGTGTAGGTCAAAGGTCAGTTCCAGGTGGGGGTGAACAGGAAGGCTTCATGGAGGAAACGGTAATTAAACTGGTGGTCTTTCGTTTTTTCTTTTAAGATTTTATTTATTTATTTATTTATTTATCAGAGCACAAGCAGGGGGAGTGGCAGACACAGGGAGAAGCAGGCTTCCCACTGAGCAAGGATTCCCAGCTCGGAACTCCCTCCCAGGACCCCGGGATCATGACCTGAGTTGAAGGCAGACACTTAACCGACTGAGCCACCCAGGCGTCCCAAACTGGTAGTCTTTAAAGATGGTTAGGCTTGAAAGTAGACAGACTCTTCCTTCAGAGTAAGGTCCTGAGAAATATGACCATTAGGTTGGGCCATAGGATGTGTGCCTCTGGGGAAAGGAATAGATGATCTAGCTGAGGAAGTTAGTAAATTAAAGCAAGACTATTCAGTGGAAATGGCAGGAGTAATGTTCAAAATAATTAGAAACCAGAAGGGCATAGGCAGCAACTGATCAGAATGGATCCTGAGTTGTTGTTTTTTTTTTTGACCAGCAAAAATGCATTTATTTAATTAATTAATTTATTTTTAATTTTTATTGTTATGTTAATCCCCATACATTACATCATTAGTTTTTGATGTAGTGTTCCATGATTCGTTGTTTGTGCATAACACCCAGTGCTCCATGCAGAACGTGCCCTCCTCAATACCCATCACCAGGCTTACCCATCCTCCCACTGGATACTGAGGGTTTTTTTTGTTTTTTTTTGTTTTTAAAGATTTTATTTATTTATTTGACAGAGAGAGAGACAGCGAGAGTAGTAACACAAGCAGGGAGAATGGGAGAGGGAGAAGCAGGCTTCTTGCCGAGCAGGGAGCCCGGTGCGGGACTCGATCCCAGGACCCCGGGATCATGACCTGAGCCAAAGGCAGATGCTTAACGACTGAGCCACCCAGGCGCCCTGGATACTGAGTTTTAAACAGCCCCCATGGCTGCACTGGTGGGGACAAACCGTATACCATGCTGAATATCCTAGAAAGGATGTCACCATTTACTTACCCACCTGGCCTCCCTTACACCTTTTGGGAAGAGCATGCTCCTGTTTTGCTTTAGAGATCCACTTACCCTACTCTCATTCTATGTAGTTCTGGTAGACATGACCCCAACTTTATACCTCCAGATGTGGGTGCATGATCGAGTCTGGTCTAGCCAATTAGAACACAAAGGTGACTGACACAAGGATGGACGCAAAACCAAAGCTGGGCCAACAAGAACCCTCCCCAGCACCTGTGTTGGAATTCTTGGGGATAAAGAAGCTCTGTTTCACCAGAGAAGCTAAGAGAAAGGAAAATCGAGTTTATAGATTAAAGAGAGAGAGACAGAGAGACAGCAAGTTAGAGAGAGAGACACTAATATTTTATGATTGTTTTTGAGTCTCTAAATCCAGGTATGCCTGAAGTCTTCACCCACCCTCTTCAGTTACATGAGGTTGGCTTTTTTGTCCCTTGTAACCAGAAGAATTCCGACTAATACAATTATGGCAGGTCTCAAATGTCACTCTCAGGAGTTCTACATAGCCTCTAAAGACACATGAAAGGGAGGAGGGCAACAGCCAGGAAGAAGGGAAAGGAAGGAGATTCAACAATGACTGAAGCTAGCTCCCTAGGGGGTGAAGAGAACTGAAGTGAGAGTGTAGGAAAGTAAAGGGAGCACCTACCAGATTCCTCTTCTCAGGGAGAGAGGGTGCCTGAGTTTTTGCCAAGAGTTAAAGAGACAGAGGATCCAAGAAACTAGTCTCTGCCATCATCTATCTCTTTCTCTCTGAGCCAGTACTTAAATTCTTCTATGAATCTGATGGTAAGTGTGCCAAGACAAACTTAGAACGGCTTCTGTAAGTTACAGAATTTAAAGCACTCACAAATGTCATTCAGCCATTAAAATCATGTTACAAATGAATATGTATTATATGGAAGACATATCTAGCATATCATTAAGTGATAAATCAAGTTACAAAATAATATATATAGTATGATCTCTTTTTTTGTTTCAACATATATTCATATGTTTGTAAGAAACAGGGCTGAAAGACATTATAACAGAATATTGTTACCTACCCAAAACCTCTTTCCTCTTTCTTTTTTGTCCATTGAACCTCAAGTTTGTTCAGGTATTCACCTCTTAGGAAACATGTCCATATCCAGAGCTTAGCTGAAGAGTGAACTCTACATCAGTCATGGAAATGCTAGTAATTATTTTCAGGGCAGCCAAAACAGAATGATTGTCCTGGCCAATAAGACAGAAAGGAGAGTCTTTTGGAGGGCTTCCAGGAAAGGTTTCTTACTAGTTTAAAAAAAAAAAAAAGAGGGGCCTCTGGGTGGCTCAGTCATTAAGCGTCGGCCTTCGGCTCAGGTTGGGATCCCAGAGTCATTGGGATCCCTGCTCGGTGGGAAGCCTGCTTCTCCCTCTCCCACTCCCCCTGCTTGTTCCCTCTCTAGCTGTCTCTCTCTCTCTGTAAAATAAATAAATAAAATCTTAAAAAAAAAAAAAAGATTTGTGGAAGAGAAGGTGGAAAATTGGAACCCTCATATAGTGCTGGTGGGAATATAAAATGGTACAGCCACTTTGGAAAACAATATGGCAGCTCCTGAAATGGTAAAACACAGAGTTACCACATGGGCCAGAAATTCTACTCTCAGGTATACACCCAAGAGAAGTGAAAACATCTGCCTACACAAAAACTTATACACAAATGTCCGTGGCATCATTACGTGTCATAGCTAAAAAGAAGAAACAACCCAAATGTCCATCAACTGATGAATGGATAAAGAAAAGCCATATAATGGAAAATTATTCATCAATATAAAGGGATGAAATACTGATACATGTTACAAGATGAATGAACCTTGAAAACATTACACTAAGTGGAATAAGTCCGTCACACAAGACCACATATTGTATGATTCCATTTACATGAAACATCCAGAGTACACAAATCTATAGGGACAGAAAGTGGATTAGTTGTTGCCTAGGGTTGGGGGTGCAGGGGTATGTTGGGGGAAAGTGGGAAGTGATGGCTAAGGGGTGCTAAATGTCTTCTTGAGGTGAAAAAATGTTCAAAATTGATTGTGATGATGGTTGCACAAATCTGTGGATATATTTCAAATCACTGAGTTTTATATTTTCCATGGGTGAATTGTATGGTATGTGAATTACCTTGATAAAGATTTTTACTGAGATATTTTAAAATGAGAGAGAGAGGTACTTACAGGAATGGGTTTCCTTTCTTTGTTCCACTACAATCTAAGGGAGCTAGATGTTACATCCGCCTGCGGAACTTGGGAATGTGGCAACCATCTTCCCATTACAGAAGAGAGGGGAATGTCAACAAGCTCAGAATGGAAAAACAGAGATAGAAAGCACCTGGGTCCTTGATGAATCTTTGAGCTACTGAAATATACAATTCTAGAGCCGTTCTACCTCAGGACTCCATAATCCGAGAGATAATAGATTTTTCCTAAATAATTCTGAGAGCTTTTTGTTTTTTAAATAATTTATTGAGATGAAATTCACATAACATAAGATCAACCACTTTAAATGCCATAGTTCAGTGGCATTTAGTAGATTCACCATGTTGTACAAACATTCCTCTAATTCCAAAATATTTCCATCACCCTAGGGTAAAACCCCTTCCCCATTAAGCGATTTCTCCCATCTCCCCTTCCGCTTGCCCCGTGGAACCACCATTCTGTGTTCTGTCTCAATGGATTTATCTACTCTGAGTAGTTCATATAAACGGAATCATACAATATATGGCCTTTTGTGTCTGGCTTCTTTCAGTTAGTGTAATGTGTTTTGAGGTTCATCTATGTTGTAGCATGTATCAATACTTCATGCATTTTTATGGCTGAATAAAATTTTATTATATGTATATACCACAATTTGTTTATCCAGTCGTCCACTGATGGGCATTTGGGCGATTTTCACCTGTTAGCTCGTACCTAGCACTGCTATGGACATGTGTGTGTACGTGTCCTTGTTTAAGTGCTTGCTTTCAACTATTTGGGGTGTATATCCAGCCCTGGAATTTCAGGGTCATTGGGTATTTCTATGTTTAGCTTTTTGAGGAACTGCCAAATTTTTTTCCACAGAGGGGAAACCATATTATAGTCCTACTGGCAATGTATGACAGTTTCCAATTTCTCTATATCCTCACCAATGTTTTCCTTTTTTTTTTTTATCACAGACATTCTTTTTTTTATTACAGACACACCTGAAGGGGTACCTCATTGTGGTTTTTTTTTATTTCATTTGCAGCTAAAAACATTGAAATTGATACAACTATTAACGGTGGTGGAATTAATGGTTCTGTAAAATAAAATATTTTCTTCATTTTGATTGCCTATATTTTCTAATTTTTCTGTAATCACACTAATATTTATTAAGTCCTTACAATGTACCAGGTACTGTACTTAGCATTTTCTTTTCTTTTTTTTTTTTAAGATTTTATTTATTTATTTGACAGAGACACAGTGAGAGAGGGAACACAAGCAGGGGGAGTGGGAGAGGGAGAAGCAGGCTTCCTGCTGAGCAGGGAGCCCGATGTAGGGCTCGATCCCAGGACCCCGGAATCACGACCCAAGCTGAAGGCAGACGCCTAACGACTGAGCCACGCAGGCGCCCCTATACTTAGCATTTTCTATGTGTGATATTGTTTGTTTCTCATGACAAATCTATAGGACAAGTAAAAACTGAGGGCAGAGAGGAAACGTAACCTATCCTAAGACACAGAGCTAATAAAAAATGGTGGGGGCATTATCTGAACACAGGGCCCAGGATTTTTTTAAATTAAATGTTACATTTCCAGATAATTATAGATTCACATGCACCTGTAAGATACGAAACGAAGAGATACTATGTACCCTTTACTCAGTTTCTCCCAACAATGACATCTTTCAAAACTATAGTACAATATCACAACATTGATACAGTCAATATACAGAATATTTCCATCACCATTCCTCATGTTGCCCTTTTTTTAAAGATTTTATTTTTTAAATATTTTATTTATTATTTATTTATTTTAGAAAAAGAGAGAGTGCAGGGGGAGGGGCAGCAGGAGAGAGGGAGAGAATCTCAAGCAGATTCCACACTGAGCAAGGAGCCCAACGCAGGGCTTGATCTCACAACCCTGAGATCATGACCTGAGCTAAAATCAAGAGTCAAATGCTTAACCGATGGAGCCACCCAGGCACCCCATGATTTTATTTTATTTTTTTAAAGATTTTTATTTATTTATTGAGAGAGATAATGATAGAGAGAGAGCATGAGAGGGGGGCGAGTCAGAGGGAGAAGCAGACTCCTTGCTGAGCAGGGAGCCCGATGCGGGACTCGATCCCGGGACTCCAGGATCACGACCTGAGCTGAAGGCAGTTGCGTAAACAACTGAGCTACCCAGGCACCCTGCCCCCGCCATGATTTTATTTTTAAGGAATCTCTACACCCAACATGGGACTTGAACCCACAACCCCGAGATCAAGAGTCACATTGCTCCACAGACTGAGCCAGCCAGGCTCCCCAGTGTTGCCCATTTATAGCCACATCTAGCTCCCTCCTGCCTCCACCCCCTCCTTAACCCCTGGTACTAATAATCTGATCTCCATTTCTATAATGTTGTCATTTCAAGAAAGTTATATGAATGGATTGTAAGTGTAACCTTCTAAGATTGGCTTTTTTTCATTTAGCATAATTCTTTGGAAATTTAGTCAGGTTTTTGTGTGTATCAGTATGTCATTCCTTTTCATTGCTGAGTAGTATTCCATGCTGAGTGGTATTCCGCAGATACACCCTGGTTTAACTGTTCATTAAGGACATTTGGGTTGTTTCCACTTTATAGCTACTACCAATAAAACTGCTCTAAATATAGGTTTTTGTCCTAACATAAGTCTTCATTTCTCCGGGATAAATGTACAGGTTTGAAATTTCCGGGTTGTATGGTTGTTGTGCATTTAGTTTTTAAGAAACCGCCAAACCATTTTCCAAAGTATGGAGGCCAGGGTTTTAGCTGCAATATACTATTACTTATAAATGAACTGTAGTAATCATCCATTTTTAAAATCCCCACAATATAACTTATTTTTAATTAGATAAGCATTCACAGAGCCTCTACTAATTGGAATACATACAGCAAGGGCTGCTGAGCTGCTGGCCCTGGGAAATGCCGAATCACTTGGTCTTTTCTCTAGGTCTTTCGTGGTGTCTGGAGGCCCCTGGGTGTCAGGTCAGAACACGCTCAGTGCTCACCAAGTCCTCAGGAAGCCCCTGCTCTGCCCTGGTGTGAGTGGAGTCTGCCACTCTCTGAATCAGGGCACTTTGGGGTGCAAATAACAGAAATCTGCTAAGCTTTAGCTATGAAAGGGGATTTACTCTGAAGATTCAGGAAGTACAGCCCAGCAGTGCAAAGGATTGGAGTTAGGAACTGGAAAGTTCTGCAGATCTGATCAGCCAGCCGAGGGCCCCGTCCATGGCACAGGTGTGACTGTGGGCAAACACAGCTGTCAAGATCTTGGGCTCAGGAGTCCAATGACTTGGGATGAAATGTTGATTCTACCACCTTCCAGCTATGTGGCCTTGGCAAGTTATTGAAGCTCTCAGTACCTCAGTTTTCTTTTCTTTTCTTTTCTTTTTAAAGATTTATTTATTTATTTGAGAGAGCGAGAATGAGAGAGAGAGAGTCCATGAGAGGGGGGAGGGTTAGAGGGAGAAGCAGGCTCCTCACCGAGCAGGGAGCCTGATGCGGGACTCGATACAGGGACTCCAAGATCATGACCTGAGTCGAAGACAGTCGCTTAACCAACTGAGCCACCCAGGCGCCCAGTACCTCAGTTTTCTTATCTTCAGACGGAGCCATAACAGTATCTACATTATTCGGTTGATATGGGGATTAAAGGAGTTAATGCATGTAAAAGACTTTAAAATAGCGCCTGACAGGGGCACCTGGGTGGCTCAGTCAGTTAAGCGTCTGCCTTTAGCTCAGGTCATGATCTCAGGGTCATGGGATCGAGCCCTGTGTCTCATTCCCTGCTCAGCAGGGGGTCTGCTTCTCCCTCTCCCTCTCCCCCTCCCCACCCCACCCGCGCTCATGCGCTGTCTCTTTCTCTCTCAAATAAATAAAATCTATATGTCACGCACATAGCAAGTGCTAAGGTTAGTTATTTTCACATTATTATTACTCCAGAATTAAATGAAAAGGCACTTAAACTCTAGCAGTGTCTAGTAAGTGGTCAGTAAATGTTAGCTTCTTGGTGTTATTATTAACAATTTTATTGAGATTCAGTTTACACACATAAATTAGATTACATAATTTGGTATAGTCACAGAGCTGTGTGATCATTTGACACCCGATCAATTTTAGAATGTTTTCATTACCCCTAAAGAAACCCTGCACCTCTTTGCCATCACCCCCCAATCTTCACATCCTCCAGCCCTGGGCAACCACTGCTCTACTTTCTGTCCCTCTAGATTTGCCTATTCTGATCATTTTATATAAATGGAACCATACAATAAGTAGTCCTTTTGTGACTGGCTTCTTACACTTAGCATGATGTTCTCAATATCCATTCACATTGTAGCATTGTCAATACTTTCTTTCCTTTTTATTTATTTTATTTTATTATTATTTTTTACTTTTTTCTTTTTTATTGTTGAATGATATTTTATTGTGTGGATATATACCACAAGAATTATTATTATTATTTTTTAAAGATTTTATTTATTTATTTGACAGAGAGAGACACAGCAAGAGAGGGAACACAAGCAGGGGGAGCGGGAGAGGGAGAAGCAGGCTTCCCGCCGAGCAGGGAGCTCGGCCACATCCCTCGATGTGGGACTCGATCCCAGGACCCTGGGATCAAGACCTGAGCCGAAGGCAGACGCTTAACGACTGAGCCACCCAGGCACCCCCAAGAATTATTTTTTTTAAGATTTTATTTATTTATTTATTTGAGAGAGAGAGAGAGAACACAAGTGGGGTAAGGGGCAGAGGGAGAGGCAGGCTCTCCTCTGAGCAGGGAACTTGATGCAGGGCTTGATCCCAGGACTCTGGGATCATGACCTGAGCCGAAGGCAGACGTTTAACCAACTGAGCCACCGGGTGCCCCAAGATCAAGAGTCACATGTTCTTCTGACTGAACCAGCCAGGCAGCCTCAGAAATGAGTACTATGGGCAGAGCTGGTCCCTTCTGGAGGCTCCAGGGGAGAATTCATTTCTTGTTTCTTCCAGCTTCTGGTGGCTGTTCCCGCTCCTTGGCTTGGCAGTCCTGTCACTCTGACCCCTGCATTTGTCATTACACTGGCTTTTTTGTATTCAAATATTCCTTTTTTAGTCAGTTATTCATTTTCTTTCTTATAAGGATTCCTGTGCTTATATTTGGGGCACACCTGGATAATCTCTCCATCTCAGTATCCTTAATTTAATCACACCTACAAAGTCTCTTGCCATATAAGGTGACACTGACAGGTTCAAATGTCTCTTTCTCTTCTAATATTAGGAAAGGAATCCAGTAATCATTTGAATAGCAATGGAAAAACTGGCTTGGGGCATATATCTGTGGGACTTTGCCCTCATTCCTATTTTACCACTTGTGGCTGAGTGGGAAAGTACCTCTACAATAAAAATCCTTAGCTCAGGAGGGACAATTTCGGTTTGGAGTAGAGGAAGAGGAAGACCTTGGCACAGGATCCTATTAACAATTTATGGAGAATTTCCTATGTTCCAGGAAACTTACATCTTTTATTTCTAAAACACAACTTTGCAAAAACAGTCAGAAGAACATGTGACTCTTGATCTTGGGGCACCTGGTGACTCAGTTGGTTAAACGTCTGCCTTCGGCTCAGGTCGTGATTTTATAGAACAAGGAAATTGAAGCCTACCAAGCCACCTGCCCACGGTCACAAGGACAATAAGCAGCAGAACCAGGATCTGAACTTAGGTCTGCATAATGTGGACACCAAAAGCCCAGGGCCTGGCCACCACATCAAACTGCCTCTTGAGAAATAGGAGCTCCTATTTCTAACACATTCCCCTCTTCCTGACATTGGCCCCGGATGGTTGTTAGGCCAGAATAACAACAGGGAGATGTTGTATACAACTCAGGCACCCCAATTTGGTCATCTGTGACGTCTCAGGGCACAGAGTTCACAGTCTCTGCTTGGCACCCTCGTCAGGGCTTTGACAGGCAATGTGTTTGTTAGACATGATGTCCTTTCAAGGCTCAACCAAACAGCCCCAGCCTGCCCGCGCTGACCAGCAGAACAGGCCCCCAAGCTGAGTCACTGCCCAGCTGTTTCACAACCTGTTTGTGCATTGAGGTGGCAGGAGCAGGGAAGGTCACTCCAGGTGTCTAGTGTCTTCCTGAGCTCTTGGACAGAAAGGTGGCTTCCAGTGACAGGTAGAAGGAGATCTTGGCTCACCCTATGCCCACCCAGTATTCAGCCAGAGTTCTTCAATTCTTCTAGGCTCTCTCTTTGACCAAAGAGAACCAAGGGAAATTTCAGCAAGTCTCAGTTCCTCATCTGTAAAATGGGAAATGTATACATATTTAAATTATTGTGCACTCTATAATTTAATATTCACAGCAAACCGGTGAAGTAGATGCTATTATGTCATTTTACAAATGCAGATTCTGGACATTAGAGATGTTATATCACTCAGCTAGTTAGTGCAGGGTTAAGAATTGACTGCAAGTCTGTACGACTAAAGAGCTTGGGTTCAGAAGGAAATAGTAAGAGAAAAGTCTAGCTACTGTTTCGGGCTTGCCATTCTATGCTGAGTCATTTAGGCAAGTCCCTTCTGTTCCTTGGAGCTTGGTTTCCCCATATGTTCTGTCCAGTGAGGGAGAGGGAACTGAACTGATGAGTCGGAAAGCTCACTTTTAGGTCTATGAGCCTATGATTTCGTGTGAGAAGATCTTTCCCTAAGTCACCCCTTTAGCATGGTCTCCATTCCCTGCACAGCTCACTCTTGCCTTTTCTGGGGAAAGAACAGACAACAGCAATGAAAAATTCTTCCAACTTGGAGATTTCTCAGAAAGTCTCAGCTCTCAATTTTTTCATGATTTCCATTGAGCCATGTCTACATCTGTAAAATCGGGATGGCCATAATACCAGCAACCCAGTCACAGCACATACCACTGTGCTAGATATGTCATGTACATTTCCTTTTATCTTCATAGTGGCTTGTAGGAGAGTATGTCACTGCTTGAGGTCACCCAGCTGATAGAAGCTGGAGTTGGCAGTTGGCATCTCAGCCTAGGTGAGGTATGTCTGCCTCTTTGTCCTTTGTTACACTGCCTTTCCTCCTATCTCTAACTACTGATGGTGGGGGAATGGACTGAAATGAATTAAAAGCACTTGGTGAAATGAGGATCTTTATACTCATGTGAACCATTAAGAGTTATCCTAGCTCTCTTTTTCTCACTATAGTCGGAGCTGGGATCTGAGTCCTCAACCATTCTTGCATTTGCCGAGAATGCCAAGGTGGGACTTTCTATGGGGTTTTGGTGCATAATTGCCAATTGATATAATTCCATTCACTATAAACAAACAAATGAGAGCAATCAACAAGCAGGAAGAACAACAATATTGGGAATTAGCTCTCTGGTTAACTTAGTCATTACAAAGGACCCTGTGCCCACTTCCTCCTTTGCTTATTCTCAGCTTTTCTCTGCCATGATGATTTTTTACATTGCAACATTCTCACTCCTTCACACAAGGAAATGGGAAGAAAGAACCCTAAGAGTAAGCGGAAAAGCCAATCAAACACAATTCCTTATTATTCCTTTCCACTAAAATGTAGAGTCTGTCAGGGGAGGAATCCTGCATTTCCTATATTCCAAGAGCCCAGAACAATGCCTGGGGCCCACCAGTAAGTGTTGACTGAGTGGTATGCCACAGTTTGCCTTGCTGTGTCCATACAGAGACATACCAATTCTCCTTAAAATTTTCTTTTCATAAGTTCTCTCTCTCTCTCTGCCCCTCCCCCCTCCCTCTCTAAAAAAAAAAAGAGAGAGAAAGAGGGAATCTTTTTTTTTTTAAAGATTTTATTTATTTATTTTACAAAGAGAGAGAGAGAACAAGTAGGGGGAGCAGCAGAGGGAGAGGGAGAAACAGTCTCCCCGCTGAGCAGGAAACCTGGTGCAGGGCTCAATCCCAGGAACCTGGGATCATGACCTGAGCAGAAGGCAGACGTTTAACACACTGAGCCACCCAGGTGCCCCAAGAGAGAGGGAATCTTAAGCAGGTTCCATGCCCAGTAAGGAGTCCGACACAGGGCTTGATCCCATGACCCTGAAATTATGACCTGAGCCAAAATCAAGAGTCAGATGCTTAACCGACTAAGCCACCCAGGAGCCCCTCACTGGTTCTCTTTTTAATGTTTATGTCCTGCCTCCTCAGCCAGGCTACTTGAAAGCAGTGTCTGAAAACACCTATTACATGCTAAGCACCAGTACCATATATCTATATGGGTATATATCATCTATACTTTTCATAGCAATCTCGTCATGTAGATAGTCTCCTTGTTTTAGAGATTAAAAAACAGACTAAGAGAAATCAAGTATCAGCCCAAGGCCACACACCAGTATACAGCTGAGTCCAGATGTGACCCGTGTTTGTTTGTTAACCTATGTTTGATAGAGTCTGAATCCCACAATGATATTGGGACTAGTTAAAATTTTTATTGATACTTGCTATCTGCCAAGTGTATCAGTCACAGGTTCATAACAACCTTAGAGGAAAGTATTAGTATTCTCTCCACTGGAGAGATGAAAACATGAAGTTCACAGAGGCAAAGTAACTTGCCTAAGCTTACATGGCTAGACAGTGATAGAATTTAAAATAAAAAAAAATTTTTTTTGGGCGCCTGGGTGGCTCAGTTGGTTGAGCGACTGCCTTCAGCTCAGGTCATGATCCTGGAGTCTCAGGATCAAGTCCCACATCGGGCTCTCTGCTCAGCAGGGAGTCTGCTTCTCCCTCTGACCCTCCCCCCTCTCATGTGCTCTCTCTCTCATTCTGTCTCTCAAATAAATAAATAAAATCTTAAAAAAAAAAATTTTTTTAAGTAAACTCTACCCCCAGGTGCCTGGGTGGCTCAGTCGTTAAGCGGCTGCCTTCGGCTCAGGTCATGATCCCAGGGTCCTGGGATCGAGTCCCGCATCGGGCTCCCTGCTCAGCGGAGAGCCTGCTTCTCCCTCTCCCTCTGCCTGCCTCTCTGCCTACTTGTGCTCTCTATCTCTGTCAAATAAATAAATAAAATCTTAAAAAAAAAAAAAACATTTTGGAAAAAAAAAAAAGTAAACTCTACCCCCAACATGGGCTCAAACCCATGACTCTGGGATCACAAGTTGCATGCTCTACCAATTGAGCCAGCCAGGCACCATGTCAGTGATAGAATGTTAACCCAAATAGTATGACTCCAGGGCCCATCTTAAACCCTACGCCTGAGTGTGTCAACCCACACCCTTCTGCTTCTCCATGGAGTCTCCTTGGGCTTCTTTATATCCTCTGGGCTGTACACAGAGTATCCTCCAGGAAATGTTTGAATTGATAGTGCAAATGGTGGTATATGACCCTCTGACCCAAGGAAGGGGTTAATGATGATGAAATCTTAGAGGACCAGAAATAAACCCTTTTACTTCTACAGAGAACACATGGCAGGCTAACAATTCTTGCAGCTATGAGACTGGAAGAACACAACCTGCTTTTGAAGGCTAGTATGAGGAGTAAATGAGTGATCCAGACTCATAAAAAGTGCTTCCAACAGAGCCTGGTATGGTACCCAGTAAGCATGCACGAAAGGGGAGCTGTCAAAGGGCCTCCATCTAGGGAATTCGAGACCCAGTGGGTTAATTATCCTCAGGCAGAAACCACACTGACTTCCCCAGACAGACCTGGGAAGGAGAAACCCAAACAGACAGTTACAGTTCAGCTAAAATATGGCTAATCTTTAATCTTTTATGGAAACATGTAATACATTAACTATTATAGCTTATCCCCTCGAGGCACCTCAACACCTGGTCAACCGGAGACTGGGTTTAGGTTGGCTGGGCTAAGGGGAAAGGAGCAGGTAAATAGGCCAATTACCCTTCTGCAACAGACTTTCTTAGGTCCCCGCCTTGAGATTAAGAGGATGAAATGGTTGATGCTGCCTGTCATACAGGGGTGGGGTAGGGAGGTGAGCTCTTGAGTCAGCAGCCGGTGGAGATTACTACGCACAAAATAACCTGGGATGTTTTACCAGACTCTCAGCAAATCAAACTCCTGAAGAGCAAGAATTGTATCATTTATTATTTGTCATTGGGTGTTTGCTGTTGGTGGTTACTATTAATAATGATGCTCTTGTTTTCATGATATGAAAAAAATCCAAAGGCAAAGAATGCTAAGGCGAGGTGTCTCTATGAATTATGAAATCATAGGGTTCAACTACCATATTTTTCAACTTGAAGAAGTACTTTGTGTCCATGTTTATCAGGCTTTATCTTATAATACATCTATACAGGTAGATGGAGGTGTTTCTCCATTGCCTGAAACTCTGTTATTAAGTAAAAGCTGTGACTTAGAGTGGATAGGGTCTAAGAATCAAGGTGATATAATAGTTCAAGCTCCCGCTCCAGGCAAGAATCCTTCCTACCATAATCGCTGCTTCAATATTTCTACTGAGAGGGAGTTTTTTTCTCATTGAAGTAGTCCTTTTCATTACTGGACACCAGCACTATGATCCTCATATGTGCTCCTTATATAAAGCTGAAATCCGTCTCCCTATAACTTCTGCCCAGCATTTCTAGTCCTGTCCTCTGGAACTACACAAAAAGTAGTCAAATTTTTGTTTTTGTTTTTGTTTTTTTTTTTGAAGATTTTATTTATTTATTTATTTGAGAGAGAGAGAGAGAGCATGGGCAGGGGTAGGGGCAGAGGGAGACGAAGAAACAGACTCCCTGCTGAGCAGAGAGCCCGACTCCGGGCTCCATCCCAGGACCCTGGGACCATGACCATGACCTGAGCAGATGCTTAACCGACTGAACCACTCAGGCAACCCCAGTCAAATTTTTCTTAGGAGCAGAGTGGCTTAGAAAAACAAGCAAGCTCTCTGGAAGCAGACAGATCTGAGTTTTAATCCCGACTCTACCAGTTATTAGCAAGTAACTTAACTTCTCCCTCATCAGTCAAGTGGGTTTAAGTACTGTGAGATTTATCTGTTTGTTTGTTTGTTTATTTTAAGATTTTAAGATTTTATTTATTTGACAGAGAGAGACACAGTGAGAGAGGGAACACAAGCAGGGGGAGTGGGAAAGGGAGAAGCAGGCCTCCTGCAGAGCAGGGAGCCCGATGCGGGGCTCGATCCCAGGACCCTGGGATCATGACCTGAGCCAAAGGCAGACGCTTAACCAATGAGCCACCCAGGCGCCCCTAAGTACTGTGAGATTTATTTATTTATTTATTTATTTAAAGATTTTATTTATTTATTCATAAGAGACAGAGAGAGAGAGAGAGGCAGAGGGAGAAGCAGGCTCCCCACTGAGCAGGGAGCCCGATGTGGGACTCGATCCCAGGACCCTGGGATCATGACCTGAGCTGAAGGCAGACGCTTAACCATCTGAGCCACCCAGGCGCCCCTAAGTACTGTGAGATTTAAATGAGATAAATATGTATAAAGTCTCTGGTACCTGATGCTCAATAAATGTCAGATACTCCCTTCCTCTTCTTCTCCACTCTCTCCTTGCTGGCCTTATAATTTCATATACTTAAGACAGATGTTACATTCCACCTTTCTCAAGTTTTTTCCAAATTAAACATTCCCCAGTTCCTAAACCATTCCTAAACCATTCTCCTAATAATAGCTCTGATTCATTGCATACGTATAACACACAGTATGTGTCAGGCACTGCCAAAGGCCTAACAAGTTAAATGACTTGCCTAAGGCCACATAAGCAATATCCAGGATTCGAGTCTAGATCTGTCTGGCTCTGAAGCCACACTTTCAAATCTAGATCCTATAGCAGCGCTGTCCAATTGAAATATAATATTAGCCAATATATAATGTAAAATAGTAGTCACATTTTTAGAAGTAATAAAAAACAGGTGGAAATTTTTTTAAAAGATTTTATTTATTTGGGACGCCTGGGTGGCTCAGTCGGTTAAGCGGCTGCCTTCGGCTCAGGTCATGATCCCAGGGTCCTGGGATCGAGTCCCACATCGGGCTCCTTGCTCAGCAGGGAACCTGCTTCTCCCTCTCTCTCCCTCTCCTTGTGCTCTCTCTGTCAAATAAATAAAATCTTAAAAAAAAAAAGATTTTATTTATTTATTTGACAAAAGATGGAGAGAGCACAAGCAGGGGGAGTGGCAGAGGGAGAGGGAGAAGCGGACTCCCCACTGAGCAAGGAGCCGGATGCAGGGCTCAACCCCAGGACCCTGGGATCATGACCTGAGCTGAAGGCAGATGCTTCACTGACTGAGCCACCCAGGTGCCCCAAAACAGGTGGAAATTAAATTTAATAACATATTATATTAAATCCTAAATACCCAAAATGTCATTTCAACATGTAATCAATAAAAAAACTATTGGGATATTACACATTTTTCTCATAGTAAGGCTTCATAACCCGATGTGTATCTTACACGTATAGCATGTCTCAATTTGAACTAGGTAGATTTCCAGTGGCTGCCACACTGGACAGCACATACTGGAGGAAGAGTGCGGTGTCCCCAGCCTGGAATTTAAGGACTTCGGTTTCCCACCCCCAAATCCAATGCTGACTAAATATAGGAGACCAAGAAAATCATTTAATAATCCCTCTGCTAACCTCTGTTCTCTACTATTCATTCTGTCAACAAAAACAGTATTTATCAAGTACCTATGCTGTGCCAGGCATTATTCCCAGAGCTGGGGATACTGCAGCAAATAAAACAAAGCCTTGCTTTTGTGGAGCTTATGATTTTAAAGGGGTGGGGTGGGGGAGATAAACAAATTGGTAAGTAGGCAGTATGTCACCTAGTCAAATGTGCTATGAAGAAAAATACAGCAGGAAATGGGAGAGGCGGACTGCACAGCATTTGCAAAAGACTTAAGATGGGAGTATCCTTGACGTGTTCAAGCAAAAGCAAGGAGAAGAACGTGGCTAGAGTTGAGTGGATGGGGGTGGGAGGGCAGGCACAGATGGGGATGGTTGGAATATGGTCGAAGAGGTAACAGGTGATGGGGGCAGATCATGTAGGCATAGGAGGACTTTTGATTTAACTCAGAGTGGAGGAATGACATGAACTGGTGAGGATGCTGGAGTTAATTAGGTTGAAATGCAATGGTTACACCTCTCCCACAGGGCTATGCATATAGGAAGCAGCCAATAAACGTCAGGACATTCCTGGGTAATATTAGTTTATAACACTAAGATTGAGGGCCTAGCATTGCATATAATGGTGGTGTAGATCTACCTTAATTCCCATCAAGCCACTCTAGAGAGCTGATAAAGGAATTATGTATGGGTCCATGTACCTTGCAATTCATGTTGATGGTCTGCTGTCCTGATGAAGACTGCACAAGAACTGGTCCTCATCCTTTGAGCCCAGTCTAATGACTGGCTGGAAAGCATTAATGTATGAACTTTTCTCCTCGTTTGAGGCCACTAACTGTAATAATTAGGGAAATTCACTGTGGAGAAAGAGCCCAGGGATTCAGAAGGAAGCATGATAAAAAGATAGGCTTGGTGTCAGAAAGAACTGAATTTGAATGAGTTCTACTGTTTGCTGGCATTTGACTTTGGGCAACTCACCTGACCTCTCTTTTTTTTTTTTTTAAGATTTTATTTATTTTTCAACAGAGAGACACAGCGAGAGAGGGAACGCAAGCAGGAGGAGTGGGAGAGGGAGAAGCAGGCTTCCCACTGAGCAGGGAGCCCGACATGGGACTCGATCCCAGGACCCTGGGATCATGACCTGAGCTGAAGGCAGACGCTTAACAACTGAGCCACCCAGGCGCCCATCACCTGACTTCTCTGAACTTCTTTTTCTCCTCTGTAAGTGGAGATGGTGATATCTACATTTTAGCAGTATTTGCCATATCTACACACATATAATGTCAAGTTGTTGGTGTATAGCAATAGTTAGATAATCGGTAGCTATTGTGATGTGTTCAACAAAATTTTTGAATGCCTACTACATATAAAGTACATTATTATGGACAGAATGCTTGTGTCCCCCCGCCCAAATTCATATGTTGAAAGCCTACCCTCCAATGTGATAGTAGTACTAGGAAGAGGGGCCTTTGGGAATAGTACTAGGAATACTTAGGATTAGAGGACGTCATGATGGAAATGCCCTCATGAATGGAATTGATGTTCTTATAAAAGTCCTGAGAAGTTTCCCTTGCTTTGCTCTTCACCACATAAGGCTACAAGAAGTCATCAAGTGCAACCCAGAAGTGGGCTCTCACCAGAACCCAACCATGCTGGTACTCTAATGTCATACTTCTAGACTCCAGAACTATGAAAAATTTCTGTTGTTTATACACCACCCAGCTGATGGCATTTTGTTACAGCAGCCCAAGCTAAGACACACATATGTACAGAAAATAATGATTCTTCCCGTCAGGATGTTTACAATCTGTACCAGGGAGATGAGGCAAACATAAAATATATTCAATAAGATAGAATGTGCTTGTACAAATGAGATACAAGATATAATATCAATAATAGTTACCATTTATTGATTGCTTACAATAAGCCAGGCACTATGCCAAGTGTTTCATAAACATCTCATTTTATTTTTGCCAATTCCACCTTAAAAAGTACTATTTTTAGCTCTATTTCACAAAAACGGAATCTGAGGCCCAGAGAGGGGAAGTGAGTTGCCCAAGGTTGCACAGCTGGATAGTGGCAGAGGACAGAAGTGAGCCCCATTCTGGGCTCTAGGACTCACATCCTTATCAGAAAAATCCATCCCTCTAACTTCTACACTTTGTCCAAGTTTTACCATTTTGTTCACCCATTTCCAGTCCACCTTTTTTTTTTTTTTAATTTAACTCTACTTTGAAATGCCAGCTAAAATTTGAATAAATACTATGGTGCCTCAAAGGACCCATAATTCACTGGACTTTCCATTCTGAAGTTAGTGTCTGTGTAGGAAAAAAGAGGGACAGCAATTTTACAATTTCCTCCAGTCAGTATAGCACTGAAAGCTTGTCACTCTGCCCAACATTGTGAAACACCAGACTGATCAGGAGGCACATCCTAAGCCTTGGGGTATATGCGGACTTAATAACTATCAGAGTCCTGTGCAAGGTTCATGTTCTACACACTTTCAGGGTGATCTCATTTATTCTCATGTCTTTAGCTATCATCTATGAGGCTCTGACTCTGAAAGGTCTACCTCTATCCAGATCAGCTCTCTCTCCTCTGAACTCTGGGCACTAGCACTTGGGTGTTTCATAAACACCTCATGCTCAATGTATCTGCATATGAACTCATCTTTCCTGCCTCACCCACACTGCTTTGTGTTTCCTAGCTCAGAAAAAAGCACTACCATGGCCACCCAAGGTAGACACCTAGACACCTGTGACTCCTTCTATCTTTAGCTCTGGTTAGTCATCAAATCATTCTCTTCCATATTTTTAAAATCTGTCTTTTGTCCTATAATTATCTCTCAGCTCAAGTTGTGCCAAAGCTCCTAAACTGGTCTTCCTTCTCCAGGTTCTCCGTTCTCAAGCTTTTCTCCACACTGCAGCCAGAGTGATCTTTTAGCTCACAAATGTTCTTTAAGCCTAGCACACAAAGTCCTCCAGGGTCTGGGCCTTACTCCTTCCCCAGACTCATTTGTTTCGGCCACTAACCTCATATTCTATACTCTAATTCTATTTAACTCAGTATCCTTTTGAACATGCTGTTCCCTTCACCTGAAATTCCCTTTTCTCCCTTCTTTATCTAACATCCATTGATCCTTCAAGTAGGCATTAATTACCTTTTCCAGGAATTCTTCACTGATGCCCCTAAGATGGACCAAGTGTCCTGCTTGCTTCCAAAGGGGTTGAGCTATTGATACCTCATTTTCCTATTGAATCAAATTACGTGGTACAGACTCCTTAGTTTAACCCTCTGATTCCCACAACCTACCTATAAACACTTTTGAGGGTGGAGATGGAGCTAACAGCTAACAAAATGTCTAGAACAGTCTAGACTTTCAGGGAATGTTCAAGATTAAAAAAATGAATGGGAGGTAGTGTAAGTCACAGCAAGGGAACTAGAGCTAGAAGTGACAGTACAGTACAGTAATTAAGACAGAGGGCTTTAAAGTCAACAGCTGACATTGGTATTACAGCCTCTCCGCTCCTTTGCACGTTATTTAACAACTCATTGCCTGGGTTTCCCCATTAGTAAAATTAGAGTAATAATTGTACTTGGCTCATAGAGCTGCCGTGAGGGTCAAATTTAAAATTTTGATATATTGAGGGGCGCCTGGGTGGCTCAGTTCCTTAAGCGTCTGCCTTCAGCTCAGGTCATGATCCCGGGGTCCTGGGATCGAGACCCGACTCGGGCTCCCTGCTCCGCGGGAGGCCTGCTTCTCCCTCTCCCACCCCCGCAATTGTGTTCCCTCTCTCCATGTGTCTCTCTCTCTGTCCAAATAAATAAAATCTTTAAAAAATAAATAAAATTTTGATATATTGTTCATTAAGTATTTTTTGCATTAAATTTGTAAAATATTGCATTAAAATAGTATTTATCTTAGCCACTGAGTTTCTGGTGTCCCTTTAATTTTTTCACTCCAGGAGAGTACCTCATTCACTTCACTCTAGTCTTCACTTTGTCCGCACCTTATATGCTTGACAAATATTAGCAGCGTTCAATAAACATTTGTTGAATTTACTTATCTCCCTATATTTTCAAATTAAGTAAAACATATACAGTAAGGTGAACAAATATTCAGTGTATTGCTGAGTTCCTAATTGTTCAGAACATTATGCTTCGCAGTAAAGTGTGTCTTTTCACCCTTATGTATCCAACAAAAAGTCCGTTTTGTAAGTCTCCCCTTCCCTGTTTTCCGCAACTCCCTGACCCAGGCTTTCTATTGCCCCTGTCAGTTTCAAGAGCTTTCCTAAACAAAAACATTCCAGATCGTCAAACTTGAAAAAAATATTTTCCTAGAGGACGGCCTATGACGTCAAGCCGCCCGGTAAATCTCAGGGGACCCTCCAAGGGAGGCCGCCATCTTCCATACAGCGTTTTGCGTCCCGCGCATGCGCTTATGTTTGCGAGGCTGCAAAGAGGGGGATTTTATCCCTTCTCGGCACCCTTACGTCGCGGGGCACCAGCGAAGATTTACGTGACGTCCGTTTCTTGCCGGAAGTGGAAAGACGAGAAGGCGGTGTTGCGCTCTCCAGAGGGCTTTAACGTTAGGGCTGGGGGATCGTTGTTTCTAAAATCTCCGAGGTGGTGGGGTGGATATATTACCCACTTTACGAGAAGAGACTAGAGTGCGCTCGGAGGCGTGTTTCTAGTGTAAGTGGGTACGTGTCTTTGATGTTGGCCAAAGGGGACCTGAACCATCCTTTTAAAAGAACCTCACGCTTTCGCCACCCTCTCTTTGAAAGGCGTTTTCAGAGAGGCGGAATGCCCAAATTTTAGATTGATTCAAGCTCTGCCACTGACTTGCTGTGTGTCCTTGGGCCCCTCTCCGAGTCTCAGTATCTTTATCTATAAATGGAAGAGTAGACAAAGTCTCAAGTCACCTTTCAGTTCTGAATGTTATTACATGTCCAAGCCACAAAGTCTTGGGGGTTAAATATTGTTGGCCCCATTTTATAAGGAGGACATTGAGTCTCAGTTTTGATGACTTCCTCAAGATTGCACAGAAAACTTGTAGAGATTTCAGACATTGAAACTAGAAGATTATGCTGTAACTCCAGGACCACGACTCCTTTTTATACATATGTATCATCAGTTCCTGAAACTGGCCTATAGCAGTTACTCAAGAAGTTTGAATGGATGAATGACACAAGCAGATCTGTTGTTTCTCTGCCCCTCTAATGTATTCACAATGTAACACTTCTCCAGGTGTTTCTTCTGCTTTACTTGACTGGGGACTCTGAAACCAGTTCTTTTGTCTTCAGCTTAATCAGACACCATGGAGGCACCTCCAGTCACCATGATGCCTGTCACTGGAGGCACCATTAATATGATGGAGTACCTGCTGCAGGGTAAGTGAACCAGGCAACTTGGATGACCTGTTTTCCTCTTTCTGTTCATCATCTGTTGGGATGAGAGGCTGTTATACAAAGGTAGCCTGCATGATTTCTGGCACTCAAAAGACAACAATTTTTTTAAAAAATTTAAACGTTAATTATGGTCACAAACACATAACACTAAATTAAGTGTACAGTTGGGCGCCTGGGTGGCTCAGTTGGTTGGGCGACTGCCTTCGGCTCAGGTCGTGATCCTGGAGTCCCGGGATCGAGTCCCACATCAGGCTCCCTGCTCAGTGGGGGGTCTGCTTCTCCCTCTGACCCTCTTCCTTCTCGTGCTCTCTGTCTCTCATTCTCTCTCTCTCAAATAAATAGATAAAATCTTTAAAAAAAAATTAAGTGTACAGTTCAGTAGTGTTAATTATATTCACATTGTTGTATAACTGATCTCTAGAACTTTTTCATCTTACAGAAGTGAAACGCTATACCCATTAAACACTAATTGCTCCTTTCCCCTCCCCTCAGCTCTTGGCAACCACCTTTCTACTTTGTTTCTGTTTTTGACTTCTCTAGATATTTCATATGAGTGGAATCATACAGTGTTTGTATTTTTATGACTGGCTTGTTTTACTTAGCATAATGTCCTCAAGGTTCATCCCTATTGTAGCATATGACAGGATCCCCCTTTTTAAAGCTGAATAACATTCCATTTATGTATATACTACATTTTCTTTATCTATTTATCTGTCATTTGGCTTCACCTCTTGGTCATCATGAATATTGCTGCAGCAAACATGGGTGTGCAAATATCTCTTAAGGATCCTCCTTTGAATTTTCGATATATGCCCAGAAGTGGGATTACTGGATCATATAAGAATTCTATGATACTGTTATTAGTTCTATCTTATAGATCAGGAAACAGGTAAAGCGGGGGGGGAGGCTCAGTCGGTTAAATAAAAGAAAATAAAAGGAATGTAAATTTTTAAAAAAGGAAACAAGTAAAGCAACTTGCCCAGATGAGAAAACTCAAGATCCAGAGAGGGTAGTGATTTTCAGGAGGTCATATAATGTTTTGTGGAAGAGTTGTTTTTTGTTGTTTTTTTTTTTTAAGATTTTGTTTATTTATTTGATAGAGATAGGGAGAGAGAGAGAGCACAAGCAGGGGGAGCTGCAGGCAGAGGGAGAGGGAGAAGCAGGCCCCCTGCTGAGCAAGGATCCCCACAGAGGGCTCGATCCCAGGACTCTGGGATAATGACCCGAGCTGAAAGCAGTTGCCTAACCCACTGAGCTACCCAGGCGCCCCTGTGGAAGAGTTTAGACTTTAATTCAGATCATCCATTTAGTAACTTAATATGAACAACATTAGGTTATTAATTTTTACTTCTTAAGCTACCTCTCCAGTCTTTCCCAACCCAGTAAGTGCCACTATCATTCACCAGTTGCATGAACCAAGCATTTAGGAGTCAATATCTGCTTTTCACTTTACCCCCACATTTAGTCCATCTCTAAGTCCTATTCATTTTACTTCCAACATGTTTTGGGGTTTTTTTAAGATTTTTATTTATTTATTTGACAGAGAGAGACACAGTGAGAGAGGGAACACAAGCAGGGGGACTGGGAGAGGGAGAAGCAGGCCTCTTGCGGAGCAGGGAGCCAGACGCGGGGCTCGATCCCAGGACCCTGGGATCATGACCTGAGCCAAAGGCAGACGCTTAACGACTGAGCCACCCAGGCGCCCCTCCAACATGTATTTTAAATATGTATTTTCTCCAACTGCAGTGCCACACCCTGGTTATCATCCCCCACTTGAACTACTTTAGTGGGGTGCCTGGGTGGCTCAGTCGTTAAGCGTCTGCCTTCAGCTCAGGTCATGATCCCAGGGTCCTGGGATCGAGTCCCCCCTCAGGCTCCCTGCTCAGCGGGAAGCCTGCTTCTCCCTCTCCCACTCGCCCTGCTTGTGTTCCCTCTCTCGCTGTCTCTCTCTCTCTGTTGAAAAATAAATAAAATCTTTAAAAAAAAAAAAACTACTTTAGTAACCTTTTACTTATTACATTGTTTCCACTTCTGTCTCTTCCCACACCAACAGGTAGTTATCTTTTTATTTTTTTATTATTATTATTAAGTAAACTCTGTGCCTCCGACGTGGGGCTTGAACTCAGGACCTCAGATCAAGAGTTGCATGCTCGGGGTGCCTGGGTGGCTCAGTTGGTTGAGCGTCCGACTGTTGATTTAAGCTCGGGTCCTGATCTCAGGGTCATGGGATCAAGCCCCATGTCAGCCTCTGTGCTCAGTGGAGAGTCTGCTTCTCTCCCTCTCCCTCTGCCCCTCTCCATGCATGCTCTCTCTCAAATAAATAAATAAATCTTTAAAAAAAAAAAAGAGTTGCATGCTCTACCAACTGAGTCTGGTAACAATGTAACACTTCTTCAGGTGTTTCTTGTGCTTTACTTGACTGGGGACTTGGAAACCAGTTCTGTTGTCTTCAGCTTAATCAGACACAATGGAGGCACCTGCAGTCACCATGATGCCTGTCACTGGAGGCACCATTAATATGAAGGAGTACCTGCTGCAGGGGACCTACCAGGCATCCCTAGTAGTCATCTTTTTAAAAAATTATTTTACTATTTAAAAATTCAAACATAAATAGAGACTAATATAGTGAACAGTCCCATTTCCATCGTCTAGATTTCAGTTTGTATCATTTTTTTTAAAGATTTTATTTATTTAGGGGCGCCTGGGTGGCTCAGTTGTTAAGCGTCTGCCTTCGGCTCAGGTCATCTTTTTTTAAAGATTTTATTTATTTATTTGATCCCAGGACCTGGGATCATGACCTGAGCCGAAGGCAGACGCTTAACGAATGAGCCACCCAGGCGCCCTCAGTTTGTATCATTTTGCCATATTTGCTTCATCTTTTTTCTTTCGCTGTTCTTTTTTTTTTTTAAGATATTTTTTTTAAGGGGGGGGGAGGAAGAGGAAGAGGGAGAGAGAGAATCTTAAGCAGGCTCCACTCCCAGCACAGAGCCCAGCGCAGGGCTTGATCTCAGAGTCCTGAGATCATGACTTGAGCCCAAATCAGGAGTCAGACGCTTAACTGACCGAGCCATTCAGGCACCCCTTAAGATTGTATATTTACGTAATCCCTACACCCAACGTTGAGCTCAAAACTTACAGCCCCAAGATCAGGAGTCACCTGCTCCACCAACTGAGCCAGCCAGGCACCCCTCTTTTGCTGTTCTTAAAGAAAATTTTATGACCTCGTTAACATTTTACCTCTAAACTCTTCAGTATGCAACTCTAAAAAACAAGGATATTTTTCTTCATAACCTTAATACTATCATTATTATCTTAAGAAAATTAGTAATATATTCTGATATCACCTAACATCTAGTCCATATTCAAAAGTTTCTCCCCTATTGTCCCCAAAATGTATTTTGTAAACAGGATGCAATCAAGTATCATGCAATTGTCTTGATGAGGAGTCCATACCAGTGTTCCTGGAATGATCCTTTGAAAATGTAAATCCAGTCGTGTCTTTCCCTGTTTTGTTGAAAATAAAGTGTGGCACACATAGCTGTCCACCTTCACCATGGACTGTATGTCAGTCCTACACTGCTGTGGCCCAGGCTAAATCCTCACTTCATTCTCATCTTCCTTCTCGCTCACAGCACTTCAAGCACACTGATACCTTTCTGTTTTCTTTAATTCCCCAGGCCCTTTCCTGCCTCTGTGCGTTAGCACTTGATGATCCCTCTGGCCCAGTACTTTTCTCCAGCTCTTCAAATAACCATCTCATTTTGATCCTTCAGTTTTCAGCTCAGTTGCATACCCTTAAGGAGACCTTTTCTGACTCCAGCTCCTCAGAGAGGTCTTCTCTTCTCCACCCCCACCAATTGCTCTCTATCCCATCCCCTTTTATTTCCTTGTATTTCTGTTTATTTACTTACTTATTTTGTGGTTCCCCCACTAAAGTGTAATCTCCATTAGAGCATGGACCCCTACTTCCTAGCATAGTGCCTAGAATAGCATTCAAGAAGTATAGGTTAAATGAACCAACACTCACAAAGCTCCTCAAATGTTTGAGAAACAGGGTCGCCTGGGTGGCTCAGTCCGTTAAGCATCTGCCTTCGGCCCAGGTCATGATCCTGGGGTCCTGGGATCGAGCCCTGCATCGGGCTCCCTGCTTGGCAGGGAATGGGCTAGGCAGCCCATTCCCCTGCTTGTGTTCCCTCTCTCGCTGTGCCTCTCTCTGCCAAATAAATAAAATCTTTAAAAAAAAAAATGAGAAATGAACAAACACATGTCTGATACTATCCTGAATATAGGGTACAATGTATTGAATGTAGGACTTGTTCCCTGCTCCCATGATCTTCTGTCCTATGATTACTGGGATCTGATCTGTTGCTTTTCCTACAACGTTCCCCATTTCCAAAAATTCAGTCCTTTGAGTCTCACTGTCAATATTTACCATAGTAACAATATATACTCTTATTTATTTTAACAGATTTATTCAGTACATATTTGAATATGTTCCTAGCATTGGAGTATCAGCAGTGGAGGAAGAAAGATGAGTAAAGTATCAATATACAATTGATACATTGAAAGATGACTAAAGAATTGAGGTGATAATGCTAAAGAAAACTCAAGCAGGGAGGTGGAAAGAGATTGGAGGGAGATGTACTGTCTTATTTAGGGTGATCAGAAAAGACCTCTCTGATAAAGTGATACTTGAGCAAAGACCTGAAGAAAGTGATGGGGCGAGGCATGCAGATACTGGTGAGGAAAATTTTCTAAGTGTAGGACTAAGGGAAGAGGCCCTGAAGAGAAATACTTTATCAAATACTTGGCATTTTCAGGAAACAACAGGAAGATCACTGTGGCTGGAGAGTGATCTAGGGAGATAGTAGAAGGAAATGATGTTGGACTGGTAGCAGAGACCACAATGTATAGGGCCTTGTAGACAATGGTAAAGACTTTGGGATTTATTCTGAATGACACAGGAAGCCATTGGAGGGTTCTGAGGAGAGGAGTGTCATTATCTGCCTATATATTCTAAAAGACCACTTGGTTGGTGTATGGAAAAGAGAAGAAGCAGGCAAGGTTAGAAGCAGGCTATTGCAAAAACCAGGCAAGAAATGAGGGAGACTTGGACTAGATGGAAATGAGTGAGGAAGTGGGAAGTGGTTGGATTCTGCATATATTTTAAAAGTATGGATTGGATATAGGATATGGGGGAAAGAAAGGAGTCAGGATGATTCTATGGTTTGGAGCCTGGGCAACTAGAAGCAGAGAGTTTCCATTTACTGTGATGGAGAAGACTGCAGGAGGAATAAGATTGTGGAGGAAAAGCCAACAGTTGGATACTGAACATAGGAAGATGAAGATGTCTGTTAGGCATCCAAGTGGAGAAGCTGAAGAGACAGTTGGATATATGAGTCTGTAGTTCATGAGATAAATGTGGGAGTCCTCAGGGCATAAATGATATTTGAAGCCATAGCACCAAATTAGGTCACCTTGGGAGGAAGAGATTGTTGATAAAGAGGACCAGGATTGAGTCCTAGGGTCCTCCACTATTTAGGGAAGATGAGAAAGACCCAGCAAAGTAGACTTAAAAGGAATGGTCAGTGAGTTAGGTGAAGAACTAAGAGAAGAGTTGTGTCCCAGATGCGAAGGGAAGAATAGATTTCAAGGTGGATATAATCCAGTAACCAGGTCAGATGCTGCTAGGAGGATGAATTAGAGGAGAACAAAGATCAGTGTATTTCTATGGAGCATTTCATTTTCTTTTACTTAAATATGTTACATAAAAAGGAAATGTTATAATCTATAGATGAAAAACTTGTGTTGCTGGAAATAGAAGATAATTTTTCAAATAAATGACAAGAGTATTATTATTATTGTGGATAGATACTATGGTTGTTCAAGCCTCTGAGCCCAGAGCCCGTTGGCGATTAGCATTTAGGGAAGGCCTAAAGACTTTCTAGTAAGACTTTCTTAGTTGTAAGACAATGCAAAAAAAAAACTGAAAAGGGATTAACTTTCTCAAAATGTTATCTAGTACCTTGGCAGCATAACCCCTCTGACATCTCATGTACAAGACCTATGCTTTACGAACACTGCACTAAACTGTTTTGGTTTTTCATTTAAGTTTTTTCAATCTTTTGCTAATCCCAGTACCCAAAGTGAAAGATGGGACTCAACAGTACTCTTTCCTTCTTCAGGAAGTGTTTTAGATCACAGTTTGGAAAGCCTCATCCACCGCCTTCGGGGTTTATGTGACAACATGGAACCTGAGACTTTCCTTGACCATGAGATGGTATTCCTCCTTAAGGGCCAGCAGGCTAGTCCATTTGTTCTAAGGGCCCGGCGTTCTATGGATAGGGGAGGGGCACCCTGGCATCTGCGCTACCTGGGACAGCCGGAAATGGGAGACAAGAACCGCCATGCCCTGGTGCGAAATTGTGTAGACATTGCAACATCTGAGAACCTCACTGACTTCTTGATGGAAATGGGATTCCGCATGGACCATGAGTTTGTCGCCAAGGGTCACTTGTTCCGCAAGGGTATCATGAAGATTATGGTGTATAAGATCTTCCGCATCCTGGTCCCAGGAAACACAGACAGCACTGAGGCCTTGTCACTTTCCTATCTTGTGGAACTGAGTGTCGTTGCACCAGCTGGGCAGGACATGGTTTCTGATGACATGAGGAACTTTGCTGAGCAGCTGAAACCTCTGGTTCACCTAGAGAAAATAGATCCCAAGAGGCTCATGTGACTAAGACAGCCTGTCTGCCACTGGGGCCTTTCCTCACCTGTTACAAAAAAGAAGATGTTATAAATGCCCCATTTCACCATTGCCAGCCAGACATTCTTCCCCCAGAAAGGAGGACAGTGAGGACTTAGCTGGTTCTTTACACTGTTTTCCTCATGGGGCAAGTTCACCTTTGTGACAGCCTTTCCAAATTAAAGGCTTAGGATAACATAGAGAATCTATCCAGTCCCTCTGTATAAAGAGAGGAAACTGGAATAAATTAGCTTTTAGAAAGGAAGATCTTTTAATTGTTTTGCTATTTGTGTATAAGGTTTGTAAAGTAGGGACTGCGAGTGTGTATTGTGTGGTAATAAAGGCTATGAAGAGAAACATCTGTGATTCCAATTCTTTTTTTTTTTTTTTTAAGATTTTATTTATTTATTTGACAGAGAGAGACACAGCGAGAGAGGGAACACAAGCAGGGGGAGTGGGAGAGGGAGAAGCAGGCTCCCTGGAGCCCGATGCGGGACTCGATCCCAGGACCCTGGGATCATGACCTGAGCTGAAGGCAGTCGCTTAACCAACTGAGCCACCCAGGCGCCCTGTGATTCCAATTCTTTATCACCCTACTAATTTGGGGTGGACTCACTACCAGTTGGAATGAAAAAAATGGCAGTTTTTAGTTTTAATTCTGATAGAGGTGATAGTTTTTACCTTTAACCAAAGTAGCACGTTTGTTGAAAAATTTTTAAATACAGACAAAAATAAAAACAACCTGTAATCCTATTATTCAAAAGATAGGCTATTTCTATTCTGGTATATATCCTTCTAGTCTTTATTTTTATAAATTTATATATATGAGATATATTTATTTTATAAAATATTCTGTATATACTGGTTTATACCCTTCTTTTTTTGTTTAATCTCTCATTAACACCTTTTCAGGAGATTAGGCTATAGTGTTCTGTAAAAACAAAAAACCTCATTTAAATAGGGAAATTGAGGCAGAGATTAATTAGCTTTCCCTGAACTATACAGATATTAATCAGCAGAGATCATTTGTAAATACTGATAATTATAATTGCTATGTGTATCCCATTGTGTGGATTTTCCATAACTTCATTGATTCTCCTACTTCGGGATTTTTAGTTTGTTCCCAATTTTTGGCTTTTATAAACATCTTCTAGGGGCGCCTGGGTGGCTCAGTCTGTTGAGCATCTGACTCTTGGTTTCAGCTCAGGTCGTGATCTTGGGGTCATGGGACTGAGCCCCGGGTAGGGTTCCCTGCTGGATGCAGAATCTGCTTGAGATTCTCTCTCCCTTTGCCCCTCCCCCTGCCCCCATGCTTGCTCTCAGAGTCTCTAAGATAAATGGATAAAATCTTTAAAAAAAAAAAAAAGAAAAAAACAATTCTGTAATGCTAGTGCTTTTAGTAAAATCATTGTTGACATCTATGACTATTCTGTAGGGTAAATTCTAGGGAACTGCTGAGTCAGAGTATGCACTATTTTAAGACTTCTGCCATTCATTGCCAAATGCCTTCCAGAAATGTCCCAGTTTTCACTCCCACCAGCTGTAAATGATGTTCCCAAAAATGTTGCCAAAACTGGGTGTGACTATGAAAACTTGTTCTTCCCATTTGATGATAAATGGTAACTAGTTTGAATTTTCTTTTTATTTTTTTCTTTTATTTTTTATGTAAATTCTATGCCCAATGTGGGGTTTGAACTTAAGACCCCAAGATCAAGAGCTACACACTCTACCGGCTGAGCCAGCCAGGTGCCCCAAGTTTTCTTTTTCTTTTTCTTTTTTTTTAAGATTTTATTTATTTGGGAAAGAGAGTGCGAAAGCTTGAGGGAGGGGCACCGGGAGAGGGAGAAGCAGTCTCCCCACTGAGCAGGGAGCCTGACATGGGGCTCGATGCCAGGACCCCGAGATCATGACCTGAGCTGAAGGCAGATGACTGAACCACCCAGGCACTCCACAAGTTTTCTTTTTAAAATACTCATCAGTGAGGTTGAAATTTTTTATGTTTTTTGGACATTATTTTTCTTATGTGACTTGCCTTTGCTTTTTTTTTTTTTTTAATTATTAAGATTTTATTTATTTATTTGACAAAGAAAGACAGAGCGAGAGAGGGAACACAAACGGGGAGTGGGAGAGGGAGAAGCAGACTCCCTGCCGAGCAGGGAGCCTGATGCGGGACTCGATCCCGGGACTCCAGGATCATGACCTGAGCCGAAGGCAGTCGCTTAACCAACTGAGCCACCCAGGCGCCCCGACTTGCCTTTTCTTGATTGATTATTCATCTTATCAATTTATAAAGAGCTTTTATAAAATTTTTTCCCATTTATCACTTGAATTTAATATTTTTCTTTCTTTGGGAGGGTGAACACGAGTGGGGGAAGAGGCAGAGGAAGGAGGAGAAAGGAAGAGGAAGAAGTAGAAGGAGAGGGAGAAGCAGACTCTCCGCTGAGCGAGGAGCCCAACACGGGGTCTTGATCCCAGAGCCCCAAGATCATGACCTGAGCCAGAGTCAGACATTTAACCAACTGAGCTACCCAGATGAGCCAAAGTCAGACATTAAACCAACTGAGCCACCCAGATGCCCCAATATTTTTCTTTTTTCAAGTAACAGTTCTTAGTGGGATAAATGTGTTGCTCATTTTAATACTTTTAGAGTTTTTAATACATTGAAGAAAGTTTGGTTTGCTAAAAATTGTGCACTCTCTCTCTCTGTCAAATAAATAAATAAGATCTTTAAAAAAAATAAATATATTTTAAAAATAACATTGCGGGCGCCTGGGTGGCTCAGTTCGGTTAAGCGTCTGCCTTCAGCTCAGGTCATGATCCCAGGGTCCTGGGATCGAGTCCCGCATCAGGCTCCCTGCTCCGCGGGGAGCCTGCTTCTCCCTCTGCCTCTGCCTGTCTCTCTCTCTCTCATGAATAAATAAATAAAATCTTTAAAAAAAATAAAAATAAATAAAAATAACATTGCTTTTGTGATATGTTCTTGTTGCCATATATAACCTACCTCATAGATTTTTATTTATTTATTTGACAGAGAGAGACAGCAAGAGAGGGAACGCAAGCAGGGGGAGTGGGAAAGGGAGAAGTAGGCTTCCTGCTGAGCAGGGAGCCCGATGCGGCGCAATCCCGCGGCGGGGGCGGATCATAACCTGAGCCGAAGGCAGACGCTTAACGACTAAGCCACCCAGGTGCCCCTATAAACCTATCTCATAACTTCCAACTTGCGTGTGCTTTCATATCAACAGGAGTATTACTACTTGAGTAGTGCTTAACTCTGGCAGGTGCTTTTTTTTTTTTTTTTAAGATTTTATTTATTTATTTGACACAGAGAGGCACAGTGAGAGAGGGAACACAAGCAGGGGGAGCGGGAGAGGGAGAAGCAGGCTTCCCACTGAGCAGGGAGCCCGATGTGGGGTTCGATCCCAGGACCCCGGGACCATGACCTGAGCCGAAGGCAGACGCTTAACGACTGAGCCACCCCAGGTGCCCCATGGCAGGTGCTTTAAATGTTTTAACTCGCATACTTCTTACAATAGCCCTATGAGGTAGATATTATTAACCTCCATTTTATAGATGAGAGTAAGACAAAGAATTTACTCAAATTTTCTATTTCCATTGTTCAAAGTCAGAATTAGTAAATGGTGGAGCCTGAATTTCCACTCCTTCTCACTCCAGAATTCTGGCACATCTCCACTTTGCATCCATCCATGTTTTTTACCCATTCAGTCCCTTGAGGATGGAAACCTAGCTTGCCCTCAACTCTCTATTACCATAGAAAGTGCTACAATAAACAAATTTGTAGATTGAGGTGGAATATTCCTCTGAACCGTACATGTGAGCATGCTCGAGTCTGCCAAACATTGCCAGGTGTCTTTTCAGATTGGCTCTGCTATTTCGCATTCCTATTACCAGCACAAGAATTCATACCCAGGTCCTCTTTCTGATTTGGCTAGTTTGGAGGATGTCAAGTGGCAGCTCTTGGCTGTTTTGATTTGCATTTCTCTGGTTAAAGTCAAATTTGAGCCTTTTAAAAATATGGCTTTTTAGGGTGCCTGGGTGGCTCAGTTGGTTAAGCGACTGCCTTCGGCTCAGGTCATGATCCTGGAGTCCCAAGATCGAGTCCCTCATCTGGCTCCCTGCACAGCAGGGAGTCTGCTTCTCCCTCTGACCCTCCCCCCTCTCATGTGCTCTCTCTCTCTCATTCTCTCTCTCAAATAAATAAATAAAATCTTTAAAAATATATATATGCCTTTTTATATATGACATTGTATAGACTTCTTAGTATGTGAAACTAAAGTGTATATATCCTTTGCCTGTTTTTCTATTTGGTTTCCTGTCTTGTTGGTAGGAATTACATATATATTTTAGACATTCCATGTTTGTTTTAAAAGTCACAGTTCCTTCTCCCAGTCTGTCACCTTCCTGTTAACTTTGTCTGTGATGTGATGTTGTTAGTTAAGCAGATGCCCTAAATTTTGACATTATGATTTGAGTCTCGTTTAAGAAATCTTTATTTACCCAAAGGTAACAGTTTTTCCTTTTTAGCTTTATAGTTTTAATTTCTGATACTTAGGTCTTTAATCGGAATCCACCTTTAACATAGTTTCAAGTAAAAATCCAGATTTTTTTTTTTCCTCCATACGGTGAATTTGGTTTTCTGTCACCATCAAAAAACAGTCTTTCTAATGCTTTGTGAGCCACCTTTATCACATATTAAATTCCCGTGTATATACTTTCTTTCTATCTAAACTCTCCATTCTATTCCACTGGTTTTCTTCTTCATTTCAGTGCCAGCAACACAATGTTTTTATTACTGAGGCTTTGTCGTAGAGCCAGTTCTACCAGTAGGGCAGGTAGCCCGACTTTTATTTCCCCCTCAAAATAGACTTAGCTTCCATAGACCTTTATTCTATCGTATTCATTTTATTATTTTTTATTGTATCATTTTTATTTTTATTTCTAACATATTCATTTTAGGATAAGCTTCAGTTTCTCACCATTACTACTAGAATTTTTATTGAAATTTCATTGAATATATATATAGATTAATTTAGGGGAGAACTGACATCTTTGCCTGAAACACTCCCCGTAATTCACTGTGGCAGGCTTTCTCCACCTCTTTTAGGTCTCTGCTAAAATGTCAGAGAAGCCTTCCCTGACCATGCTGAGTAGCACACTCACTCGCCATCACTCTCTCTTTATCTTATTTAATTTTTTCATAGCATTTATTACTGTCCAACTTAAGATTATTTATTTACTGCTTCTCTACTAGATTATAAGATCTGTGAAGAAAAGTGCTTTGTTTTGTTTTTTGCTATGTCCCTAGCACTCAAATCAACGTCTGACCTTTGGTAGTCACTCTGAATATTAAACAAATGAATTACACTGCTGAGGTTATCCCAATTATGACATTTATTCAGGTTTTCATGTCCCTGAATAGAGTTGGGAAAAAAAGGTTTTTTTAAGATTTATTTATTTATTTGAGAGAGAGCGAGCAGTGGGGAGAGGCAGAGAGAGAGGGAGAGAGAGCCCCAAGCAGACTCCATGATGAATGCAGAGCCCGACACAGGACTCGATCCCATGCCCCAAAGACCCCGAGACCACAACCCAAGCCAAAACCAAGAGTCAGACACCCAACCAACTGTGCCACCCAGGCACCGCTGAAAAAATGTTTTAATAAACTTCTTAGGCATTGCTTTTAGGCCAATTTCTGTAGACCAAGAGTCAGCAGACTACACCTATGCAGGTCAGCCTGCTGTCTGGTTTTGTAAATAAAGTTTTATAGGAATATCCACATTCATTTAAATATTGTCTATGACTGCTTTTGTACTACAATGACAGAATTGAGTGGCTACTACAGAGATCACACAGCCCATAAAGCAGAAACTCTTTACTATCTGACCCTTTACAGAAAAAGCTTGCTGATCCTTGCCATAGACTAGTTTAGTTGCTATTATAGATCATGTTATCTATTTATTACATTTTTAAGGCAAATATTCCTGGTATAGAAGAAGACTATTGATTTTTGAAGATGATTTCTTGCAAACTTGATTAATAACTCTTTTATAGTTCTGATAGTTTGCCTGCTGATTATGTTGTGTTTTCCATATAGACTATCATATCATCGGCAAGAGTGGCAAGCAGAGAGAGTACATATCTCTTTCACTTTTCTCTTGTCTAAAAGAAGTGGCCAGACTCTCCAATACACTAGCTAACACTAGTGGTAATAATGAGCATCCATGACTTAGTCCTGATCTTAATGCTATTGCACCAAATGTCTCTATTAAGTATATGAAAAAATCACATGATTTTTACCCTTTGGTCTATCCATGTGGTGAATTATATTGACAGACTGTCTGCTACTGGGCCATCCTTGTATTCCTGGGATCACTCCAATGCATCATGATATTATCTTTTAAATACCCTGTTGGATTTGAGTACCTATTATTTTGTTTAGGATATTTGAATTGTGGACTACCTTAATTGCCATGCAGAGATCTATGCAGTGTGACTACTCCCTATTTTTCCAACCTCTCTGCTGGAACTACAAGCTAAGCACTATGCTAGGAATGCTGGGTTACAACAATGGCTAAGATACAGTCCCTGTCTTTAATAGCTCCAATTAAATTGGCAGAAACAGATATTTATACAGCTTGTTTAGTCATAAAATTTGTATGAACAAAGGTCTCCTTCCCCAGACGAATGACCAAGCAGGTCTGCTTCCTTTTCCTTGGATATACATCAACACTTTTGCGTATGTATTATCTTTCTTAATCCTCTTTGCCTTTCCCACTCATCTCTGCTTATGTGATTCCTACACAATCAAAAAACAGGATTAAAACAAACAAACAGGATCAAACAATGGAAAGCATTTAAGATAGTGGTTAAGGGCTCAGGCTTGAGCGACAACTAGGTTCCAATTCTAGCCATGCCATTCACTAGCTATGTGTTGCACCAGCCCCCCAGAGGATCTATTTCCTCATCTGTCAAACTGAGAATACCTTCATCACACAGAAGATCCGGTGAACTAACCTGTGTGAAGGCTTTCGACACAGGGCCTTACTGCCGCCAGTATTTTCCCTTTCTGTCCTGGACCACAAGAAGGTCACAAAGTCTCTTTCCTCTGACTTCGGACATTTGATGGCAACTAAGTAGCATCCTTTGTTTCACATTTCATTATGTTCTCCCTGTAGTAAATCTTTATGTATCTTGGCTTCTCACACTACCATTCAATAGTTGTTTGTGTCTTGGCCAAGTTAGTTAAACTCTCAGAATGTCTATTTTCTTATCTGTAAAACAGGAATATAATAATACCTACTTCATAGAATTGTCATATGAATTAAATGATCAATATGCATAAAGACCTAATGGAGTGCTTGGCATATAAGTGCTTAATACTTGTTAGCTGTTTTCAGTTTCAGTATTATTAACAAGACTGTATGCTTCTTATAGGGAAGAACTGTTTTGGGTTTTCTTTTTAGTTTTTTTATATAGTTTTTTATAGTATGTATATATAGTTTTATAGTATAGCGTAATGATTAAGACTCTAGAGTCTTGAGTTCAAATGTGAACTCCACCACAAGTATGTTGCTCAAGCTGGGTAGACCTCTCTAGGCCTCAGTTTTCTTATCTGCAAAATGGGAATGATAAAAGAACCCAGTTCCTAGAGGCTGTTGTAGGGATTAAATGAAATAATCCACTCATTGAGCATTTAGCACAGTGCCTGGCATAAATATTGATTTCTTGATTAATTCATATGTGTCAGGTAATGTGCTAAGGGTTTTATTTAGCAATGTTCTATTTTATTTCTGTGAACCCCATGACCCTTGCCTAGCTTAGTACTACTTATATAATAACCTTTCAGATATTTATTTAATAAATGAGTGAGTGAATTAGTGAATGCTGAGTTGTATGCCACAAGAATCTTGACTCTGTAAGCTGGTTTGTCCCAGGTTAACACTCCTCATTCCTCTGAGATGAGTTAGTGTGTAAGCCATAAGGTTTAGCATCTGTAAAAAACAGGAGGAGATTATGAAAAAGGGGAGGTGTTAGACCCTGGCTTTTTTTACTCTAGAGAAATCACTCATGCTTTAGTGCTTGAACTTATTTCTCAGAACTGGTAAAATGAATTTTAAAACATTGCTATAGACAAAAGTGGTAAAATTTACAACATTCAAGGTCATGAAGAACATAGAGAAAGGAGCACCTTTTTGGAGGAAATAAAAATTGATGCAACTGTTCTTTTTTTTTTTTTTTTTTAAGATTTTATTTATTTATTTTGACAGAGAGAGACAGCCAGAGGGAACACAAGCAGGGGGAGTGGGAGAGGGAGAAGCAGGCTTCCTGCTGAGCAGAGAGCCCAACCTGGGGCTCCATCCCAGGGCTCTGGGATCATGACCAGAGCCAAACGCAGGTGCTTAACGACTGACACACCCAGGCACCCTGATGCAACTGTTCTTGAGGGCATTTAGCCTAAGGAAATAATTAAGGATGCGCACAAAGGTGTAGTTTTTTTTTTTTTTAATATTTTATTTATTTATTTGACAGAGAGAAACACAGTGAGAGAGGGAACACAAGCAGGGGGAGTGGGAGAGGGAGAAGCAGGCTGACAAGGTCCTCGATCCCAGGACCCTGGGATCATGACCCGAGCCCAAGGCAGACGCCTAACGACTGAGCCACCCAGGCGCCCCACAAAGGTGTAGTTTATTTATTTATTTATTTATTTATTTATTTATTTATTTTAAAGATTTTATTTATTTGACAGAGAGAGACACATTGAGAGAAGGAACACAAGCAGGGGGAGAGGGAGAGGGAGAAGCAGGCTTCCTGCTAAGTAGGGAGCCCAATGCGGGGCTCAATCTCAGGACCCTGGGACCATGACCTGAGCCCAAGGCAGATGCTTAACGACTGAGCCACCCAGGTGCCCCAAAGTTGTAGTTTAAAGCTGGTCATCTTAGTGATGTGTATAGCCCAAAAAATGGAAATAATCTAGATGTCTCCTAAAAGGAGGTGGGATAATTAAATGATACTTTATTCACAAATGAGATATCTTGCAGTCATGCAAAAAAAAATTTGTAGTAATGAGTTTAATGACATGGAAAAATATTCCAGATGCTTAATTTATTAACTTTAGGCAAATTACTTCACTTCTCTGCCTCAGTCTCTTTATCAGTAAATGGGAATATTAATATTGCCTTCCTTATAGTTATCACGAGGATTAAATGAGTTATGTGTAAGATTACTTGGAATTATACCTGTCCCATTTATAGATATAACCTGTAATTATTATTATGTGAAAAAAAGTTTAAAAATAATGTGTATGATAAGCTATTACTTACAAAACATATACACAGGGGAAAAGGTATGGAAGTACTTCAAAATGTTAACAGCTACTCTTGGTGTTGGAAATAATGCTGTACATTTTATAGCTGTTTTTGCCCTTTTTTTTTTAACAAATGTATATGTCTTGTGTAACTTAAAAACAATAATTAAAAGCAAAACAAAACATGGGGTGCCTGGGTGGCTTAGTCGGTTGAGCCTCCAATTCTTGGTTTTGGTTCATGACATGATCTCAGGATTGTAGTATCAAGCCCCATGACGGGCTCTGAGCTCAGCGAGGAGTCTGCTTGTCCTTCTCCCTCTGTTCCTCCCCCTGTTCCCTCTCTCTCTCTCTCAAATAAATAAATAAAATCTTAAAAAAAGAAAAGAAAAGAAAAAGATCATTTCTTTAGTAGGGGAGTGAGGGTGACTGGAATTTTCCACCCTGTCTGTGCCCTTCTTGTTAGCTGGTATGGCTGGTATAAGAGCATGAAGGAAAGGTTAATCTCCTTTCACTTTAAAAGATGATTTCCCCTTTTCGTAAAGGAGAGATTGACCCACATGTCCAGGATGCCCTTAGGCAGTGGCAGGTTCTTAGCAAAGTAGGGCCTGACAATATAGAACCAACACTGAACTCTAGAGGTGAACAGGATATGAGTCATCACACTGGCATTCTGTCAAGTTGACTAAAATTGTTTTTGTGTTTTCCTTGGAGGTGTAAATGTGAAGTGATGAGATTAATTAAAAAAAAAAACACAAATATATCAAGATAAACATCCAAATAAGTGACTCCCTTCAAAGTACTTATTTTGAGAAATCACACACTTACTAACAAATTTTTGCTATTGTTCATATAATTTTTTGGATTTTTGTGGGGGAGGGGGGAAGTCAAACCAGTTGACCTCAAAACTGGTTTGGAGGAAATATTTTTCCACCTCCTAACTTATTAAAATTGTGATACTAAGTGCTTTTCTGTTTTTTTTGGATACTTAGGGCTTTTTTAAGATGCAGTGAAATGGGTATTCTTCAAGTGTTTCTAGTGGCATTATAAATTAGTAAAAACCTACTGGAAAGCAATTTGGAAGTAAATATTAAGAACCATCAAATCTGGGTGCCTGGGTGGCTCAGTTGGTTAAGCGACTGTCTTCGGCTCAGGTCATGATCCTGGAGTCCCGGGATCAAGTCCCACGTCGGGCTTCCTGCTCAGGAGAGAGTCTGCTTCTCCCTCTGACCCTACCCCCTCTTGGGCTCTCTTTCTCACTCTCTTTCTCTCTCAAATAAATAAATAAAATCTTAAAAAAAAAAAAAGAACCATCAAATCTTCTGGGGCACTTGGGTGGCTCAGTTGATTAAGCACCCGACTCTTGATTTCAGTTCAGGTCATGATCTCATGGGTGAGAGAAAATTAAGCAGCTCCATGCTCAGCTCTGAGCCCCTTGCAGGGCTTGATTTCATGACTCTGAGATCATGACTTGAGCCAAAATCAAGAGTTGGACACCTAACTGACTGAGCCACCCAGACACCCCCCCCTTTTTTTTTATATTTATTTCAACAGTGCCACTTCTGATAATCCAGGCTGAGAGAATAAGGGAAAGCATGGGAAAAGCTATATACAATAAAAAAAAACTTTTAAAAAATTCTTATTTATTTGAGAGAGAGCATAAGCAGGGGGAGCGGCAGGCAGAGGGAGAAACAGGCTCCCCGCTGAGCAGGGAGCCTGACTCGGGACTCCATCCCAGGACCCTGGGATCCTGACCTGAGCTGAAAGCAGATGCTTAACCAACTGAGCCACCCAGGCATCCCACCTTTGATTATTTCAAAACTGGAATTTGTCTTTGTAGAAGATGAAGATTTACAGGGCATCTGGGTGGCTCAGTCAGGAAAGCCCCTGACTTTTGATTTCATCTCAGGTCATGATCTCAGGGTCGTGGGAGAAAGCCCCACATTGGGCTCTGTGCTGGACATTTGAGCATGGAGCCTGCTTAGGATTTTTTCTCTCCCTCTCCCTCTGCGCCGCACCCCCGCACCCCTGCTGCTCACTCTCTCTCACTCAAAAAAAAAAAAAAAGATGAAGAGTTGCTACCAGTGAGCCTGTGTCATAGACCCTGCAGACATTTCTGAATTGGGTGTCCCAGTAATGGCTTGGAGAATGGAAACATCCCTGGCATAAGCCCACTGCCTCCAAGGTGATGACAGCTTTGAAGTAAACAATATTCATTTGTCAGGACAAGGTGTGTCCTGTTTTTAAGGAATCACTCAAAATACTGTTGTGGGTCCCAGACTGACCATAGATTGGGCCCACTTCCGAAATTCAGTCTTTATTAGATGTGCCTGAAAAGGTAGGTGGTCTGCAGGTAATAATCATCACTACCATTTATGAAGCACTTACTATGTTGTAGGCACTGTGCTAAAAACATAAACTATCGTGTTTTAAACTCTTAACAATATTTTGAGATAGATATTATTGTCTTCATTTTACTGGTGAGAAAACAGGCTCTCAGAGAAACATGGCCAAGGTTACAGCTGTGAGAGGCAGAACTGGATTTTAACCTAGGCTGCCTTCAGACATACCTTCCTAAGACTCAGCGGCTGCTCTGTAGGGCTCCTACCATTTGCATGAGTTTATTTGGTGGGCTTATATTGATGGGGAGGAACAGAAAAGCTTGCATGGGGAAGACAGTCTGATGTCCCCCTGCTCAGCCTTGAGGACGTGTCTATGTCTGAGTCCTATAGAGAGAGGGACTGCAAATTAAAACGGTTTTCCGGGGTGCCTGGGTGGCTCAGTAGGTTGAGCATCTGCCTTTGACTCGGGTCGTGATCCCGGAGTCCTAGGATTGAGTTCTGGGATCGAGCCCCTCATATTTATTTTTTTAAAGATTTTATTTACTTATTTGAGGGGTGCCTGGGTGGCTCAGTCGGTTAAGCATCTGCCTTTGGCTCAGGTCATGATCCCAGGGTCCTGGGATCGAGCCCCGCATCGGGCTCCCTGCTCCTTGGGAAGCCTGCTTCTCCTTCTCCTGCTCCCCCTGCTTGTGTTCCCTCTCTCGCTCTCTCCTCTATCAAATAAATAAATAAAATCTTAAAAAAATAAAAATAAAAAATAAAGATGAGTACAATTTCAAAATGAAGTAGGAGAAGAACAAGGATGAATGAAAGCACAAGGTGGTTGATAGGACCGTGAGTCCTCCACCTTTACTTTGTACAAGTAAACTAAGATCTGACCCAACCATTCCTCTTTTAGGAACTTTTTCCAGGAAAACTATTAAGACTGATACCCTTTGCTGTGTTATTCATAATTTCAAATAAAACCTCAAAAGAACCAATATATCCTACTGTAATAATAGAAAACAATTACATAGTAAAATACTATGCAACTCTGTAGAATAAACTGTATATGTAGAATGTTGTTGTAGAAAATGTAATGCATGGGGATGAGTTCATGATATATAAAATAGAAAAAGAGAGTATTAAATATATCAGGTATGATCCCAATTTTAAAATACATATATACATGTGTGCATGTATATAATGGTAAGAGCTACAAAATGTTAATGGATGGTAGGATTATGCATAATATTTTTTCCTTTTTGCTTATCTGTATTCATAAATTTTCTGCACTGATTGTGTTCCCCTGTTTTTGAACATTATATTATGGAAATTTTCAAACATACCCCCAAAAAGAAAGAAATGTATATAGTAAACTCCCATTTACCTATCACCCAGCTTCAGCAATTACCAAAACTTCACCAATTTATTTCATCTCTGTCCCCCAACACTTTTTTTTTTTTTTTTTTGTGAGAGAGAGAGAGAGTGAGCGCACATGAGTGGGTGGGGAGGGGCAGAAGGAGAGAGAGAGAGAGAATCTTAAGGAGGCTCCACACCCAGTGCAGAGCTAGACGCAGGGCTCCATCTCACCACCCTGAGATCATGACCTGAGCCGAATCCAAGAGTCGGATGCTTAACCAACTGAACCACCCAGGCACCCCTCCTGGAGAATTTTAAAACAAATCCCAGATAGCATGCCATTCCACACTTAAATACTTTTGTATGCATCTCTAACTTAATAAAGATTTAAACAAAAACATGCTATTATTTTATCTAACAAAATTAACAGCAGTTAATATCACATGATACTCAATTATTATTCACATTTCCCTAATTGTCTCAAAAATGTCCTTTTATGGTTGTTCATTTGGGTCAGGATCCAAGAGAGGTCAACATGTTACATTCGGTTTTTCTGTCTTTAGGTTTCCTTTTATTCTATAATATTTCCCTCCTCCCCTCCTCTCTTTCCTGCCAGTGATATCAAGTAACAGAAGAATCTAGATAATCTGGTTTACAATATACAGCTCAGTCATCTGCAGTTGGTGGTCCCTACAGGGAGGTCTCCCTGCCCACCTCTGATCATCCCCTCCATGTGGCACAGGGGATATTTAATCCTATTTAATTCTTTTTTTTTTTTAAAGATTTTATTTTTATTTATTTGACAGAGAGACAGCCAGAGAGGGAACACAAGCAGGGGGAGCAGGAGAGGGAGAAGCAGGCTTCCCACAGAGCGGGGAGCCCGATGCGGGGCTCAATCCCAGGACCCTGGGATCATGACCCGAGCCGAAGGCAGATGCTTAACGACTGAGCCACCCAGGCACCCCAATTCTATTAAATTCTTAATTCTTATCCCAGAGGATCTTTTACAAGAACCTTCAGATTCAACTGTGAAGAGCAATTCAAGAGAGGAAGGCCTAGAAAGGTGACTACCACCATCTCTACAGTAACAAACCAGGCCCGGTTCCTTTGAACTCTCTGTTTTCCTGTCTGAGGACTCTGATGATTGATGTCAGGAAGCCCATCCCCTTTCAGGGACTGGCCCCTCAGGATGATTCTGGGAGCAGGAGGGCACTGGCGTGGCCAGAGGTTGCCAACAGCGTCTTTAGCTCTAAAGCTATGGTATTACTATCCTTTTTTCACTTGCCCTATTACCCAGTTTGGGGAGCATAGGATCTTCATCACCATGTGGTCAAGACAAGCTGAATGAAGGTAAGAATCAGAGTCAGGCTCACCTGGGCTCTATACTTTCAACTTTAAGAGTTCTTGAATGCAACTGTCTTTGGTATGTCTCTCTTGAGTACGAGTGCTCCAGTCTAGATAGGTAGCCCTCTATGTCCGGAGCAGAGTTTTCATCCTAGAATGTTCCTTCCAGCTTCTTGGGAATTCCCTTTGCTTCTTTCCTGTGTTGGCTCTCCTGTGTGCTAAATCCCATAACTTTTATCTTCACTGGCCCTCTAGTTTGGGTGAACTATATCTGCCAGTAGCTTCTCATGAAAGGATGTGTTAGAGGTAAAAATTTTAGGGATCCCTGGCTGACTCTTGATCTTGGGGTCATGGGTTTGAGCCCTATGTTAGGTGTAGAGATTACTAAAATAAATAAATATTTTTTTTAATTTTTTTTTTAAAGATTTTATTTATCCATTTGAGAGAGAGAGAATGAGAGACAGAGAGCAGGAGAGGGAGGAGGGTCAGAGGGAGAAGCAGACTCCCTGCCGAGCAGGGAGCCCGATGCGGGACTCGATCCCGGGACTCCAGGACCATGACCTGAGCCGAAGGCAGTCGCTTAACCAACTGAGCCACCCAGGCGCCCAAATAAATATATTTTTTAAAAGAGGTAAAAATTTTAACCTCTCATGTATCTGATTATGTCTTTATCCACATGTTTTAATGATGGTGTCAATGGTTTAACCAGGTACAGAATCCTAGGATGAAAATCATCTTTCAGAATTTTGAAGGCATTCCTCCCTTCACTTCTACTTCCAGTGTTGCTGTTGAAAAGCCAAAGCTGTTCTGATCCCTGATCTACATGGGACCAGTTTCCTTTTTCCTTAGAAGCTTATAGAATCTTGTCTTTATTTACAGAGTTCTGACATTTCACAGTGGGAGTCTTAATGGTGGGTCTTTTCTCATTCCTTGTGCTGGATAATCTGGAAACTTATGGGAAATGTTCTTGAATGATTTTATGATTTCCTCAACTCTTTTTAAAATAATCTTTCCTTATGGAACTTTTATTTAGCTATTGCACTTCCTTGGCTGGTGCTCTAAATTTCTTTTTTAAATTTTTATCATTTTATTTTATTATTTATTTATTATTTTTTTAAAGATTTTAAGTAATTTCTACAGCCAGTGTGGGCCTCGAACTCACAACCCCAAGATCAAAAATCACATGGTCTTCTGACTGATCTTGCCAGGCACCCAGGATTTCTGGCCCAGGATTCAGCACTGTTGGGTTTGCCAGAACCCTCATTATTCTGCTTTTCCACCTGCAAAATTCTGTTGTATTTACTGTCCCCACTCCCATTTTTTATGCTTTAATGCAATCCTTTACTGAAGTTTTAGTGGGATTGGGAGGGGAGGGGATGGATAGGAAAATTAGATGCATGAGAAATTATAGCCATTGACTTTATCTCCGAAATCAGAATGTTTAACACAGGTCCAAGTAATTGTAAGCATTCAATAAACGATATCTTAGTTTCAGTGAAATATGGGAATGTGTGTAATGCACTTCAAAGGGTGCCTGAAACAAGGTGTGTAACAAACGTTGCAGACAGTATTATTATTATTATGCACACTAAGCCATACTTAACATTCTGAAAACTGCTTATTCTACTTAATAACTTACGTTCGTTCTGCATCAGTAGAAGTCTACCTTACTCTCTTTATTTTATTTTATTTTTTTATTTCCAGTTAGTTAACACACAGTGTTATATAAGTTTCAGGTGTACAATGTACTGATTCAACACTTCTGTACATCACCTGGTTCTCACCACAACAAGTGCCCTCCTTAACCCCCATCACTTATTTCACCCGTTCCCCCCTCCCCTCTGGTAACCATCAGTTTGTTTTCAATAGTTAAGAGTCTGTTTCTTTTCTTTTTTTTTTTTAAGTTTCTTTCTTTCTTGCTTGCTTTTTTTAGTAATCTCCACATCCAATGTGGAGCTCAGACTCACCACCCCAAGATCAAGAATCACACGCTCTGCTGACAGAGCCAGCCAGGTGGCCCAAGATTCTGTTTCTTGATTTGTCTTCCTCTTTTTTTCCCCTTTGCTCATTTGTTTTGTTTCTTAAATTCCACATATAGGTGAAATCATATGGTATTTGTCTTTCTCTGACTTACCTTACTCTCTTTAAAGTTGTATGATATTCTAGGGTGCCTGGGTGGCTTAGATGGTTAAGCATCTGCCTTCAGCTCAGGTCATGATCCCAGGCTCCTGGGATCGAGTCCCACATCGGGCTCCCTGCTCCTTGGGAGCCTGCTTCTCCCTCTGCCTCTCTCTCTCTCTGTGTCTCTCATGAATAAATAAATAAAATCTTAAAAAAAAAAGTTGTATGATATTCTATAGGATAGATGTACCATTTACTCATGCACCATCTTCCATTGATGGACATTTATTTTTCAGTTTTTTTCTGAAATACCAACAGTGGATACCCTAGTAATATACCCTTAAACACGTGTGCTAGTATTTCTGTAAGATAAAGACTGAGAAGTGGAATTGCTCTATCATACTCACATGAAAAGTGTCTAATAGGAATTTCTAAAGTAAAAGAAGCATGTGTGTGATTAATCAGGATCCTGATTTAGGCAGGCAGTATTTAATTATGGAAAACACACTAGACTTGAAGACAGAAGACCTAAATCCCAGTGATGGCTCTACCACTTATCTTGGGAAACTGTTTCTTTTTCATTTATTGAAAAATGTTTACTGGGTTCTGCCTACTCTGCGCCAGGCAGTGTTAGAGACTAGGAATACAGAGATGAATAAGACATAGTGCTTGCTCTCAAGACATTTACAGTGATTGGTGGGGAGACAGACACGTGAACAGATGCTGCTTGATCACTGTATGGCCTTGGGAAGTTGTTTAACCTCCTGAACATCTGTTTCTTTTTCTGTAAAATGGGTAATAGTCCCTGTACCATAGGATTGTCATCAAGATTAAATGAAATTATGGATGAGAAGTGCCCTTCACAGTGCCTGGCACATAATAAGCACTCAGTAAATGGAAGCTATAGTTACTGTTTTAGTAACAGGGTAATTATATAAATAATTTTTTATAGTTGCTATAATAGAAGTTCTACCTCTCTGAACTCATTTCTACAGTACTAAATGAATTGTTGAGACAAAAATATACCATATACAAAGTGGCACTTGATAAATATTAGTTTCTTTTCTTGCATTTTTATGTTGAGACAGAGAGTGAATAAGCAGATGGAAATGCAAATATCCATATGTTTGAACACAGCAGTGATCTTCCCAGTCCGTGTGTCACAGAACCAATTCTGGACACTTCTTTAGTTACACAGATTTTGCCTCTGGTCATATCTGAACATCTGGAATAAGGCTGCATACCTCCCTGACCACAGACAGAGTGTTCACATGCTCAGGGCTGATGGCTGCCTCCTACTGGGGACTTTTTTCTCCCAGTTTGCTAAGTACAGCTTGTACCCCATACTTAATGAGGTCACTTATTAATGAGGTGACCTTGACACTGACTTTTGTGAAATAGTTTTTTTTTTCTTCCTCACATTGATATAACATAAGAATTAAAGGAAGTATATCTTGATACCAGAAGTTCTGAGCTTTAGTTTCTAATTAAATTTAAATATAATTCTACAGGCAACTTTAAGTAGAATTAAATGACAGAAAAGAATAGTTTATGAATATTTTGGGTAGGTTCTCTGTTTCAGGAATTAACTAGTGTCTAATTACTAGACACATTGCTTTTTGTTTGTTGTTTTTTCCTGTTTCTCTACTTCCCTGGAGGGTTTTAAAAGCACTGATATTTATTTCCTCTACCTGGATGTATACTTGGCCATGCAGATCATGCCAAATTCCCCTGGGTTTTTATAAGCTGATTCTCCTTGCAGAGATAGTGTGGTGCAATGGTCTAGAGCCCAAATTTTACTTTATTTATTTTTATTTTGTTTTATTTTATTTTTAAATTTTTTGTAAATAAGCTCCATGCCCAGTGTGGGCTTGAACTCAAGACCCTGAGATCAAGACCCTGACATCAAGACCTGAGCTGAGATCAAGAGTCAGATGCTTAACCGACTGAGCCACCCAGGCACCCCACCCACCCCCCAGAGCCCAAATTTTAGAGTCAGGCAGACCTGGGTTCGAATTCTAGCTCTTCTACCTCTTTGCTCTGGGATCTCAGACAAAAATCTCTGCATCTGCTTCCTCATCTGTAAAATGGGCAATATTAACTGTCATAATGATAATGAGTGTCACTAATACTATGATACGAACATTGTAGAATGAACGTGGGTTAAAAGAATCGGATAATACATGTAAACTGCTCAACACAGTGTGTGCTTCTAGTTTTTAGTTATGGTTATGATCATGATCATTTTTATTTTCATTTAGGTATCTCCTACAGTGCTTGGCACATGGTTGATGCTCAAAATCAGGTAGCTATTACAAATTACCTACAGTTTCTAACTGCCAGGATTACAGCTTTGTTATTTAATTTTTTAATTTGTTAGCGATAAACACCATCTTTAGCCTAGTACTTAGGAACTTGTCTCATCAGCTCTGTAATTCTGACAGTGCTTGGCCCATTTCCTGGCACATAGCAGGCGCTCAGTACTAGCTGTTGAATCATATCCAGTTGAGCTAAACATCCATTCAGGCATTAGTGCAGAGCTGTGTCACTAAATAGCTGCCATTCCAAAATTGACAGCCAACCCTGACACCGACATGCTTGAATGGTTTGTAAGTCATGATTTCCACTTCTTGCATTGCAGGCATCTCAGTTAATAGGCCATTCCACTCATGACCATTAGAAGGAAAGGACAAGAGCGCCTGGGTGGCTCAGTTGGTTAAGCGACTGCCTTCGGCTCAGGTCATGATCCTGGAGTCCCGGGATCGAGTCCCGCGTCGGGCTCCCTGCTCACAGGGAGTCTGCCTCTCTCTCTGACCCTCCCCCCTCTCATGCTCTCTCTCTCTATCTCATTCTCTCTCTCAAATAAATAAATAAAATCTTTAAAAAAAAAAAAAAAAAGAAGGAAAGGACAAGCTAATAGAATGAGCTTTGGTCTAGGTAGGTCCAGGCTTACATCCTCACTCTAGCACTGTCTAGTGGATCAGTTACTTCATCTCTAAGAACATCGGTTTTCTCATCTGTGGAAAGAGGATAACCATAGCTCCTATCTCATCAGGTTATGGTGAGAATAGTGTTTTCCAGGTAATGCCTTCTCTTTTTCTTTCCTTATGTTTTACTCCTGCTTTTTCAGCTTGACTGTCACTTCTTCCAGAAAACCTTCCCTGCCACCTATACGCTCCCTAAAGTACCTGCCAATTACCCTTTATAATGACTTCCTCAACTGATTTCCTTTCTGGATTGTGAACTCCCATAGGATAGGGTTGGTGTCTATCTCATTCATTCCTGTGTGCCCAGTGCCTAACAGTCCCTTGGTGTATAATATTTTGGGTGGACTATATTTGTTAACTGAGTGACTAATGAGATAATAATGCACACATACATAGAGCCTCACATTCAGCAAGCTCTCAATAAATTGGATATATTATTATTAGCAACATAGTATTGGTGCTGAGTTCACCTTGAGAAAACTAGTGTAGTGAGAGGAGCAACAAATTAGAGATAGGTATTGAGAATAGGTATCTTGTTTGTTATATGTCCTTCGCCAAATCTTTATACTTCCCGTTTTCCACTCTTAAAATGAACATAAGATATTCCCCCTGGAACTTGATTCTTATAAAGTCTGCCCTTTTTCAGACCACACCTGATAGGCTGTCCTGTGTATGCCCAGTGTTTCTAGATATAGATCCTATACTGCCCTAGTACTCTTCTGTTTTCTCAGCTGCTAATTGTTGACCCCTGACCCTTCTCCATTCTGACCATCTAGCCCTCAATTGGCTACCTCCCAGCTTGCAGCCTTAAACTACACTGGTCCTCACAATAAAGTCCAAATCCTTAAGGTGCCAACTAGAATGTTAACTTCTTCCCACCTTCCCCTTGCTTACTGTGCTCCAGCCAGTGGGCTTTCCCGACGTTTCCTGGAGGCACTAATGTCCCTGATTCAACACCTTTGGACATGGCAATCCCTCTGCTTGGAGCATTGTCCCCTCTCTCTTTATCAGGCTAACCTCTATTTAATCTTAATGTCCCAGCTTTTAATATCACTTCTTCAAGGAACATTATTTGGCTCCTTTGGAAGAAATTAGGTTTCCCTGTTATATGCCCTCTTCCTTGTAGATCTGGTATAATATATTGTCAAACCTTCACATTTTAAGAGAAGTTAAGAATCAGGCCTTAAATGTGGAATTTCAGTTTTTAATGCTAGAAAGTAATTTAAAAATTATAAAACACTGAGGGCCAAACCAAAATATCTGTCGGTTAGTGACTGCCTGTGGCCTGCCTATTTGCAACCTGAGCTGTTCAACCTTTGCCTATACTTGGTAACTATTCCTGTGTTAATCATCACTCCATTGTCACTCCATTTAACGGTCCGTTCTATGCCAGGCACTGTGATTGGTGCTTCATATAGATGATTTCATGTAATACCCAAAACCACCTGTGAGGTTAAGTAAGGTTCAGAGAGGTGAGAACACTTACCCAAGGTCACAGGCCAGAAGTGGTAGAGCCAGATGCTAAAGGTCTTTCCACTGTGCTATTGTGTGTCAAGGTACTATTTGTCAGTTTAGAATGGGAGAAGCAATATTTGTTTTGTGCTCACTCTGTGCCAGCCATTGTGCTAAGTGGTTTACATGATCTGATTCAATTTTCACAACATCTATACAGAAGAGCTATTATCATCACCATTTTATAATGAGAAAACTGAGGTATAGAAGAGGTATTTGAATGACCCAACATAAAGCCAGTCTTACCACAGTCCCCACTCTTAGGAACTACTATCACCAGTTTGGGTTTGTGGCAGAGTAGTGGGCTTTAGGGGAGAGGGAGAAATTTATATCACTCTTTCTCCTCCAGAGCCCCACAGAGAACTCAATTGAGAGAGGAATCCTCCTAGGTTATTTCCAGGAACCAGCTGTTGAGAGATGTGGCCTGCAGGTGGCAGCAACATTAACAGTCTCTAAACTGCGAGGTTCAAAGCTACCGCGAGGAAGCTTTAGACAGGCAGAGTTACTCATTTGAATATTGTTCTCTGATTGGTCCAATTCATTTTTCCTAGTTAACTGGACTTGGTTCTCAGCCCAGTCAAAACGGCCAGGTCTGTAAGAGCCGTTCACATCTGTGAAAGAGAGAGCTCTCAGAAGTTGAAACTGTGGTGATGTCATCCAGTCCAACCACCATCACCATGATTTTAAACTGTGATAGGTAGAACCATGTTTCAGTGATTCCCCAACACTTTTTGAGATCTTAGGGTTGTTTTTTTTTTACATTTATTTATTTGATGGGGGCAGAGCATGAGTGGAGGGGCAGAGGGAGAGGGAGAAGCAGAACGGTGCTCCATCTCAGGGCTCAGGGATCATGACCTGAGCTGAAGGTAAATGCTTAACCGACTGAGCCACCCAGCCGCCCGGATCTTAGGGGTGTTTTGTTTTTTTTTTTTTAAGATTGATTTATTGGGGCGCCTGGGTGGCTCAGTTGGTTAAGCAACTGCCTTCGGCTCAGGTCATGATCCTGGAGTCCTGGGATCGAGTCCCACATCAGGCTCCCTGCTCGGCGGGGAGTCTGCTTCTCCCTCTGACCCTCCTCCCTCTCATGCTCTCTGTGTCTCATTCTCTCTGTCTCAGATAAATAAATAAAATCTTTTAAAAAAAAAAGATTGACTGATTGATTTGAGAGAGTGTGTGGATGGGGGAGGGGCTGAGGGAGAGGGAGAGAGAATCTCAAGCAGACTCCCTCTGAGTGTGGAGCCCAGCACAGGGCTAGATGCCACGACCCTGAGATCAGGACCAGAGCTGAAATCAAGAGCTGGATGCTCAACCAACTGAGCCAGCCAGGTGCCCCAAGATCTTAGCTTTAAAAAAAAAATTATCTTTTTTGATGGTGGTGTTTTTACGGTAGAGTCTACATTTAAGGAAAAATTCAATAGCCTGAAAGGGTATACAGTGTGAAATTAGTTTCTCTATCACATACTATTCAATTGCACTATTTTCCCACCACAGAGGAAAGCTTGTGTATTCTTCCAGGTATAGACTATGGATATAAAAGTATTTATTTACACATATCCTTTAAAATAAATGATAACCTAAAACTATTAACTTTTTTTTTTAAGATTTATTTATTTATTTGACAGAGAGAAAGAGCACAAGCAGGGGAAGCAGTAGGCAGGGGGAGAAGGAGAAGCAGGCTTCCTGCTGAGCAGGGAGCCCAATGTGGGGCTCAATGTGGGGCTTGATCCTAGGACCCTGGGACCATGACCTAAGCCGAAGGCACACGCTTAACTGACTGAGCCACCCAGGTGCCCCTGGAAGCTAACTTTTCCAGAAGAAAATTTAGGGGGAAACTTCTGTGATCTTGGGCTAGGCAAAGATTTCTTAGGTATGATATAATTCACAAGAAGAAAAAAAAAATGGATGAATTAGACAATCAAAATTTTTAAATTCTGCTCTGTGAGAGATACTGTTAAGAGAATGAAAAGACAAACCACCGACTGGAAGAACACTGGCAAATCACATATCTGATAAAGGTTTTGTGCCTAGAATATATAAAGAACTCTCACAATTCAACAACCCAGTAAAAAAATTGGCACAAGGCTAGTATAGATACTTCACTAAAGAATATATAGAGATAGGGGTACCTGGGTGGCTCAGTCAGTTAAGCGTCCAACTATTGATGTCAGCTCAGGTCATGGGATTGAGCCCCCTATCAGGCTCTATGCTCAGCACAGAGTCTGCTTGTCCCTCTCTCTTTGGTCTGACCCCTGGCCCCACAACCCTCCACTCCCCACCTGACCCCCCCCCAAAAAAGGAATATATACAGATGGCAAATCAGCACATAAAAAGAGGCTGAATATCATTAGTTTAATTAGAGAAATGCAGATTTCACTGAGATACCACTACAAACATTTGGAATAGCTAAAAACAATTCTTTAAAAACTGACAATACCAAATACCGATAAGCACACAGAGCAACTGGAATTCATTCTTGCTGGTGGAAATGCAAAATGGTGCAGCCATTTTGGAAAAGAGTTTGGGTTTGTTGGGGTTTTTTTGGTTTTTGGTTTTTAGTAATGTTGGATTTACACTTACAACTCAGCAAGCCCAATCCTAGCTATTTACCCAATAGAAATAAAAACTTATGTTTACACAAAATCTGTACATGAATGTTTGTAGTAGCTTTATTTACAATTGACAAAAACTGGAAAACAATTTCAATGTCCTAAAACTGGTAAATGCAGACACAAACTATGGTATGTCAATACAATGGGATACTATTCAGCAATAGAAGGGAACAAATTACTCATACATGCAACAACACAAATCAACCCCATATGCATTATCTAATTGAAAGCAACCAGACTCAAAAAGCTACATATTGTTTTATTCCACTTATATGACTTTATGAAAAAGGCTAAATTATAAGAACAGGAAACAGATCAGGGGTGATGACAGTTCTTACCTAGATTATGGTGGTGGTTACACAGGTTTATGCATTTGACTCAGAACTGAACACCAAAAAGAATGAAATTTACTAATGTGAAGAAAACAAAACAAAACAAAACACAGGGGTGCCTGGCTGGCTCAGTTGGTGGAGCATGCAACTCTTGATCTCAGGCCCCATGCTGGGGGTGGAGCTTACTTAAAACAAATAAGCAAACAAACAAAAAAACAACCAATACTTCTCTCCCTCCTTCCCCACCAAAGCCATTGATTTCAGGATGGCATAACAGCAGTTGTTGAAATAATAAGTTATTGTTTTTCCTTACCAAAAAAAAAAAAAGGGTAGAATATTTTGCATACTGCTCTGCTCCATGTTTTTCTTAAATAGAGAACTATTTCAAGCATATAGAAAAATAGAGAGGTTTATATAACAAACACCCAAGTACCCTCACCGACTTTGTCAAATCTTAATGTTTTGCCTTTTTTTCTTAAAACCTTTTTCAAGAAATAAAATATCAGGGATGCTTTAAGCCCCAATATATCCCTTCTTTCACCCATTTCTTTCCTCCCTCCTCAAGAAGTAATCACTTGCCTGAATATTTTATTTCCATACATGATTTTATATTTTTATTACGTATAGATAAATCCTTAAATAGTATATAGTGTTGTTTGGCATGTTTTTAAATTTTATATACATGGTATTGGGCTGTGTATAACCTACAACTTGGTTATTATCCCTCAACATTTTCTTTTCTTTTTTTGTAAGATTTTATTTATTTGACAGAGAGAGAGGGAGAGAGCACAAGCAGGGGGAGAGGCAGGCAGAGGGAGAGGGAGAAGCAGGTTCCCAGCTGAGCAGAGAGCCCGATAAGGGGTTCAACCTCAAGGCCCCAGGATTATGACCTGAGCCGAAGGCAGACGCTTAACCAATTGAGCCACCCAAGCGCCCCCCTCAACATCTTCTTTTATCCACGTCAATCCCTGTAGCTTTAACTGATTCACTGTAACTGCTTTGTGCTATTCTGTATTAAGAATACATCACAGTTGATTTGCCCATTCTCCAGTAGATGCATATTTAGCTTGTCTCTAGTTTTTTGTTTGTTTGAGATTTCAAACAGTACTACAATGAACATCCTTGCACCTGCAGCCTGTGTCCATGTTCATTGTTGAAAACTTGGAGACCTAATAAAAATAGAAAGAGAAAAACTAATATTATAACAGTTATTGTTTACTGGGTACTTAATGTATATCAGGTACAGTGCTGGCCACTTTATGTATGTTACTTTATTTAATTATCACACCAACCTGTATAATAGGTACTATTGTATTTACCGTTGTACAATGAGGGAACTGAATCTTAACCAGTTTAAATAACTTGGGCAATGGCACACAGATAGGGAGTGGCAGAACATTTTTTTATTGCCAGAGCCCATGCTCTTAACATTATGCACCAGTAGTGCCCATGAGCCCCAAATCCAGAAATATTAATGGTTAGCAACGGTGTTTACTTTCTTTTCCTTTTTTTTTTTTTAAGTAGGCTCCTCACCCAACATGGAACCCAGCACGGGGCCCGAACTCACCACCCAGAGATCAAGACCGAGACACTGAACTGACTGAACCGCCCAGGAGCCCCTAGTGTTTACTGTTAGTTGGTTTCTCAGACGACAAAGAGATTTGGCCCAGGCCACTTCCCATTTAAAAAATTATGTTGGGAGTATAATATACATGCAGAAAAGTATATATAGCCCAATTAATGAATTTTTACAAATTGAAGAAACCCATGGACCAAGCACCCAGATCCAGATCAAAAAACCATCTTACCAGCATCCAGAAACCTCCTCTCACCTTCTTCCAGACACTGCTCTTCCTCCCTGAAGGGTAGCTGCTATCCTGACTTTCAACAGAATATTTTTGCCTATTTTTTATTTTATATATGTGAAATCATACAGTATATACTCCTTTGGTCTGGCTTCTTTCATTTAATATCATCTATGGGAATCATCTATATAGTTGAGTATAGTGTATTATAGGACACAAAAGGCATATGGGCAACATAACATTTTGCAAAGAGTTATGAGTACCACTGAGTCTTTTTGCCAGCCATTACCTTGAAGACAGGGTGATAAATTGGATCTAATATAGAACATGGACAAATCTGAGCATTGCAAGGGATGGTCTGGCACCTCTGTTGCCTTACCACATCCTCTCAGATTTCCTTTAGATTCTAGCTGAAGCTGCAGAAAACAGTTTAGTGAGGCCTTCAATTCTTCTTGCATTTTTCTGCATTCTGTCCTGGAACTTTTCTGAAACCAAGATACAGGACACTGGTAGAACCCTGTTCAGAATGCAAGAGGAGTTGATGTCCCCCTGGGGTAATCCTAATTAATGGGGGATGGAAGCCAATGGATAAATGCTTCTCAGAGCAGTCCTTGGGTGACCATGCTGAGAGGCATTCTAGACAATCCTCAGATGGTTTTTGTAGGTTCTATCCCAAGGTGCCCACAGCAGTGCTCACTTGGTAATGCACCCTTGTGTTGGCTCCTTCTTTCCTGTTTTACTCCAGGCTCTCACATTAAATTCCTGGGACCACCTTCCAAATAAATTACCTGCAACTAGTACTTGTCTCTGGTTCTGCTTTCTGGGGGGAATCCTAATTAAGGCATATGTAAAATACCTAGATGCTCAAGAAAAAGTAGGAGTCTTATTATTACTGCTATTACAACTACTGTTACCACCATCATTAGTTACCTGGAATTTCATAATTGCCATCCGTATCCACCCCCTTCCCCATGGATGGTATTGAAATTCCACAATTAGAGCTTCAATGGCAATAATTTGTTTTTTTCCTAAGGGTACTGGGAAGCCACTGATTTTCTTTCTTTCTTTAAAAGAGTTTTTTGACTATACTATTTTTCAGGTTTAGTGAAGTATAATTGATGAGCAATAAATTGCACATATTTAAAGTATGCAGTTTGATGAGTTTTGATATATTTAAAACTCATCATACAGTCTTGAAACCATAACCATGATCAAGATAATTAATATACCCTTCACCCCCAAAAAGTTTTCTTTTTTAATCTTTTTTTTTTTTTTAAGATTTTATTTATTTATTTGACAGAGATGCAGCGAGAGAGGGAACACAAGCAGGGGGAGTGGGAGAGAGAGAAGCAGGCTTCCTGCGGAGCAGGGAGCCCGATGTGGGGCTCGATCCCAGGACCCTGGGATCATGACCTGAGCCGAAGGCAGACGCTTCACGACTGAGCCACCCAGGCGCCCCCAAAAAAGTTTTCTTATCCCCTTTATAATCTCTGCCTGCCATACCTCTGCCTTCTTGGGTCCCCAGGCAACTGCTGATCTGCTTTCTGTCACTACAATTTGCTTTTCCTAGGATTTTATACAAATGGAGTCATACAGAATATACTCCTTTATGTCCGGCTTCTTTCACTCAGCATAATTATTAAGATTCATCATGTTGTTGTATCAATAGTTCCTTTTTATTATTGATGAATATTCCATTGTATAAATATCCATTCACCTTTTGAAGGACATTTGAGTTGTTTCCAGTATTTAGCTATTACAAATAAAGCCGCTATGAATATTCATGTTCAAGTCTTTATGTAGATGTATGCTTTGAGTTTTTCTTGGGTAAATACCTACAGTGTAATGGTTGGACCATATGGTAGGTGTATATTTAATTTTTAAAGAAACTGCAATACTGTTTTCCAAAGTGGTTGTATCGTTTTACAATGCCACCAACAGTGAATGAGAATTCTTCTTGTTCTACATTCCTGTTAACACTTGATCGCTTGGTATTACAAGTCATGGTGTGTAGATTATCTCATTGTGGTTTTAATTTGCATTTCCCTAACATCTTTCATGTGTTTATTTGCCATATGTTTATCTTCTTTGGTAAAGTGTCTGTTCAAATCATTTTTTAGACTGGCTTCTTTGTCTTAATGGGTTGAAATCATTCTAGATATTAGTCCTTTGTTGCATGTTGGTTTTGTTGCGATTTCATTCCAGTGTGTGACTTGCCTTTTCATTTTTTTTTTTTTTTTAAGATTTTATTTGTTAGAGCTAGCACAAGCAGGGGGAGCGGCAGGCAGAGGGAGAAGCAGGCTCCCCGCTGAGCAAGGAGCCTGATGGGGGGGGCTTTTCATTTTTATAACAGTGTCTTTAAGAGCAAAATTTTTAATTTTGATGACTTAAAATTTATCTTTTTTTTCTTTTATGGATTATGTGTTTGCAGGTCACATAGATTTTTTTTCCTGTTTTCCTCTAGAAGTTTTGCAGCTTTAGGTTATACACTTAGGTCTAATTTGGGCTGTGACACAATGGGGTTGGCATTTAGCAAGATCCTCTGGTGCAGCAAGGAAGGTGTTTGGAGGAAAGACAGCCCCGAGGCCTGAAACTAGTGAGACTTGAAGAGACGACTGACGGTGGCTTCCTCTAACGGTAGTGGAGAAAATGGAACTTGAGATACATGTAATGTAGAATGACTGAAGGAGGTGTCAAGAATGATTCCTGGGTTTCTTCCTTATGCACAAATTGAGGATAACTTACTTCTAAGTTTTTGTACTTCAAACTGGCCCTCAATAGTTTTCTTCTTTTGCAGAAATTATAAATGAAATTTGACCAGACAGGGACTGGACACAGTTATCTAAAACACGCTTGCATCAGCTCCTTCCTTAGGCACTGCCTGCCGCCGAGTACTCAGTTCTATCCTCCCAAGTCCAAAGACCTTTGCCCTCTCGGTGTCGGGAAAGGTGCCCAAGTCCTACCCGCAGGGCGCAGGCAGCGGGTGGCTCATGCCCAAAGAGGCCGTGTAGAGCTAGCTGACAGCCGGGAGAGCAGAGGACTATAGGGGGTCCCGCCATCTTGTCCGGCCCGCGACGCAGCTGGCCCTTGCTGAAGACTACAAGTCCCGTGAGTCCCCGCGGCGGCACTTCCTACCCTCACTGTCCGGCCCGCTCCCCCTCCCGGGGCCGAAGGCTGGCTGCAGCCAGGCGGCCGGCGGGCCAGGTAGGATTTCCGGGGGAAACTACTGTGGAGTCTGAGGCGGCGGCGGCGGCCACCCGGGTGAGCTCGAGGAACAAGGGAAAGTGAGCGGGAAGTGCGGGGGGTCTGGCTGCGAGCGCCTCTTAGGCTCCGGCTGCGTTCTTGGCTCCGCGAGGAGGTCGCGGTCCGGGCTGGGGTAACGGCCGGAGCTGCGGTGGGGTCGGGCCAGGGCGGGGCGGGTTGGGCCGTGGCCGCCGCCTCCTTCTCCGCCCTCCCACAACGGTCCCGCCGTGGTTTCTCCGCCTGTAGTGCGTCCCGCGCTGGCTGGCCCTCTCCGCCCCCCTCGACTTGGCGGGGCCCTTTTGTCTGGGCTGCCCCTTTGTGCCCGTGCGTGAAGTCGCCTCCTCCGGGGAGCCCGCGGGGCCGTCCCTGATGGGGACGGGTCTCTGGGGATCCGGTTACGGTAACCGGATCAGGTCAAAGTCCATTTTTCAACCCCCCCCCCCCCGCGTCCTCCATTGAACCTCGGCATCCCGGCTGGGCCGAGCGGAGGCTCGGAGCCAGGCAGTGGCAGACGGAGTTTCTGTTGAAAACCCTTGAGGTTATTGTCTAACCGAAACGTCAGCCCCGAGCGGCTTCGGGGCACGAGTCTCCAGGCGTTTTTCTCGGTAGGGGGATGGGCCTGTGGAAAAGAAGTGAGCTCCCTCCCCGGGTAACTGGGAAGGGACCGAATTTGCTGCCGTGTCTGTATAGGTTGCAGCTGTGATCAGGGAACCAAAGAACTAGTGCGGTTGAGGTTCACACACTTCTTGAATCTCGGAGGAGAGAAGGTGATTTATAGGGCACGGAGCAGTCTTTTCATTCATTGCATGCAGAGGAAAGCTGCAGGACTTCGTCCAGCCACCCAGTTCCTTGCCCCTCGGACCCGCCAATCCTTTTATTTCTTCTGCTCGAAACAAAAAGTTGGAAGAAAATGTCCATTAACAGAAGGATCCGCCTTATAGGGAAACCAGAAACCTAGTTGCTTCTAGAAAGCAACAAAGAGACTAGTTCACCAAGTAATGGGAATGAAGCCAGTTTGAAGGAGGAGAGATAGTAGTAGATCCTTATTGAAACCGGTGAAGTGTGTGGATTTAACAAAATTTTGTTAGATAGTGGTAACTTAATGTATGTTCCATTGGACGACTGCATTGCTAGATTCAGCATAAAGCAAAGCTTTCTGAACGCCAGTGTGGACACTCCTTTTGAAAAATAATTAGTATTTCAAGTGCCTGAAATGAGGACAACCAGGACCCCTTTACATGAATCAGGGCAGGTTATTAACGTTATATAGGTTAAATTCCCTCCCTAGTCAAGTTGTCAAATAAAATAAAGCCTATTGTATGTACTTTATTATGTTGGTATCTCATAATGGAAGTGATATACTCTGGGAATCCCAAATTGTGTTGGTAATATTGTACAGGGATGGAGGTCTTTAATGCAGTTTTTCTTCAGTTTTTAATCCAGCAGTGAGTAAGGGATTGGTTGTTTTCCTGGCTGTGTTTTGAAGAAGCATCCACAGAATTGCTCTAGAAGCTTTAAAAATAATCTAAAAACAGTAGTTGCTAATGACTGGCTGCTTTTTTGTTCAAACATGACATTGCTATTAGTGTTATTTTTTGAAAACAGCTCATCATATATATTATGTAATTTCTCACTACAGTTCTGTGAGGTGGTGTTTCTCATTTTGTAGCTGATAAATGTTAAATTCACAGCCTCTAAAATGTTAAGTGACTTGCCCAAGGTCACACAATTAACCTAGAAAGGACATAGTAAACTATACTCCAGGCCAGTGCTCTTTTCATTACTTCATATCTATTGAGTTACTCATCACACCACCACCAACAGTTTATGATTTATTGAAATTTAAATATTGGAGAAAAATAATGGAAATACTTTCTAATCAGAGCAAAGTGATTTATAAGGAACAGGAGTTTCTAGAACATAAACAGTGTCATACTACACCATAAATCATATTTAATGTTGGTCCCATCACCTTGTTTGATGGTATGTTTGATGGTGATTGCCTTGTGCTTCAGACCAGTGGCAATTTTTTGGAGCCCTGGAAGTGGAATAGTGGTGAGTAATGGGCTGTGGTTTTGTCTAATCATGACTAAAAAGTTTTGACTAATCTCTGCTTAAAGGTTTTTAAACAAATATGTTGGAGAACATCAATACAGCAGTTTTGGCTGCTGGAACTAACATTGAAGAAATAACTGAAAGTGAGATACTTTTCTAGCCAGTGTCAAGACTCAAGAAAATGCTTTTCGTAAAAACTAATTTTAATCAGTTTCAAACCTGCAGTTAAATCTTGGCTATATGTCAGTACATGCCATGAATGTGACATCAGAAATAGAAACTTACTTCACCTCCTTTACTTAAATTCTTCTTAGGTAAAATGCATAACATGCCAGTGGAATTGATTCAATACAATTGGTCTAGTCTTTCTAACTAGTAGAAGCCTGTTTTAAATCTCTTATTAAGCCATCACGATGGGAAGGAACTGTGAGTTTTGCTGTTGGTCTGCTTTATTTTGGAATCAATTCATCCATTCATTCAATCAACATATAATTATTGAAAGCCTGTTGTGTTCTAGACACTGGAATCAGATTCCTTGAAGTGCAGGAATCAGACCCTGAGGACAAGGCAGTGAAAACAAAAGTCTTCCTTCTTGGGGTTTACCAACTGATTAGGGGTGGTGGTGGTTGGGGGGAGTCAGACAGTAAATAAGTACTAAATAAAATCCTCTCTCATGTGCAACCTTGAGCAGTGACCTCTTTGAAGGTTTTCTCATCTTTAACACGGGGATAATCATTCCTGCTCAATCTGTGGAATTATTTTGGAATTATTTCCAGGAGTAGGGTATTTGGTCATATTATACCCTTTAGAAAAGGAAAAGGAGCATTGGAAGAAGATCGTTTATAAAGAAAGAGACAAAGAGAACAAGTAGATTCTCTGGCCTAAGAGAGTGTGATGTCTCCTTGTAAGACATTCTGTGACTGATAATCACGTCTTCACATGGGCCACCATAACCTTTTATGCACTCATCAAATAAGCCCCTTAAGTTTGTTCTGTATTGTCACAGTTAAAGGTTTTAATGGCAAGGACTGTGTCCTAGTCTGTATCCTTACTGCTTACCGCATAGGTCCAGGTATTTGGTTGGAATTTTATAAATGTTTGTTGAATGAGTAACAAAAGTGGGCAGGGGCAGTTGTGGAGAATACCAGAACACAAATGCAGTGCCATAAATGGTTCTTTTATTCAGCCGATTTTTGTTTTGCCCATTGTGTGCTAGGATCTGGATTATGTTCTGGAGGTACAAAGATGTTAAGGTATTGAGCCTCTGCCTTGAAAAGCTTACAACATTCCAACCCCTTACTGTGGTAAGTGTTCAGTAGAGCTGTGTTACAATCTAGGAGAGGGACAGAGTGATTCTGTTTTGGTAGACTGTGAAGGAAGGCATTACAGACGAAGTGATTTTGGAGCTTGTTCTTTTTTTTTTTTAAGATTTTTTATTTATTTATTTGAAAGAGAATGAGAGAGAGAGAGAGAGAGCACATGAGAGGGGGGAGGGTCAGAGGGAGAAGCAGACTCCCCACTGAGCAGGGAGCCCGATGCGGAACTCGATCCGGGGACTCCAGGATCATGACCTGAGCCGAAGGCAGTTGCTTAACCAGTTGAGCCACCAAGGTGCCCCTTGGAGCTTGTTCTTGAAGGATGAATAAAAATTCACCCAGTAGAACTGTTACTATTAAGGTTATTCCAGCCTGACTCCCCCAGCCACCACCGCCCCTGATCAGCCAGAGGAAGCAGTTTGGCATAGGAATGGATGTGCAAAAGTGTAAGGTGTGTGTCTGGGAAAGAGTGAGGAGTGTGTCATAGCTAAGAGGGTTTTGCAGTTGGTTTTTAACATTTTTCAGTTCAGATGCCCCCTCTTGGAAATTTGAAAAGAGCAATGGATTTTCACCCAGACAACTGCACATACGCAAACATGCATATAATTTTAGAAGGTTATAGAATACTTAGGGGGTCTCTAGACCCCTGGGGTTGAGTAGTTGAAGAATACAGTGGCTGGTGAAAGGAAAGGTTGAGGCCAGGTGCTGAGAAGGATTCAAAATGCTTTGCTAAGGAGTTCAGGCTTTATGATTAGGGAATTGTTAAATCATCAAAGGTTTTTAGAGCAGGTACTTGACATAATCTGATCTGTTTTGAAAGATAATTGCTTGCTGTCTTTAGGATAGGTTAGAGCGTTTAGGAGAGATAACTTAGAGTTAAGTGTTAGAAGAGTTGGATTTTGAGGGCCTTTTTGTTTGATTTGATTTTAAAAGATGGGAGAGATTTGATATGTTGGAAGGTGAAGGAAAAGGAGCCAGCAGAGAGGCAGATATTGAAGATCGGCACAAGAGAAAAGGGAGATGATAAAGAAGCCCTGGAAGGAGATAAAATCGAAAGCTCATGGAGAGGTGAGCCTTGAAAGGGAAACATGAAGAAAGGATGGAGGGAGATGTGTTTGGAAGTGATGGAGATGGGAACTGAAATTGGAGTAGTCACCAGCCGCTTACCCTGTACACTGATCTAGGTACTTTTTTTTTTTTAAGTAAGCTCTGTACCCAGTTTGGGGCTCAAACTCATGACCCCAAGATCAAGAATTGCATACTTCACAGACTGAGCCAGCCAGGCACCCTAGATACTTTTTTTTTTTTTTAAGATTTTATTTATTTATTTGACAGAGAGAGAGAGAGACAGCGAGAGAGGGAACACAAGCAGGGGGAGCGGCAGGCAGTGGGAGAAGCAGGCTTCCCGCTGAGCAGAGAGCCCGATGTGGGACTCGATCCCAGGACCCTGGGATGGTGACCTGAGCCAAAGGCAGACACTTAACCGACTGAGCTACCCAGGCGTCCCCACCCTACATACTTTTATATGTGTAAAAGTTCTGTGGAGTGGGTGGGCATTGCCATTTGACAGTTGAAGAAATTATGGCTCAGAGACATTAACTTCACATATAAGTAATGGAAGAGATCTGGAATCCAGATACATTTTGACTGCAAAGCTCAGGATCACAATTTCTGCCTTATAAGGTTTGTTAATGTCTAATGACCTCTTATTTATCTTCCTTTAAGAAGGAAGGGGTTAAGGGGCGCCTGGGTGGCTCAGTCGTTAAGCGTCTGCCTTCGGCTTAGGTCGTGATCCCGGGCTCCTGGGATCGAGCCCCGCATTGGGCTCCCTGCTCCACGGGAAGCCGGCTTCTCCCTCTCCCACTCCCTCTGCTTGTGTTCCCTCTCTCACTGTGTCTCTCTCTGTTAAATAAATAAATAAAATCTTTAAAAAAAAAAAAGAAGGAAGGGGTTAAGTTATCTGCGGAATGATAAAAGGCTAGATAGAGTGTTTTGGAATAGCAGTCGTGGAAAAGGTAAGGGAGCCAACCAAGGATGAGGGAGAGGGCTACCAGATAGCAGTTAAGGCCAGCTGAGGTCAGACATGAATTTTCCACTAGTCCACGCATTCTGTCTCCTACATTCTCAGCAAAGCAGCATCTCTTGAATACTGTCGATATGGGCCTTAGAAGAAAACACACTATATTGTCATAAAAGGCTTTGGTGCCGGGGCGCCTGGGTGGCTCAGTTGGTTAAGCGACTGCCTTCAGCTCAGGTCATGATCTCAGGGTCCTGGGATCGAGCCCCGCATCGGGCTCCCTGCTCAGCGGGAAGCCTGCTTCTCCCTCTCCCACTCCCCCTGCTTGTGTTCCCTCTCTCGCTGTCTCTCTCTGTCAAACAATTAAATAAAATCTTAAAAAAATAAAAATAATAAAAGGCTTTGGTGCCGCCATCTCTGAGCAGGTCACAAGCCTTGTGCTTCAATTTTCTCATTTCTTAATAGAGTGCCCTGGATTAGTTGGTCTCTCAAATTCTAAGATTTTATGATTTGCCACCAAAAACATTCCAGGGGATTTTAGGAGAGGAAGTGTGTTTAGTGTCTGTTTGATTTTTTAGGGAAGAGGTGATTGAAACTCTATAGCTTTCAGATTCAGCCTTGATTTTCAGTTTAACTTCTCTATTATGTTTAAAACGCCAGGTGTTGGTTTTGACCATCTGAAAGCTCTGACCCATTTACTCAATATAATACATTTCCTGTCTTTGGAGTGTGAAGACCTGGGTTCTAGTTCTAGCTCTATCACATTGTCGCTGTGAATATCCAAGTCAGCTAACCTCCTTAAACTTTAGTTTCCTCATCTATAAAATAGGGATAATGACCATTTCTTTAGGGGTGTGAGATGAGATAATGTGTGTGAGAGGTCTTTGTAAACTGTAGAGTGTTTAATAAATATGAGAAAATATATTACTATACCTGGCAAAGGAAAAAGTGGTATTGTCATCAGTGCTGTAGGAGACAGGGGGCACTGGTTTCAAGTGCATCCTTCTATTCAGGTGTACTGAGTGGCAGGGAAATCTCTCAGGGTATGAACTGTCAATGCACTGATTTAGAAATTTATTTGTAGTATATGATGTTGCTGGGTGTTTTTGTTAGGTAAACATTTCAATTCAAATCTAATCTTGAATCAAATCTGTGACCAACTCCATTGTTTAACTCCATTGTTAAAATTCTCTACATTTATTCTTTCAAATGTGAACTTGTTAGCCACATTTCCAGGAATATTTTTTAGATAAATGTTGACTGTATTTCATTTAAGGATAGATAACAATCTTATGATTGTCTGACAGAACTTAAGTGCAGTTGCTTGGTTTGTTTGTTTCCTCTGTGGATGGCTGATTCAGGTGGAACTCAACATATTCAGTCTTCTAGAGAGAACTCCACTTCCCTACCTTTAGCCTGCACATGCCATCTAGTTCATTACCAGTTGTACTCGATTCTTTCTACCCAGCTGCTCACTCTCTCCTTTGCACTTTGGTAGGAAATACAGTATCAAAAACTGGTGTAAAAGATTAATGATTCTCCCTTACCTTGAGTGATCCCAGAGTACTTTGACCATGTCTCTGCAGGGCACTTTCCCCTCTTTAGTTGACCTCTTTATTCTCCCTACTAAACAGTACTTGTTTATGGAAATAAACTGAATTAAAGATTCCTGTGGTGTGGGTTTTAATTTGTTTAATTATTACAAGTAATGCTGCCACATAGGTCTTTGTATGTGTAACTTTTTTCTTTTAAAATAAAATTACTGGGGGGTGCCTGAGTGGCTCAGTCAGTTGAGTGAGTGTCTGACTCCTAATTTAGGCTCAGGTAACGATCTTAGGGTTGTGAGATTGAGCCCAGTACCAGCAGAGGGCTCCACACTCCCCCATTCAGCCAGAGTCAGCTTAAGATTCTCTCTCCCTCTCCGTTTGCCCCTCCCCCCCGCTCGATCTCGCATGTACACTCTCTCTCACTCTCTAAAAATAAATAAAATCTTTATTTACTTGAGAGAGAGAGAGAGCAAGAGAGCACAAGCCATGGGGAGCGGCAGAGTGAGAGGGAGAAGCAGGCTTCCCGCTGAGCAGGGAGCCCAATACGGGACTTGATCCCAGGGTTCTGGAATTGAGCCCCACCATCAGGTTCCTTGCTCAGCTGGGAGCCTGCTTCTCCCCTGCCTACAGCTCCCCCTGCTTGTGCTTGCTCTCTCTCTCTGTCAAATAAATAAAAGCTTTAAAAAAAACAAAACAACTTTTCATCTTAAAATGAAATTACTGGATCAGCAAATATGAATATTTAGCTCTTGATTGGTATTACCAAACTGTTTGCTAATCACCAGTATCCTAATTTGCAGTGCCATTAACAGTTTACAGTACTTGTTTATTCACAACCTACCTTGTTAATAATGGATTTTAATATTTTAAAATAAATATATTTCCAGTTTAATAGTTCTAAATGATACATAATGATTGTTTTAACCTTAAAATTTTTTTATTTTTATTTTTTTAAAGATTTTATTTGTCTGAGTGAGAGAGAGAGCAGGAGAGGGGGCAGGGTCCGAGGGAGAAGCAGACTCCCTGCTGAGCAGGGAGCCCCATGCAGGATTTGATCCTGGGACACCAGGATCATGACCTGAGCCAAGGCAATCGCTTAACCAACTGAGCCACCCAGGTGCCCTTAACCTTAAAATTTTTTGAATAGAGTTGACACATAACCATTTTAACATTTAAATTATTAGGGAAAGTCAAACATTTATTCCTGTGACTAAGTTTTGTTCTTTTGCTCATTTATCTGTTTAGGTCTTTATGGTCTTAGATGCTTTTGTAAGCCTTTTATTACAGATATTAATTTATTTTCAAAGTTTATTGAAAGATTTCCCCTGGTCTGTGGTATTTGTTTTTATTTCATTTTTTTAAAGATTTTTTATTATTTATTTATTTTTTAAAGATTGATTTATTTATTAGAGAGAGAGACGGTGAGAGAAGGAACACAGCAGTGGGAGTGGGAGAGGGAGAAAGAAGCAGACTTCCCGCGGAGCAGGGAACCTGATGAGGGCTCAGTCCCAGGACCCTGGGATCATGACTTGAGCCGAAGGCAGACGCTTAACGAGTGAGCCACCCAGGCGCCCCAAAGATTTTTTATTTTCAAGTAATCTCTACACCCAACTTGGGGCTCGAACTCAAGAGTTGCGTGCTCTTCCAGCTGAGCCAGTCCTCTTATTTTTGACAGAAACCTTCATGCTATAGTCATTCACTGTTTCCTTTGTAATTTCTTGTATTTCTTTTTTTTTTCCTTGTATTTCTTCCATCATTAGAAAATTATTTCTTCTTAGGTGGATTAAATGCTTTATGAATTTTTCAACTTCTGTTTCTGTTAGTCTTTTTTTAACTTTTGGAAAAATTAATTTTAATGTGTGGGATAAAAATGCTATTCTAAGTTAATTTTTTTCATAATGCTATCCAGTTATTTCTAGTAGCAGTTGTTTTGTGAGGACATTTTGAGCTTTGGAAGACACTAAAGTGTTCTTTTTCATCTTGAGTTACTAATATCCACTGAGGTCACTAGAAATTAAAAATCTTCACTCCAATAAGGGATCAGGTTATTTATTTATTTATTTATTTTTTAAGATTTTATTTATTTATTTGACAGAGAGAGATACAGCGAGAGAGGGAACACAAGCAGGGGGAGTGGGAGAGGGAGAAGCAGGCTCCCTGCAGAGCAGGGAGCCCGATGCAGGACCCGATCCCAGGACCCTGGGATCATGACCTGAGCTGAAGGCAGTCGCTTAACCAACTGAGCCACCCAGGCGCCCGGGATCAGGTTATTTAAAAAATAACAAAGTATCTTTTTCACACTAGTGTTGATGATGTATTCCATTCTTATTTACCTCAGAATAAGGTTCATAGAGAAATAGTTGTTCTTTGGGTGGGTTGCTTGTTTATTAAATAAGATAAAAAAGTGGAGCCCTGACACACTCCCTCCTCTCCCTCCAGTGAGTGACAAGTAGAAAGAGGGAGAATTCCTAAGGGAGACTTAACTCTTCTTCCCTTCCCTCATGCCTAAATACCTATAAAAAAACACTTTCATGGGCGCCTGGGTGGCTCAGTTGGTTAAGCAACTGCCTTCAGCTCAGGTCATGATCCTGGAGTCCCAGGATCGAGTCCCGCATTGGGCTCCCTGCTCAGCAGGGAGCCTGCTTCTCCCTCTGACCCCCCTCCCTCTCATGCTCTCTCTCTGTCATTCTCTCTCTCTCTCAATAATGAATAAATAAAAATCTTTAAAAAAAAAAACCAAAACACTTTCAGGGACACCTGGGTGGCTCAGTCAGTTAAGCATCTGCCTTCAGCTCAGGTCATGATCCCAGGGTCCTGGAATTGAGCCCCACATCAGGCTCGCTGGTCAGCGGGGAGTCTGCATCTCCCTCTCTCTCCTTCTGCCACTCCCCCTGATTGTGTGCTCACTTGCTCTCTCTCTCAAATAAATAACATCTTAAAAAAAATAAATAACGCTTTCAGTAGACACTGAGAGTAACTTTATAGGACAAGTCACAGAGTGTGAAGAGTACTTTCCATTTCCTTATACTTTGCCTCCTGTTCCTTCCTCTGAGTTTAAATTTGAGGGAACTTTGCCTCCTGTTCCTTCCTCTGAGTTTAAATTTGAGGGAAAGCGTTAGGTTTCAGGATATGGGTGTGTTTTTGCTTTATGTATTAAGAGATGACACAATGCCTCTTATCTACTGGTGATACCAATAAGATTGGGAATTTTTCTAACATTCTTGCACACCCTAATGCTTATATAAAATTAGGTAAGAGATAACTGGCTCTTGGAACCCATCTTTTTTGTATTTGGGAGAAGTCTTTATCCTTTCACTGTGGCCACAGGCCAATAAGGACCATTCTGTTAAATATATCTTTGCAATCTGTGGCATAAGATAAATAAGTTTGTTTGCAACTATGGTAATCATTGCACATTTAATATTTTTTTAATTGTGTAAAATTTACCATGTTAACCTTTTTTAAGTGTACAATTCAGTGGCATTAAGAACATTCACAACATTGTGCAGCCATCACTACTATCCATTTCCAAAACTTTTCCATCATCCCAAACTGAAACTCCACCCAATAAATAGTAACTCCCAATGCCTTCCCCTCTCAGCCCCTGGTAACCTTTATTCTACTTTGTGTCTCTATAAATTTGCCTACTCTAGGTGTCTCATATAAGTGGAATCATGTAATACTTGTCTTTTTGTGTTTGGCTTATTTCTTTGTATTTTTTAAACTATCTCCTCTTTGTCCTTACAGAAAGAAGAAAGTTTATTTTGTAGCAATCAGAAGCTTCCCTCTAGCCTCTTAACTCTCTGCAGGAAAGGCACCATTGGAATGAAGTTGAAAAGCAAGCATTTAACTATCTTTAGGGCATTGGTGTTAAGGAATGAATAATAAAAGCTTTAGGGGATTTGATAAATAAAATATTTTCGTATTTGCTAGTGATTTTGGAGGGCAGAATAGAGAGGAAAATATCAAAGAGCAGTTGTTGAGCAACTTCTTCCTTTTAACTAGAAGAGATTAAAAGGGTTAACCTCCTAAACATCAATTATGCCACATAAAATTCCTGCAAATAATGACCCTAAGTATTCTTTCATGAGATATTTATACTTGGTATCACTATGATCCAGACATACATGAAACTATTTTTTTAAAGTCTATTTAAGTCCATCTTTCGACAGATCATTTTTGCTAGATTTCTAACACCATTTAGATATATGTAACAGACTTCACCTATTAACAAGAAACCTTAATTGCCTGAAGCCCAGATTTAGTTCCAATTATTTCAGGAGAAGAAATAATAGGATTAATTCTGATCTGTACATCTTGAAAGGTAAGATCACCCTTTCTGAGATTGGTATTTTTCCTGAAAATAATGTCCTTTGTAATTCACTAAGACATTCCTTGAGAATACTTTTGATTATCAGTGAGCCACACCTCTATTTTAAAGAGCTGACTCCTGCCTCTTAGTTTAACTAGGAGGAGGAGGTTTTTTCTTGAAAGGGGATATTAGTCCCATTTTTTTTTTTTTTTTAAGTAAGCTCCACACCCAGTGTGGAGCCCAACACGGGGCTTAAACTCACAACCCTGAGATCAAGACCCGAGCTGACATCAAGAGTTGGACACTTAACCGAGTGAGCCACCCAGGTGCCCCTAGTCTCATTTTTAAGGCTTTACCCTTAAGTAATATGTTAGATGTTGATAGTGCTTAAAAATAAGCATTTCCTAAGTGTAACTTTTTTGAACAGACTTTAAAAGACAAAAATTTTTTCCTGTCACATCGCTAATAGCTTTCATTCTTTGTTTCATTTTGAGTGTCCAGGATAGACTCAGGTTGTAAATACAGATATAAATGAGTATACCAAGAATATATAATTTTTCCTAGCAGGATCTATACCTTTTTTTTTTAAAGATATTTCTTTTTTTTTTTTTTTTTAAGATTTTATTTATTTATTTGTCAGAGAGAGAAAGCTCGAGCAGGGGGAGTGGCAGGCAGAGGCAGAGGGAGAAGCAGATTCCCGCTGAGCAGGGAGCCTGCTCCCACTCCCTCTACTTGTGTTCCCTCTCTCGCTGTGTCTCTCTCTGTCAAATAAATTAAAAAAAAAAAAAATCTTTAAAAAAAAATATGTCAAAAATAAGTTTAAAAGAAAAAATTTCAGACAAAGGAACTGAGAGAACACATTCCCATAGAACCTCACCAAAGGAACTTCTCTGAAGGATATACTTCAGGAATAAGGAAAAATGCTTCTTGGAAACAACAGGGTCTGAGATGCAAAGAGGAATGATGAGCAAAGAACATATGTACAATAAGGAAAATCTTAAGGACTGAATAAAACAGTAACATCTTCTTTGTGGATATAAAAATGGAAAGTACTCAAACAAATATAAATTGGGAAGGGGTTTGAAATGAAAGCATTCCAAGAGTTCTTATATAACTAAGGAGTAAAGATACTAATTTAGACTTAAGGTAAAATATCCAGGTTAGCCTTTCAGAGCTAATAACAAGAGAATAGTAGTAGGATAAAAATAAGTAGAAATGAGGAAAAGGAATGAGAAAAAATTGATATAGCAGAGGCAAAAAAGAGAAAAGAACTGCAAAGTGGGACAAATGAAAAATAGGAAATAAGGTGGTAAAAAGGAATACAAAATATCTCTTAATCACAATAGAAATAAATTAAAATATTTATTTTATTAAATATTATATTAATATATTAATATTATTATTAAAATAATAAATATTTCTTTATGATTATTATTTTAAGATTTTATTTATTTGAGAGAGAGAGAGAGAGAAAGAGCATGAGAGGGGAGAGGGTCAGAGGGAGAAGCAGGCTCCCCGCTGAGCCAGGAGCCTGATGTGGGACTCGATCCCAGGACTCTGGGATCATGACCTGAGCCGAAGGCAGTCGCTTAACCAACTGAGCCACCCAGGCGCCCAATATTTCTTTATTATTAAAATAATAAAAAATGAATAAAAAACTCTATTTAAAAGACAAAGATGGTCCAAGTAGAGAAGTAATAAAGGAGACTAAATAAATGGGAGAGATATAAAATATTCATGGATTGGAAAACTTAGTATTCTGAAGAGGACAGTTTTTCCCAGTTTGATTTTAGATTGAATGTAATTCTAATCAAAATTCCAATAAGTTTTTTTCATGGAATTTGACAAGTTGATTCTGAAATGTATATGGAACAGCCAACACACTTCTGAAGATAAGATGGGGAAACTTGTCCTACCTGATTACAAGACTTACTGTAAACCTGGGGGTGCCTGGGTGGTTCAGTCCGTTAAGCATCTGCCTTCGGCTCAGGTCATGATCCCAGGGTCCTGGGATCGAGCCCCACATCGGGCTCCCTGCTCAGCGGGGAGCCTGCTTCTCCCTCTCCCTCTGCCTGCTGTTCCCCCTGCTTGGGCTCTCTCTCTCTCTCTGTCAAATAAATAAATAAAATCTTTAAAAAAAAAAAAAGACTTATTGTAAAACTGATCATTAGACAATGTGGTTTTGGACCTGGGATCAAAAAATAGACCCATAGAATAGTATAGAGTGCTGGGAGAGAGACCTATGAATAGGAAAAGGGATATAGGACAAGGTGGCATTACAGATCCGTGGAGAGAGGATAAATTATTCAGTAATGGACTGAGATCATTTGCTAGCCATAAAAAAATGGATCTCTTGGGCGCCTGGGTGGCTCAGTCGGTTAAGCGACTGCCTTCAGCTCAGGTCATGATCCTGGAGTCCCGGGATCGAGTCCAGCATCGGGCTCCCTGTTCAGCGGGGAGTCTGCTTCTCCCTCTGACCCTCCTCCCTCTTGTGCTCTCTCTCTCTCTCTCAAATAAATAAATAAAATCTTTAAAAAAAAAAATGGATCTCTTAATACCATACACAAAAATTAATTCTAGTTGCATTGATGGCCAAAATGTGAAGGGTAAAACTTTAAAATGTTAAGAGGAAAATATAAGAAAATATCTGTCTTATCTCAGGTCTTGTATACATTAACTTAGCAATAAGTTAAAAATAGAAATAAGACAGGGTGAAGGGATAGGATGTGATGGAAAGGGGTTTGCCATTATAGACAGGGTAGTCTGGGCAAGGCCCCTCTGAGCAAGTCATATTTGATTTGTCACATGAAATAATGGGGCAGATCATGCAATTTCTGAGAGTGGAGCATTCCAGGCTGTCTGAACAGCACCCGCAAAGCCCTGTGAGAATGTGCTTATTGAGTTACAGAAACAGCAAATAGGGTAGTGCAGCAGGAACTGAGTGAACAAGATGATAAGAAGTGAAGTTTATGAGTAAGCAGGTTAGGTTATGTAGGATCTCAAAGGCCGTGGTAAGAAATTTGGAGTTAATTTGAGGTGTCATAGGGAGATAGGACATGCTTTACGTTTTTAAAGGATCACCCAGACCACTCTGAGGAGAACACAATATAGGAGTATGAGTGGAAGAAGGAGGGTTGATTAGGGAGTTGACACAGTAATCAAGGCAAGATGTGGCCATAGCTTGGAGTTGGGTGGTGAGGAGTGTTTAGATTATGGATATGTTTTAGAGGCAGAGGCAGTAAAATTTGGTGATGATTTAGATGTGGGTGTGAGAGAAAGAAAAGAGTGAATTATGACACCAAAGTTTTTGTCCCGAGCAACTGGAAAACTTAAGTTGCCTCTTTACTGAAACAATGATCTGAAATAGCAGCTAACATACTTGTCAGCTGTATTTTTTTTTTTTTTTGGTAAGTGTTCTACATCTATTTGCCTATAACTATTGAATAGGGGAGACTGGAAAAAGAACAAGTTGGGAGTGAGGAATCAAGAGTTTGTTGTTGTTGTTTTTAAATGTACTATGTCTGAGGCGCCTGGGTGGCTTAGTTGGTTGGGCGACTGCCTTCGGCTCAGGTCATGATCCTGGAGTCCCAGGATCGAGTCCTGCATTGGGTTCCCTGCTCAACAGGGAGTCTGCTTCTCCCTCTGACCCTTCCCCCTCTCATGCTCTCTCTATCTCATTCTCTCTCTCAAATAAATAAATAAAATCTTTTAAAAAAAATAAATGTACTATGTCTGATAAACTTCTTAGATTTCCAAATAAAGATGTTGTGTAGACTGGATGTACCAGTTTGAAGTTCAGAGGAGAGATTCAGTCTGGCAATATGAATTTGGAAGTTATCAGTGTATATATTGTATTTAAAGCTATAGAACTGGGGCGCATTGCCATGCGGGCTGACGTGGGACCTGTCATCATGGTGGACACGAAAGAGCATCCAGCAATAAGCATCTGGGGGCACAGTCAGAGGAGGTTCCTGCAGGGACTACCTCACTTGAAGTAGGAGGGAGAACAAAGACTAAGAGTTCATAGGCCCCAGTTTAGGGAACACTTAACAATTATCGGGCTGTGAAAGGCAGTGAGAATATTTTAGATTCTATCGTTTCCTCAGGCAATGAAGATGAAGAAAGGGGGGATGGGTGTGAGATATGTTTTGGAAATGACTCATATGATGTGGAGGATGAGATTTCTGGTTTGAACAACTAGGTGGATAGTGGTGAGCTAGAAAACTGCTGGAAGAGGAGGGAATAAGGGTGAGTGAGGTAGATAATGAATTGTTTTGTGTATGTTGAATGGAGGTTTATGCTGGGTGGAGGTGTTTAGTGAGTTGGACATGTGGATTTGGAGCTCATTCATTTATTTTTTCTTTTTTTTTTAAGATTTTATTTATTTATTTATTTATTTGACAGAGAGAGACACAGTGAGAGAGGGAACACAAGCAGGGGGAGTGGGAGAGGGAGAAGCAGGCTTCCCGCTGAGCCAGGAGCCCAATGTGGGGTTCGATCCCAGGACCCTGAGATCATGACCTGAGCTGAAGGCAGATGCTTAACGACTGAGCCACCCAGGCGCCCCTGGAGCTCATTCATTTAAAAAATAGTTGTTATTGTGGGATCCCTGAGTGGCTCAGTCAGTTAAGCATCTGCCTTTGGCTCGGGTCATGATCCCAGGGTCCTGGGATCGAGCCCCGCATTGGGCTCCCTGCTCAGCGGGAAGCCTGCTTTCTCCCTCTGCCTGCCACTCTCCCTGCTTGTGCGCTCTCTGTCTCTGACAAATAAATAAATAAAACCTTTAAAAATAAATTTAAAAAAATAGTTGTTACTGTGTACTTACTATCTTCCAGGCACTATTCTAAATATATTTTTTTAAAGATTTATTTATTTTAGAGAGAGAGAGCACACACAGGGGAGGGGCAGAGGGAGAGGGAGAGAGAGAATCTCAAGCAGACTCCGTGCTGAGCACGGAGCCCAACTTGGGGCTCAATCTCATGACCATGAGATCACGACCTGAGCCAAAATCAAGAGTCTGGTGATTAACCGTCTGCACCACTCAGACACCCCTCCAGGCACTATTCTAGATGTTAAAGATATAGCAGTGAAAAAAAAAAATAGGCAAAATATGTGTCCTGAAAGAATTACTGTTTTAGTGAGAGGATATAATAAATAATAAAAATAAATTTATAGCATAATGTAGAAGATAAGTGCTCTGAGAAATACAAAGCTTGAAGAGTACCTGAGTGGCTCCGTCAGTTAAGTGGCTGCCTTCGGCTCAGGTCATGATCCCAGGACCCTGGGATCGCGCCCCACAGCCCGCTTCTCTTCCCTCTGCTGCTCCCCCTGCTTGTGTGTGCTCTCTCTCTCTGTCAAATAAATAAATAAAATATAAAAAAAAAATACAAAGCTGGGAAAAGAGGTAAAGCAGGGGTGGGGTGGGGTGATGATTTCTGTTTAAAGTTGGGTAAGGAAGGAAGGCTTCACTGAGAAGGACATAAAAGAATTGAGGAATGAATATCTGGGGGAGGAGCATTCCAGGGAGAGCGAATAGCAAGTGCAAAAGCCCCAAGCATGCCTGGCAGGTTCAAGAAACGGTAAGGAGGCTCACCTACCGAAGCTTAGTGAGGGAGAGAGTAGTTGAACATGATGGGGTCATTGAACATGGTCATAGGGCCTTGTAATTGTTGAAAGTCTTTTGCCTTTTACCCTGAGCTTTTGACAGAGATCTCTACTGAACATACGTATAGGTTTGGGCATCATTTGCATATGGGTGGTTATAGAAACCATAGAAATATTTCTAGCACAGGCATTCAGTTAGTTGGAGACACGAAGTAGAGTCCTCTTCTACAAAGACTACTCAGGATTCTTTCAGCAAGATACCCTTCTGTTTGTGATTCTCTAAGGACAGAGGTGTTTCATTAATTGAAACTTTCTGTTAGCTAACCCAGGATCATCACCCTGATCATCTAGTGGATAATGTGGTTAACAGTAGAGATACTATTAATTCTGTCTTCTCTGTCTGCCAGCAAATCCTGTTATGTTTACTAACCATTTTCAGATGTTCCGTTCTTGATTGTTACTGCCATTTCACTTATGTATCAGACATTTATTCAGTGCCACATACATCTGAAACAAAGTACTGACCTCAGATCTGTTAGCATGAGGGTTTGAAAAGAGCTTTGTTTACACGAATGATTACACTGTGTTCAGGCTTCTAATGACTGTAGCCGGTGTTAATCCCCTATTCTCTCTAATTCCTTTTATACTTGTTGGAAGGTTAACACTCAACTGATTTGACTTCCCAGCTAGTTTTTTTTTTTTTTTTAGTGGTTGCTCTGGGACTTACAATTCACATTTTACCTTAAAACAACCTAGTAATCTCATTCAGGTATATACCAATTTGATTTCAGTATAGCTCTGTTCCTTTTCCCTTTAGTGTTATTATTCTCGTGCAAATTACGTATTTATATATCACAAGCCCATTACTATGATTTTATAATTATTGCTTTATACATTGTCTTTTAAATTAGATAGGAAAATAAAATTACATATATACATTTATACTGTCTTTTATACTTACCTATGTAGTTACTTTTACTGTTGCTCTTTATTTCTTCCTGTGGATTCTAGTTACTGTCTACTTTCCTTTCGCGTCTCTAGTAGAACAGGTCTGTTAGGGATGAATGCTTTCAGTTTTTGTTTATCTGGGAGTGTCTTCATCTCTCCTTTGTTTTAAAAGGATAGTTTTGCTGGATGTAGGATTTTTGGCTAACAGTCTTTTTCCTTCAGCATTTTGAATACTAAGTGTGGATCATTTTGCGTTTATCTTACTTAGACTTTTTTGAGTTTCTTGGATGTATTTTTCATCATTTGGGGGCAATTTTTGGCCATTATCTCTTTAGTTTCCCATTATGTGTGTGTCTGTATACTTGATGTTTTGAATGCTTCATGGTTTGTTCTCTGAGGCTCTGTTCATCTTTCTTCATTCTTTTTTTTTTTTAAGATTTTATTTATTTATTTGACAGAGAGAGAAATACCGAGAGCAGGAACACAACCAGGGGGAGTGTGAGAGGGAGAAGCAGGCTTCCTGCCGAGCAGGGAGCCCGATCCGGGGCTCGATCCCAGGCCCCTGGGATCATGACCTGAGCCGAAGGCAGATACTTAATGACTGAGCCACCCAGGTGCCCCCATTTTTCTTCATTCTTTTTTCTTTCTGTTCCTCAGACAGGATAATCTCAATGAACCTATCTTTGATTTTGCTGATTCTTCTGCCAGCTCAAATCTGCTGTTGAGCCTATCTAGTGAATTTTTCTATTTAGTTGTTACACTTTTCAACTACAGAAAATCTTTTTTTCTTTTTTTAAAGATTTTATTTATTTGAGTGAAAGAGAGAGCACAAGTGGGGTGAGGGGCAGAGGGAGAAGCAGACTCTCTGCTTAGCAGAGAGCCTGATGCTGGGCTCGATCCTGGGACTCCAGGATCATGACCTGAGCCAAAAGCAGACGCTTAACCTACGGAGCCACCCAGGTGCCCCAGTCTTTCTTTTTTTTCATACAATTTCTATTGCTATTGCTACTCTCTATTTGATGAGGCATTGTTTTTATACTTTATCTTAATTCTTCAGACATGGTTTTCTTTAGTTCTTTGAAGTATTTAGAACAGCTTATTTAAAGTCTTTGTCTAGGGGCACCTGGGTGGCTCAGTTAGACGGCTGCCTTTGGCTCAGGTCATGATCCCAGGGTCCTGGGATCGAGCCCCACATCGGGCTCCCTGCTTAGCGGGGAGCCTGCTTCTCCCTTTCCCTCTGCCTGCTTGTGCTCTTTCTCTATCTGTCAAATAAATAAATAAAATCTTTAAAGTCTTTGTCTAGTAAACCCAGCATCTAGACATCCTCAGGTACAGTTTTGTTGACTGCTTTTTTTCCCTGTATATAGACCATACTTTCCTCTTTATTTGTGTATCTCATAATTTTTTCTGAAAACTGAGCATTTAAAATAATGCGGCAGGGGCGCCTGGGTGGCTCAGTCATTAAGCGTCTGCCTTCGACTCAGGTCATGATCCCAGGGTCCTGGGATCGAGCCCTGCATCGGGCTCCCTACTTGGCGGGAAGCCTGCTTCTCCCTCTGCACTGCCCCTGCTTGTGTTCCCTCTCTCGCTGTGTCTCTCTCTTCAAATAAATAAATAAAATCTTTAAAAAAAATAAATAAAATAAAATAATGTGGCAATCTGCAAATCAGATTCTCCCATCCCTGCTGTGGGTTTCTTGTTGCTGTTTATTTAGTGACTTTCCTGGATGAAATATCTGTAGAGCCTCTCTTCTTTGTTGTATATGGCCATTGAAGTCTCTGCTTGGTTAGTTTAGTGGTTAGCTGATGATTAGCCAGAGATTTTCTTAGATGTCTTGAACCAGTAAATTATCCAGCCTTTGCCAAGGGCGTTCTGTCTGTACGTTGGCATATACTTTCAATGTTCCCAGCAGGCAGTTTACAACTTTGCCTTAGCCATTACTTCCTGCTTGCCCAGAAGTAAGAGATCAGGGCCCTCTCAGGCCTTTCCTGGGTATGTGCAGAGCCTGCAAATGCATGTGCCCTTCTCGATACCCAAGAATATGTCAGAGCTTTCCAAAATCCCATACAGACCTCTCATGCCTGGACATTTATGGTTTTTTGCTCAGTGTCCTATTGGCCTCCAGCTGGTATCACTGCCTTAGGCCATGGGGATGTTAAACACTGCCACTGACTGTTTTTTGAAAAATGTCCAAAGGATAGGGCTGTTCGCACAGAACCTGCTCTGAGTCAGGCCAAATAAAGATAAGGAGAATGGAGTTTCTTGGTGCTGTCAGTCAGATCGCATACTAACAGCTTTCTGGGGATGGGGCTTTTAGGGAGCTCCAAATTTGTTCTGTCTTTTCTAGTAGCTGCTAGGCTGCTGGTTTTCATAGCTACTGTGGTTATGAGGCTTTTGGTTTTCAGGGCTAAGTCAAAGCTGGGGAGAGGGAAGTGGGAGTCAGGCTAGTTAAAATGCCACAATACTCACTGATCTTACTTAGCAAGATTCAGCTGGGTTTTGTTTTTATTTATTTATTTATTTATTTCACAGAGAGAGACAGTGAGAGAGGGGACACAAGCAGGGGAGTGGGAGAGGGAGAGGGAGAAGCAGTCTCCTCATGAGCAGGGAGCCCGATGTGATGTGGGGCTCCATCCCAGGACCCTGAGATCAGACCCAGGCTGAAGGCAGACACTCAACCGACTGAGCCACCCAGGCGCCCCTCAAGTTTACCATTTTGACATTTCTAAAGGATATAGTCCTATAGTCAGTGACATTAAGTACATTCGCATTGTTCTACAACTATCACCACCATCTGTCTTCAGAACTTTGTCATTTTCCCAAACTGACACTCTATACCCATTAGTGATAATTCCTCATACTTCCCTCCCTCGGCCCCTGGAAACACCATCTGACTTTCTATCTCTGAATTTGACTGCTGTAGGTAAAGTGGAATCATACAGTGTTTTCCTTTTGTGTTTAACTTATTTCACTTAGCATACTGTCTCAGGATTCATCTGTGTTGTAACATATGTCAGAATTTCATTCCTTATTAAGGCTGAATAACATATTCCACATTTTATCTTTCCATTCACCTGTTGATGGATATTTGGGTTGTTTTTACCTTTTGGCTGTTGTCAGTAATGCTGCTGTGAACATGGGTGTACAAATATGTGTTTGAGTTCCTGCTTTCAATTCTTTTGGGTATATATCCAGAAGTAGAATTGCTGGATCATGCGATAATTCTGTTTTTAATTTTTAATTTTTCTAAAGTATGGAGCCCAGTGTGGGGCTTGAACCCACAACCCTGAGATCAAGACATGAGCTGAGATCAAGAGTCGGATGCTTGCAGTGCCTGGATGGCTCAGTCGGTTGGGTGGCCAACTCTTGATTTTGGCTCAGGTCATGATCTCGGCGTCCTGGGGCTCCACCTGTGTTGTGCTCTGCACTCATTGGGGAGTCTGCTTGAGAATTCTCTCTCCCTCTCCCTGTGCCCCTCCCCTGTACATGCACTCTCACTCTCAAATAAATAAATAAATCTTTTTAAAAATTACCTTTGGGGCGCCTGGGTGGCTCAGTCGTTAAGTGTCTGCCTTCAGCTCAGGTCATGGTCCCAGGGTCTTGGGATCGAGCCCCGTGTCGGGCTCCCTGCTCCGCGGGAAGCCTGCTTCTCCCTCTCCCACTCCCCCTGCTGTGTTCCCTCTCTCACTGTGTCTCTCTCTGTCAAATAAATAAATAAAATCTTTAAAAAAAAAATTACCTTTAAAATATCAGCCCCTTGGGGCGCCTGGGTGGCTCAGTCGGTTAAGCGGCTACCTTCGGCTCAGGTCATGATCCCAGGGTCCTGGGATTGAGCCCCGCATCGGGCTCCCTGCTCAGCAGAGAGCCTGCTTCTCCCTTTCCCTCTGCCTGCTGCTCTGCCTACTTGTGCTCTCTCTCTGTCAAATAAATAAATTTAAAAAAAAATCTTTAAAAAAAAATAAATAAAATATCAGCCACTTAACCAACTGAGACACCCAGGCGCCGCCCCCCCCCATCTCTGCCAGTCTTGATGGCTTACTTGGTGGTGTGACGCAAACCCTCATTCCTGAGGGATCTGAACCACTAGCTACCATGCTTTACTCAGGCCAGAGTATCCAATTTGTCTGCTTACTGTTCTCTCAGAATTGGGAAAAGGAATACCAGTAGTCACCCAAGTGGATCATCTGGGTTCCAGATACATTGTCACTGTCCCCTTGTGGAACAGCAACCCTACTTCTTTCTGATAATAAGGATCAGTTACCCCTGCCAAGATGGTAATTCCTCCTTTGCTTGCTGATCCCTAGATACAAGAACTCGAAAATGCCCAGGTGGCAGCCATAGCTTATAGTCTCTAGGGATTCTTTCCCCTCCCCCCCTCAGGATTCTTTTGTCTCCTATGGAAGTGTTCTCTTTTGGTGACCAAAATCTTGAACTTTGCAGAACCCAGAGTTGCAGGAATAAGACACACACATTCCCCAGGTGGGTCTTTGGGATTTGATGATAAACAGGGTATATTGTGTTTGTACCCCCCATTTTCCTATATCCATGTATTTTTCTTGTTGAAGACATAGCATATGAAGGGCTTTGATTTGGGTATATATTGCATCCTGGAGGTCGGCATTCTGTTCTTATAAAATATTACATTGAGTTGATGTTCAGCTGTGCCTTCATCAGGCCATTTCAAGGCTCTTTTAGGTTAGGAGCTTCTAGATGATGCTATGCCAGTAGATCCCATGGTCCTGGGACCGATCTTGCACTTACTGTGATGAAATGATATTGTGTGGGATGATGCTTACTGGTAGATTAAACCTTTCCTAAACTCTCGTGTAGTGATGTCCCAGAGGGCAGGAAAGGCAAACCTACACCCAGAATATGTCCCTATTCCTTTCAGAATAAATTGTTCACCTTTTCAAGGTGGAAGGGGCCATTATAGTCAGTCAGCTTGCCATCAAGTGGTTTCCTTAAAGGTGGTGCCATATTGGAGCTTACTGTTTACCTCTGTTGCTGGCCATTTGAACTTTTGGCTGCATCAGTAACTGGAGCATCCTTGATAAGTGGGAGTTCATGCTGTTGTGCATGCATGGTATATATCTCTGCCACCATGACCACCTTCTTTCATGTGCCCATTTTGTCAGCACTGGGGAGGCCGTGACAAAAGATGGCTGACAGAAACTGGTTGAGTCATTGTCTACATGGTTGTTTAGTGCCTCTTTCAATGGTAGATGTTCTCTGATGAATGTTTACGTGTGATACAAAGATCACATGTTGTACCCACTCCTATAGCCCTCCTGCATGCCTCTACCCTAAGACCTCCTTGCCCCAGTATTCCAGTCTTTCTACTTTTAAGCCCCCTGACCAGCATGTTACATTTACCTATGAGTTGTCAAACCACTTCTTTGTCTATACAAAGTAGTCAAGTGTACTGCCTAAAGCTCTGCCCATTGGGAAGGTTTTCCTTTACCACTGTCTTCAGTGCTACCCGCTGATTCAGGCTGTAGCTAGCGCCTGTCCATTTTTGACTTGTACCACATACAGCCATCTGTGAAAAACGTGAGGGTTTTTTCTTTGTCAACTGGTGATAGGGCCCCCCATATGGCCAAAAAGGTATGTGATGAGGGAGGGGCACTTGTACAACAGTGGTGGGTGATATGATGGCTTGGGCTCTCCGCTCAAGCTTGTGACCTCTGATCCTATTTATGCTTGATCTTGGTTGTATCACTTTCATCTTACTTGGATTGTTACTGGGTCCACCCAACATAACTTGGTGTGTTTCACAGAACCTAGGTCATGATGGGTGATTCTAGATAAACGGCCATTTTGTGTCCCATGGTCAGGTGCTCCGTATCTACTAGGACATAGTATCATGCCAGGAGTGTTATGCAGAGGGCATTTGATTTTCCACTACAAAAGGCATGGCCTTGCTCCAGAACCCCAGGGGTCTGTGTAGTGATTCTCCCACTGGGTCTTGCCATAATACCATAGGATCTGCCAGGTTGTTTGTGTCACCAGCCAGGCCTGCAGAGTCCTTTCCTGTTTTGAGCTACTCTCGAAATGCACCTTTTTATGTCACCTGGTTTAGAAGCCATAGCAGTATTCTCAGATTCTCAGGTGGTGTGGTTCCCTCTTAATTGTGGGAAATGCAAGAAGCAGTTATTTACTTGGTTGCCTTTACTTGAATGGCATGTTTTATCAAGCCCTCACTACTGGGCCCATAAAAATTTTACTGATGTAATAAGTTCCTGAATGTTTTTTTTTTTTTAAGATTTTATTTATTTGACAGAGAGAGACACAGCGAGAGAGGGAACACAAGCAGGGAGAGTGGGAGAGGGAGAAGCAGGCTTCCCAAGGAGCAGCAAGCCCGATGCAGGGCTTGATCCCAGGACCCTGGGATCAAGACCTGAGCCGAAGGCAGACGCTTAGCGACTGAGCCACCCAGGCGCCCCAAGTTCCTGAATCTTTGAGACATTTCTCTCTCACTCTCTGGAGTACATGTCTCCTGACAAGGCCTTCAGTGTGCTATCCACCTCTTGCTCATATGGCCCAATTAGCAAGATGTTATTAATATAGTAGGTTACTGAGGGGCGCCTGGGTGGCTCAGTCAGTTAAGCTTCCAACTCTTGGTTTTGGCTCAGGTCATGATCTCAGGGTCGTGGGATCGAGTCCTGTGTCGGGCTCCACACTCAGCAGGGAGTCTCTCCCTCTCCTTTTGCCCCTCCCCCTCTCATAAATAATAAATCTTTAAATATATATATATATAGTTGGTAATTGTGATGTTGTGCAGAAAGTCCAGATGATCCATGTCTCTTAGGACTATATTATGCAAGAAGGTTGCAAAATTAACATAGTCCTGTATATAAGTGTATGCTGTAATCTGTCCATGTGAATGTGAATTGTTTCTGATCCTATTTACTTATAGAAATAAAATTTAAAAAAGAGCTTATTCCTCCAGTCATTGGCTGCATACTGTGCTCCAGGACCTATTAATCTGCTCTAGCAAACATACATCTGGCATGGCAGCTCCAGTTGCAGCTAATACTAGATTCAGTTCGTGGTAATCTGCTGCCTACCTCCAGGATTTGTCTGATTTCTTCCCGGACCACACTAGTGAATTCTGCATCCTCCAGGAGTATTGCACTAATTTCTCCCAACCCCCCTCCCTTGACCCTGGGGTACAACCTTGTTTTGTTTTGTTATTTATTATCTTGGCAGGTGGGCTGGAGCAGCTTTAGTTTCTTCTACCTAGCCTTCCCCAGTGTGATAACTCTTATACCACAGCCTAACAACTCAAAATAGGGATTTCATAATTCCAGGTATATCTGTTTCAGTGATATACTCAGGAACTGAGGAAATGACCAGAAGGAGGGCCCACATGCGCAGTACTCTTCAAATGCCTGATACATTCAATCAACTAGAGCATTCCCTTCCACACGCAGACCACCACTATTCACCAGTGGTGAAAGTTTAAGAATTGGGCCAGCACCTTGTACCAGGATTATCTGTGTTACATCTCTCACCAGTGACGGGGGATCCTCACTGCCATCTAGTCTGTGAGCAATTCAACTCCAAAACCCCTTTATACTCCCAATTTTCTCAGATCACTCCTGGCACCAACTGTTGGTAGGCTGTGTTCTCTGAAAAGCAGACTCAATTAGAGTTTAGCAATTCAGACTGTTTATTAGGGAATGCCCTTGGGATCCAAACCGCAAGAGAAATAGGAAGCAAGATTGGGCAGACTGATCCTAGTCTGATTAAGGGGCAGGGAAACATTTTTTTGTTTTATTTTCATACTTGAGCATTCTAAACTGACAACTTACTATATCTAAAATAACTTCTACGTTCTTTAGGCAAACCCATCTCAGCTGTGAGTTTTGTTGGGGGGGGGGGTTGTTGTTTGTTTTTACATAAAAATTTTCCTGTTTCCTTACACTCTAGTAAATTCAAGATCGGGATTGGAAAGGGAACTTACTTGAGTAAACTGAGAATAATATGTTTTAAAATGAAAATTAGCCTTAAATGTTTTATGATATTTTTATACTATATATCTATATCTGAACTGTCTTAAAATAAATCCCAGTTGTAATGTTCTCACTTAATAAGTTATACATTTCTATAATGTTCAGTTTTAAATTATAATCAGTGTTACTGAATTGGGTTTAAAAAAACATAAAAGGTGATGGAATTTATGTTTTAAGTATATAATTTACCTTTTTCTCTTTTTAGAAACTATACTCCACCTCCCAAAACTGGTTAATAGTGGCATGGAAGATCCATTTGGTGAGTATCACCTGCATTTTTCTTAGTAGATGATATTTGTGAGGTGTTTTCCAAAAAAGTCATATTGCAGACTAGGAAGACTAGTTAGGAAGTACTTAAAATTTAAAATAGGCATTTAAAATATGCAAAAGCAAAGAAGGGGACCAGAGGCCATTTTCCGTGTTTAACCTCAGCATGCTGGAATAAGATTTTGATTCAAGCATTTTGTGATTCTTTGCCAAATGTAAAGAAGTCTGAATCTCGTTTTATGCCAGTGTAAGTTGAGGTACGGTAAAAATGTTACCAGCGTTACATTCTGCTCATGCCCAGTTACTCTAGGTGACAGGTCAGACACTTGGGCTACTGGTACAAGTAATTAGATAGCTCAGGTTAACAGCTGTTGTCTTGCTTTGGGAAGATGGCTGAAAACTTGGCAAGGTCCAAATTTCTCCTCTGCTTTTATTTATTTATTTATTTATTTTAATTTTTTTTTTTTAAGATTTTATTTATTTATTTGACAAAGAGAGACACAGCCAAGGAGGGAACACAAGCAGGGGGTGTGGGAGAGAGAAGCAGGCTCCCTGCTGAGCAAGCAGCCCGATGCGGGGCCCCATCCCAGGATCCCGGGATCATGACCTGAGCTGAAGGCAGACGCTTAACGACTGAGCCACCCAGGCGCCCCTCTCCTCTGCTTTTAATGACCCTAAATTGCTTCTTTAGGACCTCGGTGGGTTCCCCCCCTCCCCTCAGGGTACTTTATAAGTTCATCAGCATAATCCGCAGTGTGAACACTAGAGGGCAGTCAGTACTTTGGTCTTAAGTTTTATTACCAAGTTAATTACTTATGAACAGTTTAGTAAATCGAGTTGATTTTGGTTGCCTGGTGACAAATCCTAAAGAACATGTACATATGACAAACTAGAGTAACATTTGACTACTCCAAAGGTGTTTACTGGAAACTTATTTTTTCTCTCTGACCTCCTTACCTCACCTAACTTAAGCATAACCTAAGTTTAATCGAATCTAATTAATTAAATTTATCATTAAATTAATTAAATTTACTAGAGAATACCAAAGGGAGAGTTGCTATGGAAGTTATGGTTTGTCAGTAGTCAATTGAAATATAAATGGAAATGTGCTTTTGATCACTTAGTATGAGAAAAAGGTTGTGTTCTGTGCTAGTGAGATTTTTTCCTCTTACACTTTAAATCTTGGAATCTGTAATTTGATTAACATTTATATTCATAATGTGGATTCTAGAGAAAAATGGATTTTTCTTAGTTACAAAACATACATATAATAATATTTGCTAGTTTATGGTCCATTCGATACCACTGGACAAAGAATAGAATTCTGAATGTAAAATAAGTTTGTTTCTAAAAAGATGGAGTTCCTTTAAGATAGGGTGAGAATTTTGTTATAATTAGATTAGCTGACAGTTACGTAGTTTGAAAAAGAATTATTTGTTGTATTCTTTTTTTTTTTTTTTTTTTTTTAAAGATTTTATTTATTTATTTGAGACAGAGAGAATGAGAGAGACAGAGAGCACATGAGAGGGGGAAGAGTCAGAGGGAGAAGCAGGCTCCCCGCCGAGCAGGGAGCCCGATGCGGGACTCGATCCCGGGACTCCAGGATCATGACCTGAGCCGAAGGCAGTCGCTTAACCAACTGAGCCACCCAGGCGCCCCTATTTGTTGTATTCTGAAAATAAAAGTGACCCATCAAGTTCCGGAGGGACAGACCTAAGGCCTCTGGGGACCTTTCCTATGTAGACAGATATTTACACATTTCATTATATAATATTTTAATATCACCTTTGTTAATACTACCACTGGTCTCATTGGAAAAGTCTTAAATATTGAGAAGCTGTCAGACTCTGGTGAATATGTCTTCCAAAATTGTAATTTTCTTTCTGAAAGCCTGACATATCACTGGCAGCAAGTACTGTCAGTTTTCTTCGTAGTGATAGATTCACTTTTGTTCAATTTTGAGAAAATATCTGTCAAATATTTAAGCTTGAATAATATAGTTTGTTATTCAAGTAAAAATGGTATTTCATGAAAAAAACCTGGCTAGTTGAGCTTGCAACTCAACCACACAAGTACTTCTACTAAAGGTAACTGTTATATTTCAGTATATGTTATGTGCATACTTACCATTTCCTTACACAGAATAATAAAAGGACATGTACTGAAGCGTTGAGATTTATTAAAACTAGCAATTTTTACAGCTTTATCAAGGACATTCTTAAATCAGAACTGGCATTGTTTTTAACTGCAGTAACGTAATGGTGAAGACCATGAGTCCTGTTACAGTTTGGTGCTGCTGCCTTGATTTGTGTTAAGGTACCAGCAGTTTCGCTCACCATTGCTTTTGCACCATTGGTACAGTGTCAACACTGAAAACGGCGAATAATCCTTTAGTATTACTAAGTAAGTATGTAGCTGTACCTCTTAGACTCCTGGAAGGATCTCAGGGATCTCCAGGCATCAGAGGACCATACTTGCTTCTGTTTCCTCAGGTTTAAAGAATCTATTCTATGGAAGAAAAGCAACTTTGGGCAAAGTCAAGACTTGTCCTGGAAATTGTATTGGGCAGGGCTCCAGTGTGGACCCACTCTTGGACTTGTAGCAGAAGTATGGTCAGAGGGAGTGAGCAGTTCTGAGTTCTGTGATTTCTCCCAAGTTGACCATGACCCCCACCTATAGCTTTTAGGAGTTGGTTAAAGAACACTTCTGTGAGATGAAATGAGTGTTCTGAGCTCATTAGGCAGCTGAGTATTTTTTTTGTTTTAAGATTTTTATTTATTTATTTGACAGAGAGAGAGACAGCGAGAGAGGGAACACAAGCAGGGGGAGTGGGAGAGGGAGAAGCAGGCTTCCCGCTGAGCAGGGGGCCCGATGCGGGGCTCGATCCCAGGACTCTGGGATCATGACCTGAGCCGAAGGCAGACGCTTAACGACTGAGCTACCCAGGCACCCCAGCACAGCTGCGTATTTTGAGAAGAAATTTATCAGCACTTAGTCAAGATAAGCTGAGGACCAGGCTCACCTAGGCACTATATTCTTATATTCAAAAAGAGGATAGGGATGCCTGGGTGGCTCAGTCAGTTAAGCATCTGCCCTCAGCTCAGGTCATGATCCCGGGGTCCTGGGATCGAGTCCCATATCGGGCTCCTTGCTCAGTAGGGAGTCTGCTTCTCCCTCTGCCTGCTCTGCCTGTCACTCCCACTGCTTGTGCTCTCTTTCTTTCTGACAAATAAATAAAAATCTTTAAAAAAAAATTTTTTTTTAAAAGAGGATAAATGGCAGCAGAGATCATAGTGATGGCAGCCTTCAGTATGTCTCTTGGGTCACTGTTCCAATCTGGGCAGATGTCTCTCTGGGTGTGGTGCACAGATGTCCTCCTGGATAGCACTACTCACCTGGGGGCTCAGCTCAATCCTGTGTCTTCTTTTTTGATGGCCAGGTGCTTCTCAGTGCTGGGCCTCCCAGAAGTTTCCTGGTTCTCATCTCTTTTTCCTTTAGCTCTGCCTCCTGGAGGATTTCTTCATCTTTATCCTCAATTAAAATTTTCTTTCCTACTCTTATGTTCTGAATTTCTGGGAGGTCTCTTTTATTCGGGGAATGTTTCTTTCATAGTATCCTTTTATTGTTTCAGGAAACTTTCTTTGCCTTGCAGTCCCTTTTCCCCTAAAGTTGCTTTTCTATGTTTGTTTTGATCTGTTTTATGTTAGAGTTTTCCTCTGATGTCTCATAATAATTAGCTGTCTGCTCGTGATTAAGAGTGGGAAGCTTTAAATTAGAAGCTTTAAACGCATAGGCTGATTACCTCTGGGCCTTTCTGTAGGGTGAGCTTCTTGCCCATCTTGTTGAGGAAAAAGCCCCATGTCAGTAGGAGCAGATTTTCCGTCACTGACTAGATGTCTAGATGGTAAGGGGTGAAGAGGATTTGGGGGGGTGGTTTGCTCCGTTCAGCACTATTATGCCATGGTTCCCTAATTCCCTTCAGTTTTTTTTTTTTTTTAAGATTTTATTTATTTGACAGAGAAAGACACAGCGAGAGAGGGAACACAAACGGGGAGTGGGAGAGGGAGAAGCAGACTCCCTGCCGAGCAGGGAGCCCGATGCGGGACTCGATCCAGGGACTCCAGGATCATGACCTGAGCCGAAGGCAGTCGCTTAACCAACTGAGCCACCCAGGCGCCCCTCCCCTCAGTTTTTAGTGCTGTATTCCCACCATCAACTGCCTTTTGTGTCCCCAGTCCAGAAACCAATTGTTTTATCCCTTCCAAGAATCAGACCTCTTGAATTCTGCCAGTGTTGGTGTGGGGTGGACATTCAAAATCATGGAGTGGGGAAGGTTGATAAAGGAATCAAACAGCTTTTACCCTGATTCTCTTTATTTTATTTCCTTCCCTTTCATCCCCAGTTTCAAAGGTACCTGGTAGAATTCAATGAAAGTATTATTAATCTATATTAATAATTTGGAGCAGGGATAGTGGGGTGGGGGAGTAATGACTGCACTGTATGTTAAGTGCTAGAGGAAGGAAGGGTTCAGAGAAGATGTGTGTATAGTTTATGCTACTGTGATATTTCATACCCCACTGCTTTTAAAAATGGCTCATTACTGCTTCTGCTTTCTTTCTTCCTTCCTTATCATCTGTTTATGGGTTAACAGCCACTCTCCCCATAGCATGCCGGAAGAAAAGGAACTGAAACCCTGTCATATGAAGCTCCTAAAGGTTTTTTGGGGTAGGAGAGGATCTATATGCTAAATTGCCTTCCCAAAATCTTCTGACAACTTTATTAAGTTTCTATATACCCTACCTTCCATAGAAGTGAACACAATTTGTTGAAAAATATTTTTTTTTGGTATGTGCTTGATGAAATAATTATTTAATGAGATAGGACATTAGTATGAATCCTGAATTTGAAGCTAGTTGCAAAGGCTTTATTCATGCATGGTATTTTAGGAACAGATTTACAAGGTAATATCTCCTTTGGATTAAAATTTGTATCACATAGGGAATATGAAAAGCAGTGTGTTGAAGTAGAAAAGAGAAGCTATATCTAAAAAAATAAAAATTATTTTCTTCCTATTCTGTATCTGAATTTATCAATCGTTATTGTGTTATAATGGGGTTTTCCCTAGATATTCAAGGACATTTGTTAAGGAGCCATGCTCAAAGCTAATGCACTTAACTTCAAAGTTCATGGGAAAACAGGATGCCCGGCTGGCTGAGTCAGTGGAGCATATGACTCTTGATCTTGGGGTTGTGAGGTCAAGCCCCACATTGGGTGTAGAGATTTCTTAAAAAAAGTAAAATAAAATAAAATCTTAAAATAAAAAAAAAAGCTCATGGGTAAGCATTTTGTGATGCTATCATGTTTTTACCACTTGAAGCTCAAAATGTGTTAATAACACAGTCCTGGGGCGCCTGGGTGGCTCAGTCGTTAGGCGTCTGCCTTCGGCTCAGGTCATGATCCCAGAGTCCTGGGGTCGAGCCCCGCATCGGGCTCCCTGCTCGGTGGGAAGCCTGCTTCTCCCTCTCCCACTCCCCCTGCTTGTGTTCCCTCTCTCGCTGTATCTCTCTCTGTCAAATAAATAAATAAAATCTTAAAAAAAAAAAAAAAAAAATAACACAGTCCTTCACTCCCTCTGCTTTAAGAATGAAGACCAAAATATGAACTTAATTAGTTTTGAGATCCTTAGGGAGTAGGAGATGAATTCCTCTGGAATTAAACTATGCCAAAAATGTTATTAGTTCTATTTTTTTCCTGTGGTTTTGAATAGAAATTTTAAAAAGCATTATTATAAACATATATTATCTTCCTTTCCTGTTAGGACTATAAACTTATGGAGGGCAAGATCATCCTATTGTTATAGCCCACTGCCCAAGAGTAAGCACACAATACATATTTGTATGTATTTCTTACCGTGGTTTTATTTTATTTTTATTTTTATTTTTTTAAGATTTTATTTATTTATTTGAGAGCGAGAATGAGAGAGAGAGAGAGAGAGAGAGCATGAGACGGGGGAGGGTCAGAGGGAGAAGCAGACTCCCTGCCGAGCAGGAAGGCCGATGCGGGACTCGATCCTGGGACTCCAGGATCATGACCTGAGCCGAAGGCAGTCACTTAACCAACTGAGCCACCCAGGCGCCCTTACCATGGTTTTAAATTTTCTGCATAAAGTAGAATTACCAGCGGTGTGGGGGTGGCTCAGTCAGTTAAATGGCTGTCTCTTGGTTTTGGCTGGGGTCATGATCTCATGGTCTTGAGATTGAGCCCCGAGTCAGGCTCTGTGCTCAGTGCGGAGTCTGCTTCAGATTCTCTCCCTCTCCCTCCAGCTCACGCTCTCTCTCTCAAATAAATAAATAAAATCTTTGTTTAAAAAAAGGGGGGCGGAGTAGAGAGGGGTGCCTGGGTGGCTCGGTTGGTTAAGCGACTGCCTTTGGCTCAGGTCATGATCCCAGGGTCCTGGGATCAAGCCCTGCATTGGGCTCCCTGCTCGACAGGGGGCCTGTTTCTCCCTCTCCCTCTCCCGCTCCCACTGCTTGTGCTCTCCTGCTCTCTCTCTGCCAAAGAAATAAATTAATTAAATAAATTAAAAAAAAAAAAGTAGAGGGACACCTGGGTGGCTCAGTGGGTTAAGCGTCTGCCTTCAGCTCAGGTCATGATCCCAGAGTCCTGGGATCAAGTCCCGCATCGGGCTCCCTGCTCTGCGGGAAGCCTGCTTCTCCCTCTCCCACTCCCCCTGCTTGTGTTCCCTCTCTCGCAGTCTCTCTCTCTCTGTCAAATAAATAAAATCTTCTAAAAAAAAAAAAAGTAGAATCACCAATCTTAAGGGAAATAGAGTGCGCAGAAGCCCAGCTTCTATCAACTTTAATAGCACAGATACCGTGTAATTTTTTTTTTTCCTGTCAGTAGAAAAAGATGAACCATAGTGGTAATGCAAGCCTGAAAAAGCCAGTAGTGATGCTGACATTCTGGACTATCTCCCATATCCTCTCACCACTTTTCATCCCTTCTGACTACTCCTTGCACCTGGAACATCATAGCAAGTATAAGTTGGCTAAATGTGTAGACTGGTTTCCATCTGAATTTACTTCTGCATACTGAGCTCTTATCAGTGTGTCATGGACACTGCATAGGCAGTGATTATTAAAATTAAAAGGAATTAATAGGAGAGATGGATGGCTTCACTTATCATTTTGTATCTGCCTGTATGGTTTGCATCTTCTAACTATATACATGTGTTACCTTTATTTTTTAAAATGTAAACAGGGATTTTATCTGGGCTGTAGTGTTAAGGACATTTTTGTTTCTTCCTTATATTTCTCAGTGTTAAAAATAAAATGTATAAAACTAATTTCTTAAAGGAGGTAAAGACAATAAAAAGTTTTTGTTAAAGGGAATTAAATACTATAATGGTCATTTTACATGCACAGCTTAATGGCTATACCTCAAATAACCATGTTACACCTCTGTATAATAATGTGGCCTTTTAAAATATAAGACATTTTGTTCTCATGAACTAGATTCAGCCTACCCTGTCAAACTCCAACACAGCTTACTTGTTCCTTATCCAGTCATTTGTTCACTAAACACTGAGCAAAATCAGCAAGGCAGCATGTCATAACAGTTCAGCCCTCAAGCTCCAGAGTCAGACAGACTTGATTTCAGACCCCAGTTCTGCCATTGCTTGGCTGTATCCTTTTAGGCAATACAGTTACTTGTTGAACTTCAATTTATCTGTAAAGTAAGGATATGGATTTTGCCTTTTCCACAAGGTTGCTCTAAGAATTAAATGAGTTAATGCTTGTAATGTTTATAACATGGTGCCAAACACATAGTAAATATATAATAGCTGTAATGTCTTAGGCACTAAGGGTAAAAACATGAATAAGACATGATCCCTGTTCTTTTTTTTTAATTTTATTTATTTATTTGAAGGGAGTGGAGCAAGAGAGCACGAGCAGGGGCAGGGGCAGAGGGACAAGCAGACTCCCTGCTGAGTGCAGAGCCTGACATGGGGCCTGTTCCAGGACTCTGAGATCGTGACCTGAGCCACAGTCAGATGCTTAATCCACTGAGCCTCTCTCCTCTCAACTGGGCGCTCAAACCCAAGACCCCAAGATCCAGAGTCACATGCTCTATCGACTGAGCCAGCCAGGTGCCCCTGATCCCTGTTCTTATGTAGCTTTCAATCTGGGTTAACCAGTTACGAAGTACTCCATAGGATTCCTTTTTTTTTTTTTTTAATTTTTTACCTATGTGTGGTTGAGATCATTTATATACAATAAAAGTTACCCTTTTTAGGTATATATTCCTGTTTTTTGACAAACATGTAAGATTGTATAACCCATACTACAATCAGGATAATAGGGTATTTCCTTCACCCAAAAACTACCCTGCTTATCTTTTTAAATAATATCAGTCTCTTCCCTCCACCCTCAGCCCCTGGCAACCACTTGGACCTGAATTCTGTCCCTTTTTCTGTAATGTTATGTAAACAAAATTGTACAACACATAACCTTTTCTGGGTTTTTTTTCACTTAGCATAATGCTGTTGAGATTCATACATGCTGTTGTATGTATTAGTAGTTCATTCCTTTCATGCTTTTTCCAGAATGTCATATAACTGGAATCATACATAGCCTTTTGAGATTGACTTCTTTGACTCAGTGATACTTATTTAAGGTTCCTCCCTGTCTTTTCATAGCCTGATAGCTGCTTTCTTTTTATCACTGCATACTATTCCATTGTTCGGATGTACCACAGTTCATTCATTGACCTACTGAAGAGCATCTTGGTTGTTTCCAAGTTATGGCAGTTATGAATAAAGCAGCTGTAAATGTGTGTGCAGGTTTCTGTGTGCACATAATTTTCAATTTATTTTTTTATTTGAGAAAGAGCAGAGTGAGTGAGAGAGAACACAAGTGGGGGAGAGGGGCAGTGGGAGAGGGAAAAGCAGGCTCCCCACTGAGCAGGGAGCTCAACGTGGGGCTCGATCCCAGGACCTTAGGATCATGACCTGACCCAAAGGCAGACACTTAACTGACTGAGCCACCCACGCACCTTTAAAAGTTTTCAATTATTTGGGTAAATACAAAGGAGTGCAATTGTTGGAACATACTGTAAGAGTATGTTTAGTTTTATAAGAAACTGCCAGATTGTATTCCAAAGAGGCTGTTCCATTTTGCATTCCCACCAGCAATGAATGAGCCTTCCTATTGCTCCACATCCTCACCATCATTTGATATTATCAGTGTTTTGGATTTTCGTCACTCTAATAGGAGTGTAGTTGTATCTCATTATGGCTTTAATGTGCAATTCCTCCATGACTAATGATGCTGACTAACTTGTCGTGTGTTTAGGTGCCATCCATATCTTTGATGAAATATCTGTTCAGATCTTTTCCTCTTTTTAAAAATGGGCATATTAATGAGTTGTGAAAGTTCTTTACATAGTCTATATGCAAGTTCTTTATGAGATATATGTTATGCATGTGTTTTTTCCTCGCCTGTGGCTAGTCTGATTAGCAAAAGTTTTTAATTTGATAAAATCCAATTTTTTATTTTATGGTTAGTGCTCTTTGTCTTTTTTTTTTTTTTTTTTTTTAAGATTTTATTTATTTGTCAGAGAGAGAGAGCAGCAGGCAGAGGGGGAAGCAGGCTCCCCGCTTGAGCAAGGAGCCTGATGCGGGACTCGATCCCAGGACCTTAGGATCATGACTTGAGCCAAAGGCAGAAGCTTAACCAACTGACCCACCCAGATGCCCCAGTGCTCTTTGTCTTCTAAGAAATCTGTGCTTAACCCAGTGTCACAGAGATATTTCTCTCTTTTTTCTTCAAGATGTCTTAACAGGTTTTTCATTTAGGTCAATGATCCTCTTTGAGTTAATTCTTGGATATGGTACAATGTTGAAAATACTCTCTGTCCTCTGCTAAATTACTTCGGCACTTTTGTTGAATTCCTGATGAAATGGGCAATTTTCGGGACGCCTGGATGGCCCAGTTGTTTAAGTGTCTGCCTTTGGCTCAGGTCATGATCCTAAGGTCCTGGGATAGAGTCCCGCATCAGGCTCCCTGCTGCAAGGAGCCTGCTTCTCCCTCTGCCTGCCGCTTCCCCTGCTTATCCTCACTCTCTCTCTGATTAAAAAAAAAGAAAGAAAAGAAATGGGCAGTTTTCTAGGAAAATACAATTTACCAAAGTGACTCAAGAAATAAAGATCCCATATGGACTAATAGTCATGGAAGAAATGTTAAAATGTATCTAAACTCAGTGGGTTTAATGATAATTTCATTGATAGTGTGAAGAAGCAAATAATTAGAATGCTATATCAAAAAACAAACAAACAAAACAAACAAAAAACGCTGTATCAACCACAGGAGAGAAAAAAATATATAGAAAATATATCCATCTATTTTATAAAGTTCACAAGATCTTGATAACTATAAGCTGACAAAGATAGTACAAAAATAAAAGTGACAGGGGTGGCTGGGGCCTCAGTCGGTTAAGCGTCTGCCTTCAGCTCAGGTCATGATCAGAGGGACCTGGGATCAAGCCCCGTCTCAGGTTCCCTACTCATCAGGGAATCTGCTTCTCCCTCTGCCCCTCCACCCACTTGTGTGCTCTCTCTCTCAAATAAATAAGATCTATAAAAAATAAAAGTGACACTTGTTCTATCTCAATGAATACAGTTCTGGAAAAGCTATATAAAGTACTTGCAGATTAAATCCAACAAATCATTGTATTTTTTTTCTGATTACAAAAACAACACATATTTCTTCCAGGAAAATTAGAAAATATAAAGTGGTGTAAAGAAGAAACTCTTATGCTTAGTGATAACCACTGATTACCACTGATACCATTCTGATATATCTGCTTCCATGATCTTTTCGAGAGCAATTACCTGTATAGTGATACATTTTTTTAAGATTTATTTATTTATTTGAGAGAGAGAGAGAGAAAGCACAAGCGGGAGGGGCCGAAGAAGGGAGAATATTAAGCAGACACGGCACTGCGTGTGGAGTCCAACGCAGGGCTCGGCACCAGGCTTGATCTCATGACCCTGAGATCACGACCTGAGCCAAAATCAAGAGTTAGATGCTTAACCGTTGACTGCGCCACCCAACCGCCCCACCTGTATAGTTATACATTTCTAACATACAAATTCAGAACTGCTTTTTTTCCCCATTTGATATGTCAAATATCTCAGTATATTAAAGGAATATGACCAAGAGGATTTCTTTTAGGAACCAAGGATATGAAGGAATCTATAAATAATAACACATTAGTATATTTGTAAGTCAAAAGACAGGATGAAAGTGATATGCTCTTTTCTGGAGATGACAAAAATTTTTGATAAAATTCAAGTATTCCAGCAAAAAACTTTTTATACTAGGAATGGGATCATTTTTTTTTTTTAACAAAAAGCACCTACATTGCTACTAAATTGATTTAAGTTGGTAGCATTAAGACACATTTAATAAAAATTAGATACAATTTCTTTTGACCACCACAGCCCAGTGACAACCCATAGCATAACTGTTGTATATATCGTTTTCATTCCTTTTTTTCTTTTACAATATGTTTACATACTCCTTAAACATGATAAAGAATGGCTGTCTGAATACCACACTTATCAGTGAAATACTGAAGAAATGTCCACTAGAGTAAGAACAAGACAACCTGCTCAGCAAACCCACTGTTACCTTATTTAACATTATTTTGGGAGTTCTTAGTGTAGTAAGACAAACACTAATCCAGAGGTATAGTCCCAATAATGAATAAGTTAATTATATATTTCTCAGCCAGTATTATTCTCTTCAGAAAAATACTCCTAAGAGAATCAACTGAAAAAGAGTCCAATAAAACAGCTGACTAAATACAAAATAATTGTTCAAAAATGAATCATTTTAAATGTATGTATAATAAATTATATAAAAAAACTATAGGGATTAAAAGTCATTTACAGTAACAACCCAAATTATGAGATACCTAAGAATGATTTGATATAGAGGAATGAACAGATGCATTGTGTCAAGAAATGGGAAAAATTGGGGTGCCTGGGTGACTCAGTTGGTTAAGCCTCTGACTTGATTTTGGCTCAGGGTGGTAAGATTAGTGTCTGACTCTGCACTTAGAGGGGCATCTGCTAGAGATTCTCTCCCTATTCCACTCGCCCGCATCCCCATACACTCTCTTTCTCTCTCTCAAATAAATAAATAAATCTTAAAAAAAGAAAAAGAAATGGGTGGGCGCCTGGGTGGCTCAGTTGGTTAAGCGACTGCCTTCAGCTCAGGTCATGATCCTGGAGTCCCTGGATCGAGTCCCGCATCGGGCTCCCTGCTCGGCAGGGAGCCTGCTTCTGCCTCTGACCCTCCCCCCTCTCATGTGCTCTCTCTCATTCTCTCTGTCTCAAATAAATAAATAAAATCTTTAAAAAAAAAAAAGAAATGGGAAAAATTATTAGTGCCATGTATTAGTAAATTTACCATATAGATCTAATGCAGTTCCAATAATTGAAGTGAATTTATATTTGCTTGTGATATTTGGCAAAGTGTATGAAATATAACTTAGAAAAAAATTCAAGTTAAGTAGTTAACAAACTGTCCTTTTTTGCTGATTTATGATGTTATATCAGTCAAGCAAGTGTTTGTAAGATCTCAAGTGTATTTTTGGACTGTATGTTCTGTTCTGTTGAACCACCTGTCAGGTTTTTTGTGTGTGTTTTTTTGTTTTTAGATTTTATTTATTTATTTATTTATTTATTTTAAAGATTTCATTTATTTATTTGAGAGAGAGAGAGTGAGAGACAGAGAGCATGAGAGGGGGGAGGGTCAGAGGGAGAAGCAGACTCCCTACCGAGCAGGGAGCCAGATGCGGGACTCGATCCCGGGACTCCAGGATCATGGCCTGAGCCGAAGGCAGTCGCTTAACCAACTGAGCCACCCAGGCGCCCTTATTTATTTATTTGACAGAGAGAGACACAGTGACAGAGGGATCACAAGCAGGGGGAGAGGGAGAAGCAGGCTTCCTGCCTTAGCAGGGAGCCTGATAGATGCGGGGCTCGATCCCAAGATCCTGGGATCGTGACCTGAGCCAAAGGCAGACGTTCAATGACTGAGCCACCCAGGAGCCCCCACCTGTCAGTTTTTACACCAATTCTACATTATTTATTTATTTAAAGATTTATTTTTTTCAGAGAGAGAGAGTGCATGAGCGGGGGAAGGAGCAGAGGAGCCTGAAGCAGGGAGCCTGAAGCAGGGCTCGATCCCACAATCTTGAGATCATGACCTGAGCCGAAACCAAGAGCTGGACGCACAACTGACTGAGCCATCCAGGCGCCCTTATTTATTATTATAATGGTTATTATATATATATTAATATTTTAAGATCTAAAATAATATCCCTTTATTATTCTACTTTTTCAAGCTTTTCTTTGTTATTTATCTAAAGAACCTTGATAAAGAGCAGTGTGCACAGCACAGTGATTATGGCATATTCCCATTTAAAAATGTATTATTTTTATTAAACGAAAAAAGCCTTTAAGTTTTTTGAAATTTTTATGTTTTAATATTAAGTGATAAGTAAATATCTTTAATTTAAAAAATGTATTTCCTCAACTTTCTTTCAAATTCAGATTAAGTATGATCAATGGGATTTAAAAGTTGATAATGAAACTAGTATAAACATTTCCCATTAGGCAGGAAAACATAAATTTTAAAATGGCCTTGGTGGTTGTCTTCTTGGGTTGATCAGAGTTCTGTCATGTTAAAAATGACCTTTCAGGGCGCCTGAGTGGCTCAGTTGGTTGGGCGACTGGCTCAGGTCATGATCCTGGAGTCCCAGGATCGAGTCCCCCATCGGGCTCCCTGCTCAGCGGGGAGTCTTCTTCTCCCTCTGACCCTCTCATGTGCTCTCTCTCTCTCTCTCTCTCTCATTCTCTCTCTTTCAAATAAATAAATAAAATCTTAAAAAAAAAAAAAGACCTTTCATGGAGCACCTGGCTGGCTCAGTCAGTAGAGCATGAGACTCTTGATATCAGGGTCATGAGTTTGAGCCTCATGTTGGGGGTAGAGTTTACTTTAAAAGAAATGACTTTTCATGGTAGAGCTTTGACTTGACTGAAAAACAGTATAGTATTTACCAGATTGCTGTTTGAACATCAGTGGAGTCCAGAACACATGCACGTGTGCATACACACACACACACACACACACACACACACACCCCATAATGGAGGCTTCCATTACAAGAAGGTGATAGCAATGTAATGGATTGTTTGTGGAATGGTACCAATGGCTTTCAGTTCCCTTTTTTTTTTTTTTTAAAGATTTTATTTATTTGACAGAGAGGGAACACAAGCAGGGGGAGTGGGAGAGGGAGAAGCAGGCTTCCCGCGGAGAAGGGAGCCCCATGTGGGGCTCGATCCCAGGACCCCGGGACCATGACCTGAGCCGAAGGCAGACGCCTAACGACTAAGCCACCCAGGCGTCCCGGCTTTCAGTTCCTTACTGAAGATTTGTTTTGTTTTTTCCTCATCAAACCAGTGTTTTTCTGTTAGCCAGAATGACATCAGATCAGATTGTAGTCTGTAGCTACAGCTTTCCATTTTTCTGCTGTATAAGATGAAATATTACATTTGACTTGACTAAATATTTTGAAATTTCATGTTTAAATTTCCTTGATGATTCTATATCTTCTGTTTTTCCTCTTTGATCTCCCCAAATAATTTAAATGCTATAAAACAGGTGGGTCTAGCTGCTTTCTTTTGTCCATTTCCCATCCCCAGCCCCCAGAGGTCAGTCTCTTCTTTTTTCGGTTTAGAGCTCAATAATCAAAAGGTTTGAATAGCAAGAGTCCTTATTATGTCTGAAATAATAAGAGAAAGAAGTAGCACCCAAGAAAAGACATTCTTGCTAGGTGGAGCTTGGCCAATACTAAAGAGGTGTGCTTGTTTAGTTCTGGTTTTAATCTCATAATATATCCAAGGCCGGTGGCTTAACATTGGTTACAGTGAAATTCAATTAGATTTGCTTGATCATTTATTTTCATACTCACTGTATACCCTCACTTTACCAGAAGATGAAAAGGTTGGATGGACTGATTTATTAATTCATTCAATAAATTTTTGTTGGCACACTGCCCTAGCTGCCATGAAGGAGAAAAAAATGAGTAAGATACAGTTTCAACTCTGAAAGAGGAGGTTAAGAACTGTCAGTGTGAGGCAGAATGAAGAAATGTTTTTATACATATACAAAGAGTTGTGTTACTGGAATTTTATGTCATTATTCAGCATGACTTGTACTTAAGGAAATTATTAAAACAAAACTTGCTTGTATAGCTATATATTTCCTTTTCATATCTGTGTTCTTTGAACAGTTTAGTGGTGATTTCTTTTTTTTCCTGCCCCTCCTCCCCCAGTGGCGATTTCTTTAAGGAGAGTTTTTTGTTGTATTTGTCTTGTATCAAGAGAATTTGGAGGGTGCCTGGGTGGCTCAGGTGGTTAAGCGTCTGCCTTCGGCTCAGGTCATGATCCCAGGATCCTGGGATCGAGTCCCGCATCGGGCAGGGAGCCTGCCTCTCTCTCTCTCTGTCTCTTATGAATAAATAAATAAAAAATCTTTAAAAAAAAAAAAAAGAATTTGGAGAACATGGGAAAATAGGAAAAACTAGGGACTGCCTAATTACCTTAAAGATATAAATAGAGGCATCTGTGTGGCATAGTTAGTTAAGCGTCCAACTCTTGATTTCAGCTCAGGTCATGATCTCATGGTACTGGGATCCAGCTTCAGGTTGGTTTCCATGCTAAGCAGGGAGTCGGCTTGAGGTCCTCTCTCCCCTTGCCCTCCCCTCCCCACATTCTCTCTTCTCTCTCTTTCTCTCTCAAATAAAATCTTTAAAAAAAGATATAGATAGACAGTACTTGGTGATGAAACCTAGTTTTATATTGCTAATAATGCCCCCAGGATGGGTTAAAGGTTCTTTAGTAATTTGTGTTTCTCATGAAACACTGGAGCTTGAGTATTTTTGTTGTAGGTTTAGTTTGAGGAGTGGTAGAAATAATAGCCAACTTTTCTTGATTTTAGACCTTTCGTTTATTTTCTAAGAAATTCCTTTAAAAATTGGTTTTATGATAAGAAGCATCAGTCTTATTGGTGGTCATACTGGAAATATCCGGGATGAGCTAAGAGAACAAATGTCTGTTTATTTTAACAGTGCCATTTTGGACGACAGTTTGCATAACTGCTCTGTTCCTGAATTTTACTTTTGTTAAAGTAATAACTCCTAGAGTTTTTCTCTAAGGTTAAAAATAAATTGTGTGAATTCAACATATATTTAGTTCTACAGTGTATTAGTAGGAGTAGAGATTCACCTCCAGATTACTTAGATATGAAGCCCAGCTTTGCCATTTACTAGCTCTGAACTCATTGGACAAGTTTACCCCTGTGTGACTCAGTTTCCTCATCTATTAAGTGGGGTAATAAATGGAATCCTTCTTATGTGCTTGTTGTGAGAATTAGATTAATTAATACATATAAAACACTTATAACAGGGGCGCCTGCGTGGCTCAGTTGGTTAAGCGTCCGACTCTTGATTTCGGCTCAGGTCATGATCTCTGGGTCGTGAGATCGAGCCCCAGTCTGGCTCCGTGCTGAGCACAGAGTCTGCTTAAGATTCTCTCTCTCCCTCTGCCCCTCTCCCAGCTCCTGCTGGCGCGTGCTCTCTCTCCCCCTCTCTGAAATAAATAAATCTTAAAAAAAAAAAAAGGTTCCTGGCATTATAATACATGCTCAGTTAATGTTAGCTGTTACTATTCATAGAAAATGAGGGGAAAGAATGCATGGGAAATTGAACTTAGTTTGTTCTTTCTAAGATTTAGCTTCCTTTTTCATCAGATCTTTTGTTAGAGATGTTCATGTGTAACAAAATAGATATTTAGTATTATTTTATCTCTTCATGTTCTGATTTTTCTGATGGAAACTTTTACCAGATGATGAAATGATCAGGAAACAGGAATGAAGGGGAGAAAAAGCAGAGATAAGAAATCAGCTTTGAATGATTAAAAATTCCTAGTGCTATTTTAGTCCTTGTAACTTAACTGTTTCTCTTAGAAACTAGAAGAAAAGCAGACCTGGGGGTGGGGGGTGTTAATCAGTTTTTTTATAAATCTAAAACCAACTATAATCAAAAGATTGTGTTGCTGTAAGCATATATGGCAGTGAATTTGTGATAACATATAACCCAGAGCTTGCAAGATAATTTCAGTTATGCCTGTGTTTCTCTTTCCTTTTTGTCATAAAAATTGTTAAGCGATTTATTATAATAAGTTCATTACCTACAAGCCTGGCAGTTTTCCCAACTTAAATACTCCATAACCTGAAAGGGATACCTATAAGCTAAACTAGTGAAAGATCCTATTTTCCCTTTGCCTCTCTCCATTGTTTTCAAATATTTATTGAATGCTTACTATGTGCTGAGCAGTATGTTACTTGTTGAGAATGTAAAGACAATTTCTGCTTTCAAAGAATGTAGGAGAGACAGGTAAGTAAATAGATAATTAAAACAAAAGTGATTTGTACCCGTATATGTAGAGGTATGTTCAAGGTGACTTCAGAGCACAGAAGACGGATACCCAACTCAGTCTTAAGTGCCAAAAGGTAGAAATGTTCAAAGAAGGCTTCGAGAGGAATTTTGAACATCTGGAATTTGGAATTTGAAGGAACAGGAGTTAGCCAGATGAGGGATTCTGGGGAGGGAGAGGACTTCCAGGCAGGTAGAACAGCAGATGCCTAGGTAGATAGGCCCAGGAGAACATGTCACAGTTTAGGAATTCCAAGTGGTGCAGTGGGACTAAAGACTCGTCCTAGGACTGAAGATGAGCAGGTATGGGAGAGGAATGAGAGAAGAGGCTTGCTAGAAAGATAGGCTTGGGTCAGGGGTTGAAGGATTTTTTTGTGAGCTATAAAAAACATTGTTAAATTTGTGCTGTTATAAACACCACTGTGGCACCACTTCTGAGGACAGATTAGAGAGGAGTAAAACTGGAGGCAGTCAGAATAACTGTCACTGCGCAAGCACACAGAAGAGGATGTTCGGGGGGGGCTCCTGGGTGGCTCAGTTGGTTGGGCAACTGCCTTCGGCTCAGGTCATGATCCTGGAGTCCCTGGATCGAGTCCTGCGTCGGGCTCCCTGCTCAGCAGGGAGTCTGCTTCTCCCTCTGACCCTAACTCCTCTCATGTGCTCTCTCTCATTCTCTCACTCTCAAATAAATAAATAAAATCTTAAAAAAATTAAAAAAGAAGAAGAAGAGGATGTTCGGGTTGAAAGCTGCGCTCCACCAACAGATTCTCTCAGACTGGGAAGATTTGTAAAATTGTGTAAAGATACAGACTTTTTACCCCAAGTGAATGAATCCCAGAAGAATTATTTCAGCCCTTTATCTTTTTTCTTATCCTTCACTACAAGTCCACACAAGAAACGGGTTGTCAGCTTTTCCTTGGATTTTAGGAGAGGGAGTATTCTGAAGGCCCTTGGTATGTAGGCCTGGGAACCAGGTAAGTATTGATAGAGTGTTTAATAGCTAATTGGATCCTGTTACATTTAGGGCTTTTTCAAGAAAAGAAATTATTTTTAGGCTAAAAAAACAATAATCAAATTTGCATCTTGAAAGATTTTATTTGGTGACTACATTTTGATAGCATCACTAGTGCAAATAAAGATTAGCTTTTCTAAAAGATTAGAGTAGGATTAGGCTAGTTGCTTTAGCATAGACAGGTGAGCAAAAGTGCACGTTGACCATATTTTCTCTGACCTCACTAGATTGTCTTCCTAAAGTGTTAATGTGTTTCACTGTTATTTTTGTTCTTTAAGATTTAAAGTAACATCTATACCCAGTGTGGGGCTCGAACTCAGAACCGCAAGACCAAGAGTCAAAGCTCCAGGCGCCCTCACTGTTACTTTTTTTTTAAACAAGATTTAGAAGCACAGTTTTGTATAATCCAAAACATAATTTCTGTTTGAATTTAGAAATTATATATATAAGTTCCCCCCCCACCCCCCCATGCTTCATCTCCCAGAATCTGTGGTTGTGAAAGATTGAGGGTTTTGAGGGAAGAGAGTGGTACAAAAGAGGTGGATACCTCATACATGGAAACCAAAGAATAAAGTGCATTTGAAGTACTGGTTGGAGCAAGTTTGATAGAAACACCATTGATACAGTCATCCTTGGTTCCTATTGCAGGAATTACTGTTGACTCATAGTGTAGCCAGGTGTTCATTACTCAGAATTTTTATTTAGTAGACGATGAAGGCTTTATTCTCCCCCACATGGTCTAGAAAAGAATGTTTAAGGAGATTCCTTGTTAGAAATTTCTGAATAACTTTTACAAATATTATAGCTATATCAGACATTTATTGTATTCTTACTGAATATTTGGCTCAGAATATTCCTTGGTCATGTTTAGATTTCTTTCTCACTTGAAGTGAGATTGAGGGCCAGACGAGTTAGAAAGAATTATGAAAGAGAGACGGAAGGAGAGAAGTGGCTAAGAGTCATCTCTCTGAGTCACCAGCAATGAATGCCACTTTACTGGAGAACATTGAACTTGTTTCAAAACCCGGGGATGGGCAGCTCTTTGACTTCTGACTGGTTAGTTTCACACATCATTGATAACTTCTGGTTCCTTAATAGAGGCCACTGGGACTTAGTTTTTATGACTATCATGTTTTCTAAAGTACTTTTTTCTTTAAAACTCATCATTACTTTCACTGTAACTCTAAAAATCTACTTTCAGCCCATGAAAAAGTACTATTTGGAGTAGAAAGAAGGCCAGTAAGATGGAGGTTTATTAACTTTCAATGGATAACAAATAGATGTAGTTCTCAGTAAATCTTTAAAATAAAAGCATTTTGGGCGCCTGGGTGGCTCAGTTGGTTAAGCGACTGCCTTCGGCTCAGGTCATGATCCTGGAGTCCTGGGATCGAGTCCCACATCGGGCTCCCTGCTCAGCAGGGAGTCTGCTTCTCCCTCTGACCCTCCTCCCTCTCATGTTCTCTGTCTCTCATTCTCTTTCTCGCAAATAAATAAAATCTTAAAAAAATAATAAAATAAAATAAAAGCATTTTTCTTTAGGCTTTGAATTGTTGTTAATAGTCAAAGACTAACTGAGTGTTACTACAAAAGGTAGTCATTCAGTTGCTAGAGAAAGAGTATTAATAGCTCACTAGTTAGTACTGTATAAAAAGAAACACTGTTTTTAACTGTCAAGATTCCCTCAGAGTATAGTGCCTTTAGTAGGTGGTGCTTGGTGGTTGGTACCTTGGAAGATAGACACCATACGCTGAGGAAAGGTATAATTAGTGCTTGACATAACTGTTTTGTTACTACTCGAAGACTTCCCAGTGGGCTTTAAAAACCCTTTAGGTTCATCATGTCCAACAGAACTTTCTGCAGTGATGGAAATGTTCTGGATCTGCACCGTCCAGTGTAGTAGCCATGTGTGGCTACTGAGCATCTGACATTTGGCTAGTACAGCTGAGAAACTGAATTGCAAAGTGTGTTTAATATAAATACATTAAATATTAATAAATTTAAGTAATCGTGTGTAGCTAGTGACCATAGTATTAGACAGTGCATCTTTAGATATTTGAGAACTGAACAGCACCTTTGACAACCATTACTTCAGTGACCAGTCATTAAAATCTGCTCTAGTGTAACCAATATTTATTTGTAGTACCTTTGAAAGTGTTACCTTTTATTTTGCTTCGGTTAGAACTGAAGGAACTACAGTATAGGTATACCTCAGAGATACTGTGGGTTCAGTTCCAGACCACGGTAATAAAGCAAATATCCCAATAAAGTGAGCCAAATGAATATTTTTGTTTCCTACTGCATGTAAAAGTTATGTTTACACTATGCCCGCAGTCTATTAAGTGCACAGTAGCATTATGTCTAAAAAACTAATGTACACATTTTTTTAAATTTTTTCTTTCAAGATTTTATTTATTTGTCAGAGAGAGAGAGAGAGCACAAGCAGGGGGAACAGCAGGCAGAGGGAGAAGCAGGCTCCCCGCTGAGCAGAGAGCCTGATGAGGGACTCGATCCCAGGACCCTGGGATCATGACCTGAGCCGAAGGCAGTCACTTAACTAACTGTGCCACCCAGGCACCCCACATCTTATTTTAAAAATACTTTGTTGCTGGGGCACTTGGGTGGCTTAGTTAAGCATCTGACTCTTGGTTTCTGCTCAGGTCGTGATCTCCTGGGTCGTGAGATTGAGCCCTGTGTGGGGCTCTGCACTCTGCGGGGAGTCTGCTTGAGGATTCTCTCCCTCTGCCCCTACCCCCCACTCTCTCACACACGCGCTCTCTGTCTCACAAATAAATAAACCTTTTAAAAAATATTTTGTTGCTGGAAAAAAAATAAAAATACTTTAGGGGCGCCTGGGTGGCTTAGTCGGTTAAGCAGTCTTCACCAGGAATAGATTCCATCTCAAGAAACCACATTCTGGGCGCCTGGGTGGCTCAGATGGTTGAGTGTCTGCCTTCGGCTCAGGTCATGATCCTGGGGTCCTGGGATCAAGTCCCACATCGGGCTCCCTGCTCCTTGGGAGCCTGCTTCTCCCTCTGCCTCTCTCTCTCTCTCTCTCTCTCTGTCTCTCATGAATAAATAAATAAAATCTTAAAAAAAAAAAAAAAGAAACCACATTCTTTGCTTGTCACTAAGAAGCAACTCCTCATCTGTTCAAGTTTTATCATGAGACTGCAGCAGTTCAGTCCCATCTTCAGGTTCCATTTCTTACTCTAGTTCTCCTTCTTTTAACACCACATCTGCAATTATTTCCTCCACTGAAGTCTTGAACCTCACAAAGTCATCCAGGGGAGTAGGAATCAACTTCTTCCAAAGTCCTGTGAGTGTTGATATTTGGACAAACCCTTCCCATGAAATCACAGGTGTTCTTAATGGCATGTAGGTTGGTGAATCCTTTCCTGAAAATTTTCAGTTTACTTTGCCCAGATCCATCAGAGGAATCACTATCTATGACAGCTACAGCTATACAAAATACATTTCTTAAATAATAAGGCTTGAAGGTCAAAATTAGTCCTTGATCCATGGGCTTCAGAATGGATGCTGTGTTAGCAGGCATGGAAACAAAGTTAATCTCACTGTACATCTCCATCCTGAGCTCTTGGGTGACCAGATGCATTGTCAATGAGCAGTAATATTTTAAAAGGAATTTTCTTTCTGGGCAGTAGTTCTCAAGAGTAGGCTTAGGGCGCCTGGGTGGCTCAGTTGGTTAAGCGACTGCCTTCGGCTCAGGTCATGATCCTGGAGTCCCGGGATCGAGTCCCGCATCGGGCTCCCTGCTCAGCAGGGAGTCTGTTTTGCCCTCTGACCCTCCCCGCTCTCATGTGCTCTCTCTGTCTTTCTCTCTCTCACTCTCTCAAATAAATGAATATATAAAATCTTTAAAAAAAAAAAAAAGAGTAGGCTTAAAATATTTAGTAAACCATGTTGTAAAGAGATGTAATGTCATCCAGGCTTTGCTGTTCCATTTGTAGAGCACAGGCAGAGTAGATTTAGTATGGTTCCTTTTTTTTTTTTTTTTTAGGCCCTAGGATTTTTAGAATGGTCAGTGAGCACTGGCTTCTACTTAAAGTCACCAGCTCCATTAGCCCTTGACAAGAGAGTCAACCTGTCCTCTGAAGCTTTGAAGCCAGGCATTGATTTTTCCTTTCCAGCTATGAAAGTCCTAGATGACATCTTCCAATTTAAGGCTGTTTCATCTACATTGAAAATCTGTTGTGTGGTGTCGTCACCTTCATCAATTATCTTAGCTAGATCTTCTGGATAACTTGCTGCAGCTTCTACATCAGCACTTGCTGCTTCTCCTTGCATTTTTATGTTACCGAGACGGCTTCTTTCCTTAAACCTCATGAACTAACCTCTACTAACTTCAGACTTTTCTTCTGCAGCTTCCTCACCTCAGCCTTCACAGAATTGAAGAGAGGTAGGGCCTTTTCTGGATTAAGCTTCGGCTTAAGGGAATTTGTGGCTGGTTTGATCTTCTAGCCAGACCACTCAAACTTTCTCTATATCAGCAATAAGACTGTTTTGCTTTATCATTCATGTGTTCACTGGAGTAGCACTTTAATTTCCTTCAAGACCTTTCCTTTATATTTGCAACTTGGCTAACTCTTTGGCACAAGAGGTCTCGCTTCTGGCCATCTTGGCCTTCACCAGGCCTCCCTCACTAAGCTTAATCATTTCTGGCTTTTGATTTAAAGTGTGAGACCTGTGACTCTTCCTTTCCCTTGGACACTTAGAGGCCATTGTGGGATTATCAATGGGCCTATTTCAATATTGTTGAGTCTCAGGGACCAGGGAGACCTGAGGAGAGGCGGGGAGAGATGGGGGAATGGCCAGCTGGTGGGTGGGGCAGGCACACACAATATTAAGGTCGCCATCTCATATGGGCCTGGTTCACGGCACCCAAAACAATCTCAATATTAACATCAAAGATCACTCATCACAGATCACTATAACAAATATTATAATAATGAAAAGTTTGAAATATTGTAAGAATTACCAAAATGTGACACAGAGACCCAAAGTGAGCAAATGCTGTTGGAAAAATCGTGCCGATAGACTTGCTTGACTCAGGGTTGTCACAAACCTTCAGTTTGTAAAAAAATGCAGTATCTGTGAAGCACAATAAAATGAAGTCTCCCTAAGTGAGGAAGATGACAGAGGAAGTTAATTGGGGAATTTATTTACTTCAGGTCTTTATTTACATGTCATCTTCCCAGTGAGGCCCTTCTCACGGTTTGTCCTGTGGCCCTCTCGTCAGCCCACTTGTTTCCCTTTCCTGAATAATTTTTCTCTATCGTCCTTATCACCATTTAACATACTAGAAAGAAGGCATGGGGTTTTTTTTCACCACTGTATTCACTACTGTGTCCCCAACACCTGGAACAATAACCTATACTTCAGAGGTGCTCAGGAAATATTTGTGGAGTAAGTAAGACTTGTGGTTTCCCAATAATAATAATCCAATCCATTAGACAGCTATTTTGCATTATATGGCAAGCGCTGAGCTAGATTCATTATATAAAGTGCACTATGGCCACAGGTCTCTTCCATAATAAACCACTTCTTAGAGGCATTATTTGAAACATAACATTGAATTGGTTAAGTCATTGGTTTGACTCTGCTGTAGAATTTCAGAACCACAGGGGAGCTTGGCAATAATTTGATTCAGCCTCCTGATGTCATGTAGTGGGTTTAAAGTTCCATCAGCGTCATTTATAGCCTCTTCCCACCTCCCTTTTCCCCCTCATCGTCACAAGCTGTGAATCTTTTGGTCCAATTATTTTCCCCCACATCTTCTCATCTCCATTCAGTTAATTCTCACTTCTATCCGGGCCTACCCTTCGCACTGTCTCTCCTGCATTCTAACCGACTCTGCAAATCCTTAGCCCAACTGTGAAAAAACACTTTCATCTTTCTTAACTGAAACTTTCTTGTTTAATAAATTTCTTACCACTCTTTCCTCAATTCTGGAAGCATTTCCTGACCCCTAGGGCATCCTTAAGAACTTACTGTCTTCAAAACAAAAACTTGAAGAGAAAGCGAAAAGGCAGAGTCTAGTTGCTAAAGCACCAGTGTTTTGGTCTGAGGTCTTCCATTGCACGGAACTGAAAGCAGCCCTATGGCATGATTTCACTTTCTTTCTCCCATAACCACAGGCCAACACATTGTAGGCTTGCAGACATGCACGTTACTGCAGGCCTGCCATCTGTATTGCCTCTGTGATAGAAAAGCCTATCGGAACCTCCCAAGTTTTTCCTAAGAACTGTGATGTTTATATTTAAACACTGGTGGGGGGGTCACTTCGTAAAGAATCTAAGTGGGGCGAGAGGGGGCCGAATATTGTAAGCAGCTTCAACCATCCGACTCTTTAGAAAGTCTCTTACTTAATCCTCACAACAGCTCTGTAATTCTGTCCATTTTGAAGATGTGGAAACTGAGGCACATTAAGTTAAGTAACTTGTTCAGAGTTGCCTAATCAGTAAATGGGAAAGCTGAAGTTTTAGTTACTCGTGAATCCAGAGCCTCTGCTGTCTTCCGTTGGTAAGCCACGTTGCCTTCTGGAAGTTGGGGTAGTTTGGCAACAAGAATTACAGTATTTGATGCAGAATAGGAAGCAGGTGTGTTTGCTTTTGCATCCAAAGAAGCAGCCACAGAGAGAAACCAGTGTCATTTGGGGCAAATGAGATGAGTATCTGGTGATACCAGGGGCTCTGTCTTGACTTACGGTTTCTGTCACTTTCAGCCTGTTCTTCAGGCGCATTCATATGAAGTATACATGCTTTCTGCTGAGGAACTTGAGCCTGACAGTAGTGATTGTGTAAGGTTTTTGTTTTTTGTGTTTGTTTTTTTAATTTAATTTTATTATGTCATGTTAATCACCATGCATTACATCATTAGTTTTTGATGTAGTGTTCCATGATTCATTGTTTGTGTACAACACCCAGTGCTCCATTCAATACGTGCCCTCTTTAATACCCGTCACCGGGCTAACCCATCCCCCCAGCCCCCTCCCCTCTAGAAACCTCAGTTTGTTTCTTGGAGTCCATAGTCTCTCATGGTTCGTCTCCCCCTCCGATTCCCCCCCCTTCATTTTTCACTTCCTACTATCTTTTTTTTTCTTTTTTTAACATATAATGTATTATTTATTTCAGAGGTACAGGTCTGCGATTCATCAGTCTTACACAATTCACAGTGCTCACCATAGCACACACCCTATGTCCATCACCCAGCCACCCATCCCTCCCACCCCCCTCCACTCCAGCAACCCTGTTTGTTTCCTGAGATTAAGAATTCCTCATGGGCGCCTGGGTGGCTCAGTTGGTTAAGTGACTGCCTTCGGCTCAGGTCATGATCCTGGAGTCCCGGGATCGAGTCCCACATCGGGCTCCCTGCTCAGCAGGGGGTCTGCTTCTCCCTCTGCCCTCTTCCCTCTTGTGCTCTCTGTCTCTCATTCTCTCTCTCTCAAATAAATAAATAAAATCTTAAAAAAAAAAAAAAAGAATTCCTCATATCAGTGAGGTCATATGATACATGTCCTTCTCTGATTGACTTGTTTTGCTTAGCATAATACCCTCTAGTTCCATCCATGTTGTTGCAAATTGCAAGATTTCAGTTTTTTGGTTTTTGGGGTTTTTTAAAATTCTTTTTTAAAGATTTTATTTATTTATTTGACAGAGAGAGACACAGCGAGAGAGGGAACACAAGCAGAGGGAGTGGGAGAAGGAGAAGCAGGCCTCCCCCGGAGCAGGGAGCCCGATGCGGGGCTCGATCTCAGGACCCTGGGATCAGGACCCGAGCCGAAGGCAGATGCTTAATGACTGAGCCACCCAGGCGCCCCAAGATTTCGTTTTTGGTTTGTTTGTTTGTTTGTGGTTTTTTTTTTTTTTTTTTTGATGGCTGCATAATATTCCATTGTATATATATACCACATCTTCTTTATCCATTCATCTGTTGATGGACATCTTGGCTCTTTCCATAGTTTGGCTGTTGTGGACATTGCTGCTATAAATACTGGGGTGTAAGGTTTTATATAAACATTTACCCGACAGATTTGTCTCCTTTGGAAAAAGTTATTACTTGCAAACCAGTACAGTCTCAAAAACCATCATGAACATGCCATTTTTTCCCCCAAAACAAGAGTTTCACATCAATTCTTGGGATTCTTTGGAATGATTTCTTCCAGCCTCCATCCGTAGCACTTTTCACCTTAATTGCCTTTTGTTACTAGATTTTGTGAACAAAGCTTAAAATTGAAGAATTTTGTTTCTTCCCTTTGTTCAAGGTTAATAAATACGGTTGCATGTCCACAGTGCACTGAGTTATGTCAGGCATTGAGGGTTTAAAGATAAATACATCACGATCCCTGCCCATGAGAAGTTTCTAGCCTATAAGAGAGGTCAGAAGATCATTGCAATTTAGGGTGATATGTCCAGCACAATCAGTCATGATCAGTTCTTTACCTCTCCAATCTTATGTCTTGATGCTTATATCTTTTTCTCACCTCTGTCATCTCTTCTGTGACTAACTTTTTGATCTTAGATGTCACTTCTTTTGAGAGATTTTCTTTGATCGCTCAAGACCAAGCTAGACACTCCCACCCCTACCAGTATGTTTGCATAGTACCTAAGTACTGATTATTGTAGATCCTATTTATTTGAACTGTCAGCACGTTAAGGGCTAAAACTGTTGTTTTAGCACCAACACATTGCTGGGCACATAATCAGTGATCAGCAAATCTTTATTGGAATTCTCCTTGAATGACTAAAGAATGACTCATAATAGTGGAAGCAACATTTGAGCCAATTCTTAAAGGATGAGTAGAAGTTCCCTAGATGGATCTGGGGAAGAAAAAATCCAGGCCAAGTGAAGAATTTGTACAAATAGATGAGACCTTGAAAAGTTTTTACAAGTGACTGAGAAGGCTTTTTAATTTCCACGTGGTGTCTGAGAAACAGGTTATTGTCAGATGTTATTTCCTATAACTATCCAGAGCCAGCCAGACTAGATTAGAGTTACATCATGGGGTAAAGAATAAGAAGCTACTCCCTCCCCCAATTATAGATCCAGAAGTTGAAAATTAATCCTTTACTTCAATATGTATGTGTGACCTGTTAGTACTTTCTGTGACTTTCTTCCCAACCTTTCATTAGAGCTCACCTCCTAGAGACATCTCAGGCCAGGAGAAAGTAGTATGCTGAAGTAAATTGAGGGAGATGTGATTAAAATCACTAAGAGCTTACTCCCCTAAGTAATCCAATTTATATTGGTACTTCAACATAAAAGTACATTTAAATGAAAGCATTATGCTCTTGTGATTGATCTTGTAAACTAAATAAATCATATTCTCATGTTTGTGTGTGATATGATGTGCTTGCCAACAAAAGGCTTTGGAGTTATAAACATCACTAAGTTTTGAATGCCCAGCTCTTTATAGGTTACTTGCAGTGTTTAGAAGCAGTTCTTTAAAAAAATGAGGCTCTGGTTAGAGGGCTTCAAGTGCTATCTTTGCCTGTTAAACTTTATTTTTATAAGGCCTTCTTGCTCTTTCCATAAATATAGGAAGAGATTCACAAATTTTAATCTGTCACTTCCCCCATTCTTTGAGGCAGTAAGCTGTGGAGGAAAAGTACTCTAAAAAGAGACTATCTTTTATTAGGGGACAGTTAAGAAGAAACAATTGTCTACTTACTGTAAAGTTAAAAGGAGATTGCGCTTTGCATTTTTTTTAAGTAGGCTCAGACTCACGACCCTGGGATCAAGACCTGAGCTGAGATCAAGAGTTGGCCGCTGAACCAACTGCCCCACCCTTTGCATTTCTAAAATATAATACATGGAAAACTAGAATGAACTCAAGGCTTTGATTGTTAAATTTTATGTTATTTTTTAAAAGATTTTATTTATTTGAGGGCGAGTGAGCACAAGCAGGCAGAGAAAGAGGAAGAAACAGACTCACTGCTGAGCAAGATAGCCCGATGTGGGACTCTATCCCAGAACCCTGGAATCATGACCCGAGCTGAAAGCAGATGCTTAACTGCTTAACTGACTGAGCCACCCAGGTGCCCCTGATAGTTAAATTTTAAAGTCATCAGTGGGCCAGTATCTTCCCCTCTCTCTCAGCTTGCTTGCTTACCAATTGGCACCAAGTAAATATTGATTGTTGGAATGAAACTGAAATGGGCTGGCCAGTGACCGTGTATCAGCCTGGTACAAAGGCAGCAGAATGATCAGAGAGATTTGTTGTTGTTGTAGAGAATGGGCTTCCTTGGGAAATGAGTATATCTTTAGGAAATAAATATTTCTGACCATTTACACAAGGGCCAAAGTGAGTCCTGGAGTTAGAATTGGGAGACTTGGGTTTTAGTCCAGGCTCTGAGCAAGGCAATTAATGGTCACTAAGAATCCTTTCATTCTTGTATTTTTAAGTTTTATTGCGACCTTCACAGTACTCTAGAGTAAGCAATGAGCCAAGCCAAGATGGGCATTTAAATTACGAAGGTGGTAAACAGCAGCTATACCAGGATCCATAAATCTGTTGTTGTACTCTTGTATGGTCCTGTCAGCATAAACTAAATTCTACAGTACTGTTTCTGGGGTGTGTGTGTGTGTGTGTGTGTGTGTTTGGGTGTGTGTTTGGGTGTGTGCATGCACTGTTCCATCTGCTTGATGTTTTTGTATAGCAACCCTGATTGTGTCCAGACTTCCTCCTTGGCTTACTTCTTCCAATTTGCTCTCTGAATTCATGATAAAGAAATGTCATCCTCTTCCGTTTCTGACTAACCTCTTTGTAATGACTGAGTTTTTTGCCATCTACCATTGTCTGGCTGCTCCTGGCCTTTCCTTTCTTGATTTGTTTTTTTACTATAATAACTGTGATCATTAGTGCTTGCATTTATTGAGAGTTTTCTGTGTGCCAGGCACATTGCAAAGGGCTTTATTTATGTTCATGTCATTTAGTCCTTACACCTGCCTTGTGCTGCTAAGTATGGTTATGCCCCATTTTACAAATCAGAAAACTGAGACACAGAGGTGAAGTAACTTGCCTAGTGTTAACGCCTAGTGATAGATCTGGAATTAAAATTTCAGTTGCCTCCAAAGCTCTCCGTCTTTTTTTTTTTTAGTTTTGTCATTTATTTATTTTTTAAGATTTTATTTATTATTTGACAGAGAGAGAGAGGACAAGCAGGGGGAGTGGCAGGCAAAGGGAGAGGAAGAAGCAGGCTCCCTGCAGAGCAGGGAGCCCTACACGGGGCTTGATCCCAGGACCCCAAGATCATGACCCGAGCCGAAGGCAGGCGCTTAACCGACTGAGTCACCCAGGCTCCCCCAAAGCTCACCCTCTGGCCATGGTGATGGAGACAGTGGTGATGATGATGATTACTACAATTTGTTGAGCACCTACTGGGTTCTGGGCAGTGCATTTGCCACCTTTTGCCTCCCCATTTTATAGGGTAGAAACCTATTACACATGGTCTGCTTTTAGGCTAATAAATAAGTGCCAGGGTTTAAAGGCATTGGGCATTCTTTTTTTTTTTTTTAAGATTTTATTTATTTATTTATTTGAGAGAGAGAGAGAGAGAGCACATGAGAGGGGGGAGGGTCAGAGGGAGAAGCAGGCTCCCTGCCGAGCAGGGAGTCCGATGTGGGACTCGATCCCAGGACTCCAGGATCATGACCGGAGCCGAAGGCAGTTGCTTAACCAACTGAGCCACCCAGGCGCCCCAAGGCATTGGGCATTCTTACATTAGAGCATTGTTTCAATATGTTTTTCCTTTTACTCTTTCCTGTTTTTGTTTTTTTTTTAAAGAATTTTTTATTTATTCATTTGAGACAGAGAGAGAGAGAGAGTAGGAGCAATGGGGAGAGGTGGAGGGAGAGGGAGAAGCAGACTCCCCACTGAGCAGGGAGCCTGATGTGGGGCTCGATCCCAGGACCTGGAGATCATGACCTGAGCCGAAGGCAGACGCTTAACGACTGAGCCACCCAGGCGCCCCTACTCTTTCCTGTTTTAATGGTCAACATAATGTTTTTCTGACTACTACCAGTATGAACAATTAAATGTTGCCTAAGTTTTTCTGCAATTTTTTTCTTACCACTGCCTTGGCATTATCATTTTCTTATTTGTTACCTTTGCTATTTTTTCCTATATCAAAAGCAGATAATGGGGATAAGATAATGGGGGGAAAGGAGAAGGTGCTAAGAAAAGGTAAGAGGAAAGTCCAAATACTAGAAATTGTTCTGTGATCTCAGTTTGGAAAATGAAGATTTAAACTAAAAGCTCTGTTTTTGGGGGTTTTTTTAGCAGCTGTCTTTTGTTGAAGGACTTTGGCACTTACAAATAAAAATTCATCAAACTGTGTCCTTAATATTTATGTATTTTGGCTATATGTAAATTAGTTATATTATTAAAAAAGAAAAATCAGTATGCAAGCTGGACCTTCAGTTGCTGCCTGTGGTTAGCTGATATTTCCATGTATTATAAGCAACATGTAGGGTTACTCGCAATAGTTTTGTAATCCCCAAGATCATATGGTGGTTACTGAGCTTTATCAGAAAGAGAAATATTGTATAATATCTTCCAAACATTTATTTCAAGTTTACTATTTTAGTAAGGAAAACTGTCAGAACTGTTTCTTTTTATTTTTAGAAAAGGTATATTCAGTCCAAAAATATCCTTTCTGATGTTATTAATTCCCCAAGTATAGATCAAATCCTGCTTAGGGTATGCCACTTACAGGTAGGAAACATTACGATTTTAGAGCAAGCAGTGAAATATAAGAACAATCAATACTTTTAAGGCAAGCCTATATTGAAGACATACCTTTGAGTTGAATTCTACTCCCATCAGTCTGCTGTGCATAACCCTGATGTTTTTTGTATGATTACATTTACAAGTTCTGTGGTAGACTCTTGAGCAGGCTCCCTTCTTCTATGGTGGTGAGTCTGGAGAGTTACAACCAAAAGCTCCGGGTCAGGAAAAGTAGGTGTGGCTTTTTGGGGCTGTGCCGCCCAGCCCCTAGAATGTAGTTGGCAGTCTCCTCCCCTTCCTGCACTTGAGCTCTTCACAGTGTGCGCACTGGAATGACAGGCATTCCTGTGTGAGGAGAGCCAGCGTGAAGACATATTTGTAAGAACCACAAGTGCCCAGGCCAGGATACAGGGAACAGAAACTCCAGCAGATTAACTGATCTCATGCTCTTTCCTGATGTTTGGGAGTGACGCTGAGAGAGGAGTGCCTGTCCCCTCTCTATGTGGATTTATCTTTTAAGAAAAGTTTTCTTTGGTCCGGGACAGTTTGTTGTCGTGAGATACATCAGACAATTTAATCATGGGGCAAGCTGACGTCTCCAGACCGGTAAATCCAGATGCAGTTGGTGAGTAATAGAAGGAAAGGAAACAAAATCTTGACAGAGGCAAGGCAGATGAATAGGTGAGATTGAATATTTTATAGGAAGTTGAATGTTGTGAGGGTTTTGTTGTTTGTAACTTTAGGACATTTACAACTTTGTAAAGAATGAATGAAAATTTGTAAGTTGTTTTTCACTCAATTATATTAATTTACCACTCATAGTTTTGTCTTACTTGATCCCTTTGGAGTTTTTTTTTATATATACTGCTAGGAAACCATCTATTAATTTCTTGCTCTTGCAGAAGATAAGTACTACAGGAAATCGTATTTAGAATTCAGTGTTGTTTTACTTGCATGTTGCAGGACTTGAGATATATATGGCATAGAACTAGAACTGTTGACTTCTGTAAGTTGGACCATTTTCAAGAATTGTTATAATTTCTTAGATTCAATTATACATTCTCCAAATAAGTCTCCGGCTTTTCCCATTGTGCTGGTATTTCCATTTCTCATAAGGCAGTTCTTTGGTATAAACATTTCTGATGTCAGTGCTTTACATTTGAAGTGTTATTGTCTCAGAGGTAGCTAGAGACCAAGCTGGTAATTGCAAGTGTAGTTTAGAGTTTCAAGGCTTGTGAGTGAAATGAAAGTCCATTGTCCCTGAAGACTCATTTTCCCACCTGTGTGGGGTTTTGTGTAAGATGAAGATGTAAAGGTGGGACAAGTAGTTTTAAGTGGACTTGTTAAAGGGTTGGAAATATAAACAAAGTGGGGGAAAGCCTGGGAATCATTTCTTGACATTACACTTAAAAAAAAGATTTGTACCTTCTCTTTGATTTCGGAAGCAGCAGAAAACATGTTCAGTCCTAGGCTGCTCTTTTTTTCAGAAATGAAAAATGTTGATGACTTTAAAGAAAAGTTTAAAGTGTGAGAACACAGGTAACATTCCCAAATGTCTTGTGATTTAGTATTATTTAGTTGGGTTTTTTTAAGATTTTATTTATTTATTTGACACAGAGAGAGAGACAACGAGAGAGGGAACACAAGGGGGGAGTGGGAGAGGGGGAAGCAGGCCTCCCACCGGGGAGGGAGCCCAATGCGGGGCTTGATCCCAGGACCATGATCTCAGGATCATGACCAGAGCCGAAGGCAGTCACCCAACTGACTGAGCCACCCAGGCCCCTCAATGTTATTTAGTTTCTAAAAGTGTGTTTTCCCCCTGAGAACTTGCCAGATGAAATTACTACAAAGTATTTTTCATGTTTCACTGAAACTGAAGCACATGGATCAAAAAGTGAGTCAGCAACAGATTTTTAGGACCAAAGTCAGGACTTGATTCACTTTACCTTGATCACCAGGAATTTTTAATTTTTAAAAAATTTTTAATGAAATGTTTCATAAATAGAATAAGGCCTAGAGAAAAATATAAAGGATCCTCTGGGGCCACTGCCCAGCTTAAGAAATGAAATTAAAGGGGCGCCTGGGTGGCTCAGTTGGTTAAGCGACTGCCTTCGGCTCAGGTCATGATCCTGGAGTCCCGGGATCGAGTCCCACGTCGGGCTCCCTGCTCGGCGGGGAGTCTGCTTCTCCCTCTGACCCTCCTCCCTCTCATGCTCTCTGTCTCTCATTCTCTCTCTCTCAAATAAATAAATAAAATCTTTAAAAAAAAAAAAAAAAAAGAAATGAAATTAAAAAGAGAGATATCCCACCTCACCCCTAGCTCTATGTCTGCATTCCCTTGTGATGACATTTTGTTTCTTTGCTCCCAGAGGTAACCATTCTCCTGAATTTGGTAAATTCACTTTTGGGCCACTAAATTCTCCTGTCGTTCTTGATTAATAAGGACGAATAAGGATCTAAACAATGCTAGACATTTATCTATGAGACGGAAATGAATGGTCTTTGAAAAGCAAGAAATGGGTAAGGAGGTATAACTTACTAATAGGATATAACTTACTTATGAAGAATGCCCATCTAACACCTACATACAAATATATTTCATCTGAGTAAATAAAGTTTGATATATTTGTTTGATAAAAAGTGTGCATCAAATTCATCAATTTTTCTACCAGCAGTCCTAAAAAGATACCTATGAAGAAGAAATAGAAATCACTCAGGTACCTAACTAAGATTTTTATGTTCTCTCTAGATTTAATTTTTGGGTTTTATTTCCTGTTGTCTAGATAATTCATAGGTGGCTGTAAGCTATTTTAATGGACAGACTGCATTCTAATATATATATATATATATATAAAATAAATATTTTGTTTTAAAATAATCTCTACACCTGGTGTGGGGCTTGAACACACAACTCCGAGATCAAGAGTCTCATGCTCCACTGGCTGGGCCAGCCAGACACCCCAATTACAGTTCTTATAATTCAGGATTTATTCTATTTGAGTAAATCAGGGCCAGGTCATGAAGAGTCAACACTGACAACTTTGAGGACTACACAATTGCTTTAAAGGCTTTTTACCAAACATAACTGTTTCTTTATGAAATTTAAAAAGCATTTCAGTGAGTGGGTATGTGGAAAGTCTTACCAGATTCTTTGGAAGAATAAATGTACAAAGTAAACGAAGACTTAAATTATTTGTTTACAGGGGCGCCTGGGTGGCTCAGTCGTTAAGCGTCTGCCTTTGGCTCAGGTCATGATTCCAGGTCCTAGGATTGAGCCCCGCGTCGGGCTCCCTGCTCAGCGGGAAGCCTGCTTCTCCCTCTCCCACTCCCCCTGCTTGTATTCCCTCTCTCGCTGTGTCTCTCTCTGTCAAATAAATAAAATCTTAAAAAAAAAAATTATTTGTTTACAGTTCTGGGCCTATAATATAGTAGTTAATTTTGAGCTTTGAAACTGATGGTAGGGCGCCTGGGTGGCTCAGTTGGTTAAGCGACTGCCTTCGGCTCAAGTCATGACCCTGGAGTCCCAGGATCGAGTCCCGCATCGGGCTCCCTGCTCAGCAGGGAGTCTGTTTCTCCCTCTGACCCTCCCCCCTCTCGTGTGCTCTCTCTCTCTCATTCTCTCTCTCAAAAATATACATAAAATCTTTAAAAAAAAAAAAAAAAGAAAAGAAATTGATGGTATTGGGGCACCTGGCTGGCTCAGTTGGTAGAGCATGAGACTCTTGAGCTTGGGGTGGTGAGTTCAATCCCCATGCTAGGGGTAGAATTTACTTTAAAAAACTAATTAATAATAAAATTCATGGTACTAGGTTTGGCAGGCCAAGTGATACAAAATAAATTACTGAATATATTGAATATATTTCTTATTATTTTTAAGGCACTGTAAATGTTTTAGTGGACCCTGTATAGGTATAACTCAAGTCTTATGCCCTTGAGAAATTTACTTTCTAGTTGAGAATTTAAATATTAAAAGAAAAAATCCAAGATATTTATAAATTTAAGATAAGGCCTATTCTTGGGGTGCCTGGCTGGCTCAGTCAGTGGAGCATATGACTCTTGATATTGGGGTTGTGGGTTCGAGCCCCATGTTGGGTGTAGAGATTACTTAAAAATAAAATCTTTAAAAACAAAAGGGGTGCCTGGGTGGCTCAGTCGTTAAGCGTCTGCCTTCTGCTCAGGTCATGATTCCAGGGTCCTGGGATCGAGCCCTGCATCGGGCTCCCTGCTCCTTGGGAAGCCTGCTTCTCCCTCTCCCACTCCCCCTGCTTGTGTTCCCTCTCTCGCTGTGTCTCTCTCTGTCAAATGAATAAATAAATAAAATCTTTAAAAAAAAAAAACAAAAAAAACATAAGATGTATTGCTGTTAACTAAGAAAAGTCTGATTTCAAATAAATAACCTTTGCATGAGGACGCATATGCACGTTGACAAGACGTTATGTCAGTATTCATTTATTTTTTTTTTTTTAAGATTTTATTTATTTATTTGAGACAGAGAGAATGAGAGGGAGGAGGGTCAGAGGGAGAAGCAGACTCCCTGCCGAGCAGGGAGCCCGATGCGGGACTCGATCCCGGGACTCCAGGATCATGACCTGAGCTGAAGGCAGTTGCTTAACCAACTGAGCCACCCAGGCGCCCTGTCAGTATTCATTTAGAGTTTTACCATAGGACCTCTCTAACAACTGGTGAACTAATTGATTATTTAAATGCAGAGAAGGAATTTATGCTATAATGTCCATTCAAGGAAATTAGCAATTATCCTCAGTAGTTCATATAAAAATAATTATCCTCGGGGCACCTGGGTGGCTCAGTCGTTAAGCGTCTGCCTTCGGCTCAGGTCGTGATCGAACCCCACATGGGGCTCCTGCTCAGCGGGAAGCCTGCTTCTCCCTCTCCCACTCCCCCTGCTTGTGTTCCCTCTCTTGCTGTCTCTCTGTCTGTCAGATAAATAAATAATATCTTTAAAAATATATATATATAAAAAAAAAAAAAAAAAAAAAAAAAAATATATATATATATATCCTCAAGTGAAATATGTCCATAGGAGAATCCTGTATATTTACTCAGATAAAACTGTCAAGTAGAGGCACCTGGGTGGCTCAGTCAGTTAAGCGTCTGCCTTCAGCTCAGGTCATGATCCTAGGGTCCTGGGATAGAGCCCGAATCGGGCTCCCTACACAGCGGGGAGCCTGCTTCTCCCTGTCCCTCTGCTGGTCCCCCTGCTTGTGCTCTCTCTCTCTCTCTCTCAAATAAATAAATAAAATCTTAAAATAAATAAATAAATAGAATGGCCCTATGGTTCCATTCTGTTTTCCATGAGAGCCAAAACAAGGTAGTTTACCTCCTTGTTTCCCTTTGTTTGTCAGAACACCGGGTATATGATGCTGGCTATAGTTTTATGATTGTATGTTCTAAAGAAAACACCTTTTTGAGTCATGCAGCTGCAGCCCACCATGAAGCATGCTGGAATTGGAGGTCTTGGTGTTTCTTTGAGGTAGTGGATGTTGGGAGAGGAAGATAACTAACCAAATTACAGTTTGGAGTGTCTGATTTGAGTAGTACCCTGACACTATGCCCTGGTATTTAAACTACTTACTCCCTCACTCAAGTTGTAGCACCTCAAATTTCATAGGCTTGTTTCTTATACCATGTATTATACAGAGTTCTAGTACTTTCTTTTGCAACCCTCAGGTTTTTCCTAGTCAACATTTAATTCAGGTCTTTTAGTTTCAGTTTAGTTGTCCCAGATGAATTTCTGGAGTGATTTTGTTAAATAAATATATAATATTAAAAATTATGGGGCACCTGGGTGGCTCATTTGGTTAAGCGACTGCCTTCGGCTCAGGTCATGATCCCGGAGTCCTGGGATCAAGTCCCACATCGGGCTCCCGGCTCAGTGGGGAGCCTGCTTCTCCCTCTGACCCTCTCCTCTCTCATGTTGTTTCTGTCTCTTTCGCTCTCTGATAAAATCTTTAAAAAAAATTTTTTTTAATTAAAAATTATGTAACGCTTTTCATCTTCAGATAAAGTATACATTATTAGCTATAGTTACATGTATCTATATTACTTGCTAGAGATAAGGATAAAACAGGGTTAAGCCCTAGGTCAAAGACAGTGTTCATTTTAGAATCTGATTTAGAACCAATTCTTAAGGATTTTTTAAAAATTTATTTATTTATTTTATTTATTTATTAGAGAGAGAGAAAGAACCCGAGCTGGGGGAGGAGCAGAGGGAGAGGGACAAACAGACTCCATGCTGAGAGTGAGCCCAGCTGGGAGCTCGATCTCACAACCCTGAGATCATGACCTGAGCCGAAATCAAGAGTTAGACTAACCGACTGAGCCACCCAGGAGCCCCTCTTTAACCAATTCCTAAGGTAAGGCACAGGCAATTGGAGTCAACAGAAAACTTAGGGGGCTTTTTGTTTTTTTTGTTTTTTTTAAGATTTTATTTATTTATTTGACAGAGAATGAGAGAGAGAGCACATGAGAGGGGGGAGGGTCAGAGGGAGAAGCAGACTCCCTGCCGAGCAGGGAGCCCGATGCGGGACTCGATCCAGGGACTCCAGGATCATGACCTGAGCCGAAGGCAGTCGCTTAACCAACTGAGCCACCCAGGCGCCCCCAGAAAACTTCGTTTTTAACACAGCCGTCACGACCCTCTCCCCTTCATAAGGCCTGGTAATAAGAAACAAAATTATTGGGTCTTAGTTCCACCTCTATTTCTTGTACCTTATTAAGTTTAAAAAATGTTTGGATTTAAAGTATATAAAGTTCTCCCCTTTTACCCATAAAACTTTTATAATAACCAGTTTTTTGTCCAGAATTTAAAAATCTATACTTTTGTACAAGATACCTACTTCCTTATCAAGAAGTTGTCAGATACCTTGGGGCGCCTGGGTGGCTCAGATGGTTAAGCGTCTGCCTTTGGCTCAGATCATAATCCCAGGGTCCTGGGATCGAGTCCCGCATCGGGCTCCCTGCCCCTTGGGGAGCCTGCTTCTCCCTTTGCCTCCCTCTCTCTTTCTCTCTCTCTGTCTCTCATGAATAAATAAATAAAATCTTTAAAAAACAAAAAGAGTTGTCAAATATCTTTAAAAAAAAATTTTTTTTATTTACATGGGGCTTGAACTCACAACCCTGAGATCAAGACCTGAGCTGAGATCAAAGTTCAGACGCTTAACTGACTGAGCCACCCAGGTGCCCCACAATTATCTTTTTTAAGTTTAAGGTATACAACATGACTTGCCTTACATATATTGGGATCAATTATTTTTTATAATCTAATAGTCCTGGTTTTTTGTTGTTGTTTTTTTTTATGCTCACTGAGTTTGAAACAGATCTTGTGTTTATACAAGCATTTTAACAGCATCAAAACTTTGTAAATGGAGAACATTAATTTGTGGTACTTACACTATTGCACTTACTCATTTTTGCCTTCTAAAAGAGGATTATTATTGGATTTAAAGGACTGTTTTTAGAAAACTATAACAGAAGTACAGAAAGCAAAACCTGCTGCTAATGAACAAAGCAGGCTTTGTCAGAGCACACCCACAACTTCCCTTGGAAACACTGCAAAGTTCTGACCTTCGGGAAATAGAACTGGGCAAAGCACTGCAGAAGATAGTCAGGGTCTCTCTCTGTACCTACAGGGACAGTTAGGTCTGGGATTCCAACTCCAGTAAAATAGTTTTCTGATCATGGGGCATCAAGGGCATCAAGACGAGATGCCCTTGGCAACTTGATATGTACACTTTTTTAATAAAGATTCCAAGTTGAGAGTAAGGTTTTTGTTTTTGTTTTTTAAAGATTTTATTTATTTGACAGAGAGAGAGACAGCAAACACAAGCAGGGGGAATGGGAGAGGGAGAAGCAGGCCTCCCACCGAGCAGGGAGCCCGACACGGGCCTCGATCCCAGGACCCTGGGATCATGACGTGAGCCGAAGGCAGATGCTTAACGAGTGAGCCACCCAGGTGCCCTGAGAGTAAGGTTTTATAGTGAGGTGCCAGAAAATAATATATTCTCTCATGGAAAAAAGGCTTAAACTTTCCAAAGTTTTCCTGCAAGTAGAAAAAGGTGCAATTGAGAAAATCCACCGGAGCAGAGAGAAGGGACACTAATTTTTGGTTGGTAGTCCACATTTGATAACCGAAAATCCTGTAAGGAGTCCATGACAGACCCCTATACTATTGCTTCCTCCTCATTGCTGATTACATGTGGGAAGTGTGCCTGTTCCTTCTTTCTCAGAAGAAAGCACACCCAGATGAGTATGAAAAATGTTTTTTTTTTTTTAAAGATTTTATTTCTTTATTTGACAGAGAGAGACACAGCGAGAGAGGGTACACAAGCAGGGGGAGTGGGAGAGGGAGAAGCAGGCTTCCCGCTGAGCAGGGAGCCCGATGCGGGGCTTGATCCCAGGACCCTGGGATCATGACCTGAGCCGAAGGCAGGCGCTTAACGACTGAGCCACCCAGGTGACCCTGAAAAATATTTCTGATAATTCTCATGACCACATAATGCCAAGTGTTTTTCTTCAAAGTGTTATGAAGTAGTTTGTTTTTAATTAACCTACCTTTTATTTATTCCTCTGTTAATATTGTTACATAGCTACATTAAATTTTATTCATCCAACAATCTCCTCACTGATTTTGCCTCCGAATGACCATATATTTCTAAATCACCTTGCCCAAATGACTCCATCATCAGGAACTTGAGAACCCATAACTACCAATTTCAGAGCAAAATGAGTCAGATGGTGATGGAAAAGGAATGTAAAAAAGAGGAAATATTATAATACCGTTATTTTTTAAAGCAATATATTCCTATATAAAAGTTAAAAAAAAAGAGGATAATTAGTGAATGAGAGGTATATGAAAGGTCAAAAAGGAAAAACAAAAACAAAAACACGAACATAGAGATGGAGAATGGAAAGGCAGAGAGAAAGAAAGTTCCAGACTAGAACTTATTAAAATTCTTTGGTCTTGGGGCACCTGGGTGGCTCAGTCTGTTAAGTGACTGACTCTTGATTTCGGCTCAGGTCATGATCTCAGGGTTGTGAGATCGAGCCCCATGTGGAGCTATATGCTGGGCATGGAGCCTGCTTGGGATGCTCTCTTTCCTTTCCCCTTGCCCCTCCCCCCTCTAAAAATAAATTAAAATAAAATTATTTGGTATTGTGCCTAATTTAAGGACATGTGCTAATTATAATTAGCTGGCTGCTTTAATATGATACATGGTAAAGGATTTTAGTGAAGACAGAAACAGCTTTTATGTTGATCAAGAAATACGAAGTATTACTACTTGAAAGGTTTTTTTTAAAAGATTTTATTTATTTATTTGACAGTTTATAGGTGTGCTCTTGAATAATGGCTTAAAGTTGAGTTTCCAGAGCACTCCCAGACTAGTGCCATACCTGAGAGTATGACTTCAAGCCCTATCTCGCTCCCTCACATACTCTATCAAAGCATGAAGAATTTGTCTGTCTCAACTTAAAAGCAAGATCTAAAGAATTATGGTACAAAGTAGTCAGTGAGAAAAGACTCCAAATACAGAATATGGTTTATAAATAAAAAAGAAAAATCAGTAATCTGATGTAAAAATTATGTGCAGTACTGATCCAAATCCAGAAGTTGATTGCTACATCCAATTTAAATACAAAGTAATGACTTCTAAGAGAAGCAAACAAAAAATTTATAAAGAACCTATTGAAATTTGAAGTAATTATAATGAGGTGGCAAATTCATTTATAAGGAGGCTTCAGTAAGAAACCTAATTTTACCCTTCATAAATTTTGATAGTGAGCAATATTTGAGATGAATACCAAACTTGTTAAATTATATAAAATAGAGATTGGGGGTACCTGGTGGCTTGGCCAGTTGAGCATCTCACTCTTGGTTTCAGCCAGGGTCATGATCTCCTGGTCATGGGATCGAGCCCTGCGTTGGGCTCTGCGTTCAGTGCAGTGTCTGCTCCAGGTTCTCTCTCTCTCCATCTTCCTGTCCCCCTGCTCATGTTCTCTCTCTCTCTTTAAATAAATAAAATCTTTAAAATAGAGATTAATACCAGTCATCATGTTGTTGTAAAAATTAAATCATATTATGTGCCAGCTTAGTAAATTATATTCTAAAAACTTTTGTTAATGAATGAAACCGGATGTTGGAAAGACTTGTAAGATTTCAGCTTAATCTTTATTCTGAAGGCAGCATGATTGAAAGGATAGTAGACTTTTAAAGTCGCCTGGGTGGCTCAGTTGGTTGAGTGTCTTTGACTTAGGTCATGATCCCGGAGTCCCAAGATTGAGTCCCACATCGGGCTCCCTGCTCGATGGGGAGTCTCCTTCTCCCTCTGCCCTTCACCCTGCTCCTGCTTGTGCTCTCTCTCTCTCTTTCAAATAAATAAATACAGTCAGATACTTGGATTTGAATCCCACCTATATTTATTTTTTTAAAAAATAAATGAATAGGGGCACCTGGGTGGCTCAGTCGTTAAGCGTCTGCCTTCGGCTCAGGTCATGATCCCAGGGTCCTGGGATCGAGCCCCGCATTGGGCTCCCTGCTCGGTGGGAGGCCCGCTTCTCCCTCTCCCACTACCCCTGCTTGTGTTCCTGCTTTAGCTCTCTCTCTCTGCCAAATAAATAAATAAAATTAAAAAATAAATAAAAATAAATAAATAAAGTCAGAGACTTGGATTTGAATCCCACCTATATTATGCTATAGGCAAAGAGAAAGCATCAAAAGAATGAAATATACAAAGAAAAGCAGTCCAGTGGGAGGGAAAAGGCCAATTAAATGACATTTATAAGGTGTTGCAATTAAATAAAATAACTCAAATCCCAACTGAAAATACTATACCCAGTGAAAATATCCTTCAAAAATGATGATATAAAATTATCCTAATTGTAGGGGCACCTGGGTGGCTCAGTCAGTTAAGCGTTCATCATCTCTCACCAGGATTTCTGCAGTAGTCCACAAGCCTCCAGCCTTGCCTCTCTCCACATGCCACTCTTCTTTCCACACTCAAGCCCGAGTTGCAAATCTAACCACATCACTCCCAAATTAAATTCTATAGTAGATTCCCATGGGGCACCTGGGTAGCTCAGTCAGTTAAGCATCTGGCTCTTGATTTCAGCTCAGGTTATGATCTCAGGGTCCTGAGATCAAGCCCCACATCGGGCTCTACACTCAGTGCCAGAGTCTGCTTGAGATTCTCTCTCCCTCTCCTCCCCCCACCCCTGTGTGCTCACATGTGCGTGCGCTCTCTCTCTCTCAAAATAAATAAATAAATAAAATCTTTTTAAAAATTATCCTAATTATAAGCACAGGATTACAGAAATAAAGATTATTTGAGAAAGCAAATATGTAAGAAATATAAAAGAATATCATTTGTTAAAACAACAATAATAATGTTTGCTGTGGTTTATTGTTATGTCTATGTAGAAATAAAATATAACAACACAGTAAATAGAGTTGAAATGTTTTAAGTTTCTTGCATTGTTTGTTAAGTAAATAAAGCACTAACACTGTAGATTCTAATAAGTCAAGGATGCACAGAACAAATCAGAGCAATAGAAAATAAATAGCAGGGCGCCTGGGTGGCTCAGTTGGTTAAGCGACTGCCTTCGGCTCAGGTCATGATCCTGGAGTCCCGGGATCGAGTCCTGCATCGGGCTCCCTCTGCCCTCTTCCCTCTCGTGCTCTCTGTCTCTCATTCTCTCTCTCTCAAATAAATTAAAAAAAAAAAAAGAAAATAAATAGCAAAACAGTAGACTTAAACCCAACTGTGTCAGGAAAAACATTAAATATAAATGTACTAAGCATTCTAAAGATTTTTATTTATTTGACAGAGAGACACAGCGAGAGAGGGAACACAAGCTGAGGGAATGGGAGAGGGAGAAGCAGGCTTCCTGCCGAGCAGGGAGCCCGATGTAGGGCTCGATCCCAGGACCCTGGGACCATGACCTGAGCCGAAGGCAGACGCTTAACGACTGAGCCACCCAGGCGCCCCTATACTAAGCATTCTAAAGGACAACAGTTGTCAAACTAGATAGAAAAACAAAATCAAGGCAAAGTGTTATTAGATTGACACAAGGAATTTCATAATGATAAAAGGGTAATTTAACAAAGATATAATAACTTTAAATTTGTACATACCCAATAATGTAGCTTTAAAGTATATAAAGCAAAAAATTAATAGAACTAAAAAGAGAAAGAGACAAATCCATTTTCATAGGTAGAGCTATTAATATACCTCTGTCAGTAACTGATAGAACAAGCTAACAAAAAAGAAAGAATGTTAATGATTTGCATAATGTGATTAAACGACTTGACTTCATAGGCAGATGTAGAACACTACCCCCTCAACTGCACGATATACCATATTTCCAAGTGTACATTAACGTAATTAAATCTGGAAGACGAATAACTAGCTCCCTGGCTAGATTGGCTGTATCTCATTGAGGAAGTTGACAGACAGGAACTTGTCTGTGATCCGTTCTCACCTAACACCCCTCAAGCTCTCTGGTTGTTTTTCTTTGTAAAAGTATCACATAGCACTCACCTCTTCTTTCATATTGTTAATTTGTTGTTTTGTTTTTTGAGTTTTTATATTCTCTTCCCTGTTACTTTTAATCGAACGGTCATTTTCCTGTGTATCATTTGGAACTGAGTAACGTCTATTCGGTGGGTGGGTTAGCAGGATATTTCAAATTTCAGTTCCTCCTTTTGCCTCTAGCAAGTAAGATGACTATGAACACCTGGTGGTGCTTAGCTCCATTTCTGGAAGTGTCATCATTAACATATGCTAAATATTATATTATATGATATATCTGCAATGTCTTGAGGTCTCATTGACATTTTATAATTGGGAGTTTACGGTCTTAAAGCACTGACTCTTTTTTTTTTTTTTTTAAGATTTTATTTATTTATTTGACAGAGAAAGACACAGCGAGAAAGGGAACACAAACAGGGAGTGGGAGAGGGAGAAGCAGACTCCCTGCCGAGCAGGGAGCCCGATGTGGGACTCGATCCCGGGACTCCAGGATCATGACCTGAGCCAAAGGCAGTCGCTTAACCAACTGAGCCACCCAGGCGCCCAAAGCACTGACTCTTAAAAGGGATACCATGTATTCACCCACATGCCACTCCTGGGGGTGCATCCCGGGTACCACTGAGGGGAAATTGCTGTGACAGGAGTTGTTCTGATGTCTCTGCAAGTAAACTTATACAAATATGGTCTGGCGTTATAATAACTAGATTCTCTTGCATTTCATGGAAGGGATTAGAGTAGTTGAGACCCAGGATGTGTTCAAGTAAATCATGCAACTAGGAAGAAAAGAGTCATTGTCCTCTCGTCTCCATCTGTTGCACTTCGGTAGCCAGAACCCTGTTTGGCCTAAGTCATCAGTATACAGCAAAATAATGCATCCAGCAGTCACTGCTGCAGTCACTCTGATCATGACAATTGTGTAAATCTGACTTTCATCAGCAAGTTTCCCTAGACTCACATCTATCAACTGAAAAAGATTGGATTTGGCAACTGTTTCTTAAGAAAAAATAATAAATTCTTGTTGATTGTGTATTTTATTAAAAACTACAGTTTGTTTTTTTTTTTAAAGATTTTATTTATTCATTTGAGACACAGAAATACAGTGAGAGAGAGAGAGAGAGCATGAGCAGGGAGAGAGGCAGAGGGAAAGGGAGAAGCAGGCTCTCCACCGAGCCAGGAGCCCGATGTGGGGCTCGATGCCAGGACCCCGGGATCATGACCCAAGCCGAAGGCAGACGCTTAACCATCTGAGCCACCCAGGCGCCCCGAAAAACTACAGTTTTATTTTTTTTTTTTTTTAAAGATTTTATTTATTTATTTGAGACAGAGAGAATGAGAGACAGAGAACATGAGAGGGAGGAAGGTCAGAGGGAGAAGCAGACTCCCTGCCGAGCAGGGAGCCCGATGCGGGACTCGATCCCGGGACTCCAGGATCATGACCTGAGCCGAAGGCAGTCGCTTAACCAACTGAGCCACCCAGGCGCCCAAAACTACAGTTTTAAAAGAAACTTTTTTTAGTGCATATATTATGCCCATTTAGCCCCCCAAAAAAGAACGTTATTTGCTTCAGATGTAAAATTGTGTACAATAAGCATGTTAACTTATTACATGTGATAATATAGTATGTGGTCCTTGATGTATTTCTGTAAAGTAAAGGTTCCACTTTAATTCCAGGATGGTTTTTCCACATGACTCTTTTTTTCTTCTCCTCTAGACTTCTCCAGAGAACCCTGGGACAGTAGGTGGAGTGCAAAGCTGTATTGTGTTGCCTTCCTGCTTTTTTTTGTTGCTTTCCTGCTTTTATTTATTTTATTATTATTATTTTTGGCCCAGTCTTGGCTGCTCCTTTCTCTGCCACTAAAGCTAACTAACTAAACCCTGCATGTGTGGTCATTATGAGGGATTCATTTCATTTTCATTTCAGTCCCGCACATATACCGTGCCAGTTATGTTTTTTGTCATATCCTTAAGATCATGATTGTCCCTAATGTACTATTGTGATAGGCAAACTGGAATCCCACCTCTTCTTTCCAAAAAGATTACACTTTAAAGCACTCTCTGTAATGCCCCAGCTCCAGGCTCCTTCCAGTGCTCCAAACTTAGGGTCTTGTGAAGGGAAAAAATAATCTGAAAAACAGATACAAGTAAGGTGTTAACATTTTACCCCCTCTGAACTATTAATGTCCTGAAAGAGGAGGGCAGGGTGTGGGGAGTGTTTAGTAGAGAATGATGACTCACTCACTAAAGAGGGAACTCCCCATTTCAGTGACACCAGAGGCAGTAATGTTAGCTGGGGAGGCCTCCCCTGTGCCAAGAGGTTGAGAATGGCAACAGCAATAGGCCGCACTGGGGCAAGGTCTCATGCATATTGAAAAGACTGTGTGTGCGTGTGCGTGTGTGCGCGCCTTTAAGAGATTTTGAGCTGGTTATGATCATCTCATTGAATTTTTGTCCTAAAATGATGTCAGCTTGGTTTGGTTCCTTTTCCCTCTTAGTAGTTTATCTGTTACGGATTTTGATGTTTGGTGTCCGTGTGATGTCAAGGAATCTGTCTGCATGATTGTTTATCATTGCTCTGATCCTTTTGAACTACCACAGGAAGGGACCTTTTAAAAATTATGCTGACATAATAAATTGTCTGTTCTTTTCCCTGTGTGCCTTTCACCATACTACAGAAGAAGCAAGCCAGCCCACCGCAGACCCAGGCATGGTCATGGACAGTGTGGAAGCAGGAGACACAACGCCTCCCACCAAAAGGAAGAGCAAGTTCTCAGGCTTTGGCAAGATCTTCAAGCCCTGGAAATGGCGGAAAAAAAAAAGTAGTGATAAATTCAAAGAGACATCAGAAGGTGAGACATTAAGATTTAAATATATGTTCTGAGTTACAGAGTTTCTTATTTTAGAAGTATCTAACTTTCTCATTCTCTTCCCAAGCTTCTATAACCCCCTATTTGAAGAGGGAATTGAGTCTTTTAGGAATAAAACCAAGTGGTCACTCATTAAGTCTTATATACTATAGTCTCATCCCCAGATTGCTATTTTGATGGGATTAAAGTTTATCAAGTGGTGAATGGAGTTCCTGAATGGTAGAAAATCTAAGATGCTTTTTTTCCTACTCTGACCACTTTCAGAAAAAGTTCATCAACAAATACCTTATTACTGAAATGACAATTTTTTTAAAAAGATTTTATTTATTTATTTGACAGTAAGAGAGAGAGCGAGAGAGGGAACACAAGCAGAGGGAGAGGGAGAAGCAGGCCTCCCGCCAAGCAGGGAGCCCGATGCGGGGCTCCATCCCAGGACCCTGGGATCATGACCTGAGCCAAAGGCAGAGCTTAACAACTGAGCCACCCAGGCGCCCCTACTGAAATGACAATTAAAGAAAGAGCTAAAATTATATAAGGATAGTTCCTTTTGAAAATGCTGCATTCCTAATAACATAGGATATGAAAGAAATTATTTTTAAATTTGAAGTTAGTTTTCCTGTTCTTTACAGAGAACAGAAAATTGAATCACTTTATTCTTTTACCTGTTGAGTTAGAATGCTTAAAATTGACCTTTAACTGACACATTTCTGAGTGCTGTTTTCCAATTTAATATTAAGTTTTAGAGCGAAAAATATCTATGCGAAAACCGAGAGAAGAGCTGGTTAAAAGAGGGGTTCTGTTGGAAGACTCTGAGCAGGGTGAGTTTATAAGTAAAATACTATATGTCTGTCTCTATACACTTAGTGTTTGATTCTGACTAGGCATTTGAATTTTCTTTTCTTATTGCTGTTGGGAGGGAGGGAAGATTTTTTAAAGCTGTTCATGCATCTAGAGTATTTTTTTTCAAACTTCTACAAAAGAGAAAAAGACAGCTCAGTAGAAGAGTCTACAAAAGCACTGGACAGGGGCGCCTGGGTGGCTCAGTTGGTTAAGCGATTGCCTTCAGCTCAGGTCATGATCCTGGAGTCCCGGGATCGAGTCCCGCATCAGGCTCCCTGCTCAGCGGGGAGTCTGCTTCTCCCTCTGACCCTCCACCCTCTCATGTTCTCTCTCTCTATCTCATTCTCTCTCTCAAATAAATAAAAATCTTAAAAAAAAAAAAAAAAGTCCTGGGGCGCCTGGGTGGCTCAGTCGTTAAGCGTCCGCCTTCGACTCAGGTCATGGTCCCAGTGTCCTGGGATTGAGCCCCGCATCGGGCTCCCTACTCCGCGGGAAGCCTACTTCTCCCTCTCCCACTCCCCCTGCTTGTGTTCCCTCTCTCGCTGTGTCTCTCTCTGTCAAATAAATAAGTAGGGGCGCCTGGGTGGCTCAGTTGGTTAAGCGACTGCCTTCGGCTCAGGTCATGATCCTGGAGTCCCTGGATCGAGTCCCGCATCGGGCTCCCTGCTCGGCAGGGAGTCTGCTTCTCCCTCTCCCACTCCCCGTTTGTGTTCCCTCTCTCTCTGTGTCTTTCTCTGTCAAATAAATAAAATCTTTAATAAATAAATAAATAAATAAAATCTTTAAAAAAAAATATTTGTTCATTTTTAGAGACAGAGCACATGTGAGCGGGGTGGGGATGTGTGCAGGGAGCAGATAGAGAGGAGAGAAACAGACTCCTCTCTGAGCACAGAGCCCAACACAGGGCTTCGTCTCACGACCCTGAGATCATGACCTACACTGAAGTCAGACATTTAACCAACTGAGCCACCCAGGCACACCCTCTGGAAACATTTCTTTCTTTCTTTCTTATTTATTTAAATTCAATTAATTAACATATAGTGTATTATCAGTTTCACAGGTAGAGTTCAGTGATTCATCGGTTGCATATAACACCCAGTGCTCGTTCCATCACGCACCCTCCTTAATGCCCATCACCCAGTTACTCCATCCCCCCACGCACCTCCCCTCCAGCAATCCTCAGTTTGTTTCCTATAGTTTTTTTTAATTTTTTATTATTATTTAGTTAGTTTATTTTTATTTTTTTATTTTTTTTGTTTCCTATAGTTGAGTCTCTTGAAATAAGTCAATCAGAGAAGGACAGTTATCATATGATCTCACTGATATGAAGAATTTGAGAAACAAGACAGGATCATAGGGGTAGAGAGGGAAAAATGAAACAAGGTGAAACAAGAGAGGGAGATAAACCATAAGAGACAGGAAACAAACAGGGTTGCTGGAGTGGTGGGGGGTGGGAGGTATGGGGTGGCTGGGTGATGGACACTGGGGAAGGTATGTGCTATGGTGAGCGCTGTGAATTGTGTAAGACTGATGAATCACAGACCTGTACCCCTGAAACAAATAATACATTATATGTTAATAAAAAAAAAAAAGAGTCTGTTACAGTTTGTCTCCCTCTGTGATTTCATCATTTTATTTTTCCCTCCCTTCCCCTATGATCCTCTGTTTTGTTTCTTAAATTCCACATATGAGTGAAATCATATGATAATTGTCTTTCTCTAACTTATTTCGCTTAGCATAATACTCTCTGGTTCCATCTATGTCATTGCAAATGGTAAGATTCATTTTTTTGATGGCTGAGGAATATTCCATTGTGTATATATGTATGTATGTATGTATATATGCACCACATCTTTATCCATTCATCTGTCAATGGGCATCTGGGCTTTTCCCACAGTTTGGCTATTTGGAAACATTTCTTAATGTCCTTGATGATCACAAAAGTATCCTTGTAATATCTCGTTGAAATTTACATTTATGTTTTAAATATTTTTCTCTACTAATGTTATACTTGACAATAAAAAAAACTAAATACTAATAAGATATTTTGAGAGAATTCAATGCTGTGCTATCTATATTTGATTTATTTAAGGAAGGCAAATATTTTTTGTGGGAATGAAAATATCTAGTGAAGGGAAAATATTAAAACATAAGCAAGAATAACTGATTTTTTTAAGGACTCTCAACTTGGGGATGTAAATATGAAATGATTTTATTCTAATAATTACCTCCTAATTTCCTATACTAAAGGTGGCCATTTTCTTGGTGAGGGGTTAAAAAAAAAAAAAAAGGACTGTTCGCTTTTCCTTCCAGGTGTCTACAGGTGGCTGTGATCTTTTTTCTTTTAATTTTTTTTTTTTTAAGATTCTATTTATTTATTTGCAGAGACACAGTAAGAGAGGGAACACAAGCAGGGGGAGTGGGAGAGGGAGAAGCAGGCTTCCCTCTGAGCAGGGAGCCCGATGGGGGGCTCGATCCCAGGCCCCTGGGATCATGACCTGAGCCGAAGGCAGACGCTTAACTGACTGAGCGACCCAGGCGCCCCTGTGATCTTTAACTCTGAAACTGAGTGGCTTGTGGAGGATCCTTGGAGCCGACCTTCTCTGTGTCTCTGCACGATCTCAGCTTTGTGCCGGCTGTCGTACTGTGTTGCTTTCCTTTGTTTTTTTTGTTTGTTTTAATATATATATTTTAAAGATTTTGTTTATTTGTTTTAGAGAGAGAGAGAAAATGGGGGGAGAGGGGCAGAATCTCAGGCAGACTCCAGGCTGAGTGCAGGGAGCCTGATGAAGGGCTCAATCCTGTGACTCCGAGATCATGACTTGAGCCAAAAATCAAAAGAGTCAGACGCTTAACCAACTGAGCCACCCAGGTGTCCCTATTTGTTTGAGTTTTGGGGATTTTTTTGTTTGTTTTTTGGTTTTGGGGTTTTTTTGGTGGGCAACAAAGCAAAGTTTATTGAGCAATAGTAAAGTGATAGTACAAAGCCCCCGAAGAGGGAGGGGGACCTGAGAGGGTTGCCCGGTTTGAGTTTTTGACCAAAGTTGTCTCCATGCCCAGATTGCTTCCCTAATCTTCTGTTTGTCATAAAGATCATGTTTTGGTGTTTCAACGTTCATTTAATAACGTCAGGACTTTTCTCCAATGTGTGATTTTTATGAAGCAGCTTATCGAAAGAGTTAAGACTACAGTACGTTGGCTGTATTTCATTTCTCTTCATTAGAGTTCCTTTGCATGAGACAAATCTGAAAACCACATTTTAAAACTGTATCCTGTCCTTTGGCCAATGGGAGAAAAGAACCAAACCAATGGAATATTACACTTTTTAGGTTTTGAACCATATTAATATATTGGTAATTCACAAAATTTAATAAAATTGTATAGACTGAAGATTTTTTTTTAAAGATTTATTTATTTTGGGGGCACCTGGGTGGCACAGTCAGTTAAACATCTGCCTTCAGCTCAGGTCATGATCCCAGGGTCCTGAGATCAAGCCCCACATCGGGCTCCCTGCTCAGTGGGGAGCCTGCTTCTCTGTCTCCCACTCCCATTGCTTGTGCTCACACTCTCTCGCTCTCTCTCTGTCAAATAAGTAAATAAAATCTTGAAAAAGAAAAAGATTGATTTATTTTAGAGAGCGAGAACACAAGTAGGGGGAGGAGCAGAGGGAGAGGAAGAGAGAGAATCCCAAGCAGAGCCTGATGTGGGGTTTGATCTGACAACCCCAAGATCACGACCTGAGCTGAAATCAAGAGCCACCCAGGCGCCCCTAGACTGAAGATTTTTAAATCTCAACTACCTAAAAATTTTTAAGGGTGGTGGAGCAGAGGGAGAATCTTAAGTAGCCTCAGGCCCAGTGCATACCCTGTCGTGGGGCTCGATCTCACAACCTTGAGATCATGACCTGAGCTGAAATCAAGAGTCAGACGCTTACTAACTGAGCTACCCAGGCACCTCTCAACTATATAAACATTTAACAAAGAAACAAAAATGAAGAAAAATTACTAAAATATTAATTAGCATTGGTTGTTAGAATGGGAATACAGGGGGCTTTTTTTTTTTTCTATTTTTCTGAATTTTCTACATGGTTAGCTATGAGCATGGATAACCAGGTTTTTTTTTTTTTTTTTTTTTTAAGATTTTATTTATTTATTCATGAGAGACAGAGAAAGAGAGGCAGAGGGAGAAGGAGGCTCCCAAGGAGCAGAGAGCCCGATGCGGGACTCGATCCCAGGACCCTGGGATCATGACCTGAGCCAAAGGCAGACGCCCAACCATCTGAGCCACCCAGGCGCCCGGATAACCAGTTTTTTATGAGACTTTGAATTTTACATTTGGACATAAAATCTTCTAGGTATTTTAGGTGGTTAACTATAATTGTAACACCTCTGTTGTAGCATCTTCGAACCTTGCTTTTTTTTTTTTTATAATAATATCCATTTCTTACCCCATGGCCTCTTCTGCCTCACCTTTCTTGCTCACTCACTCACAAACCCCGTACATTACTTGTTTGTTGTTTTTCACCTTCATTCAGTTTCTTTCGCCCTATGCTTCCTATTGGCTCTTGATCCAAGTTGTTTTTAGCCTACAAGCCCAAAGGCCCAATTGATAAATGAGTTGTAGCCATTTGGCAAGATACTACTCTGCCAACCAGAGAACTGACTGAAAGCTTTACTCTAGGAAAAAACTCTGAGATAGACCTTGGAGCCTGGCTTCTATATCTCCAGTTTAGGACAAAAGCAACATTTGAACTTTGAAGTTTTTTTCATACTCAGACACAGCTTTTGGCTTAAATATATAGGGTTCTAACTTGAATATATTATAAAATATTTAGTATGTTTTCTAAGATGGGCATGGACATTCATAGGTGTTAAAGCTGGATACTGCTTATACTCCACTCTGTTAACATTGTAGAAAACCTTTGCATTAAATATAAGAAATTTTAATAGGGCGCCTGGGTGGCTCAGTTGGTTAAGCGACTGCCTTCGGCTCAGGTCATGATCCTGGAGTCCCGGGATCGAGTCCCACATCGGGCTCCCTGCTCGGCGGGGAGTCTGCTTGTCTCTCTCCCTCTGCTGCTCCCCCTGCTTGTGCACTCTAGCTCATGTTCATTCTCAAATAAATAAAAAAATCTTAAAAAAAAAAAAAAGAAATTTTAATAGACACATGGATCAGTGGAACAGAATAGAGAGCCCAGAAGTAAACCCACGATTATATGGTCAATTAATCTATGGCAAAGGAGGCAAGGATATACAATGAGGGAAAAATGGTTTCTTCAACAAATCGTGCTGGGAAAGCTGGACAGCTCCATTGACAAGAATGAAACTGGACCACTTCCTATGCCACACACAAAAATAAACTCAAAATGGATTAAAGACCTAAATGTAAGACCTGTCATAAAATTCCTAGAAGGAGGGGCGCCTGGGTGGCTCAGTTGGTTAAGCGACTGCCTTCGGCTCAGGTCATGATCCCAGAGTCCCAGGATCGAGTCCCGCATCGGGCTCCCTGCTCAGCGGGGAGTCTGCTTCTCCCTCTGACCCTACCCTCTCTTGGGCTCTCTCTCTCACTCTCTCTTTCTCTCAAATAAATAAATAAAATCTTTAAAAAATAATAATAATAAATAAAATTCCTAGAAGGAAACATAGGCAGTAAGCTCTTTAGCATCAGCCATAGAATCATTTTTCTAAGTATGCCTCCTTTGGCAAGGGAAACAAAAGTAAAATTAAACTATTGGGACTACACCAAAATAAAAAACTTACGCACAGCAAAGAAAACAATAAAACAAAAAGATAACTTACCAAGTGGGAGAAGATATTTGCAAATGATATATTCAGTAAAGGGTTTGTATCCAAAATACATAAAGAACTTATACAACTCAACACCAAAAAAACAAATAACCCAGTTAAAAAATTGGGCAGAAGGGGGCACCTGAGTGGCTCAGTTGGTTAAGTGCCTGCCTTCAGCTCAAGTCATATTCTCAGGGTCCTGGGATTGAACCCTATGTCAGACTCCCTGCTGAGCTTATCCCTCTCCCTCTCCCCTTCCTCATTCTCTCTCTCTCAAATAAATAAATAAAATCTTTTTAAAAAGGGGGAGAGCAAAAGACATGAATAGACATTTTTCCAAAGAAGACAAACAGATGGCCAACAGATACATGAAAAGATGTTAAGCAGCACTCATCATCAGGAAAATGCACACCTCACACCTGTCAGAATGGTTAGAATAAAAAACACAAGAAATAACAGGTGTTGGTGAGGATGTGGAGGAAAAAGAACCCTCATACACTGTTGGTGGGAATGCAAGCTGATACAACCACTGTGGAAAACAATATGAACATTCCTCAAAAAATTAATTACAGCATTATTTACAATAGCCAGGATATGGAAGCAACCCAAGTGTCCATCCATAGATGAATGGATAAAGAGTGTGTGTGTGTGTGTGTGTGTTTACACACATACATATTATGGAATGTTACTCAGCCATAAAAAAAAAAAAATTAAGTCTTGCCATTTGCAACAACAGGGATGAATCTAGAGGATATAATCCTAAATGAAATAAGTTAGAAAAAGATATACCAGGGTGCCTGGGTGGCTCAGATGGTTAAGCGTCTGCCTTCGGCTCAGGTCATGATCCCAGGGTCCTGGGATCGAGTCCCGCATCGGGCTCTCTGCTCCTTGGGAGCCTGCTTCTCCCTCTGCCTCTCTCTCTCTCTCTGTCTCTCATGAATAAATAAATAAAAATCTTTAAAAAAAAAAAAAAAGACATACCATATGATTTCAGTCATATGTGGAATTTAAGAAATAAAACAAGTGAACAAAGAAAAAAGACGCACAAAAAAACGGACTCTGAAATATAGAGAACTGGCAGTTGCCACATGGAAAGTGGGGGTGGGGGGTCAAATAGGTGAAGGGGTTAAGAGCACACTTACCATGATGAGCACTGAGAAATGTATAGAATTGTTGAATCATTATATTGTACACATGAAACTAACACTGTATTTTATTATACTTGAATTTAAAACAAATCTTAAAAAATTTTTAAAAAGAAGGGCGCCTCAGTGGCTTAGTCAGTTAAGCGACTGCCTTCGGCTCAGGTCATGATCACGGAGTCCCAGGATTGAGTCCCACATCAGGCTCCCCAATCAGTGGGGAGTCTGCTTCTCCCCCTGACCCTCCTCCATCTTGCGCTCTCTCCCTCACTCTCTGTCTCTCAAATAAATAAATAAATAACAATCTTTTAAAAACAAATAAATAGGGGCGCCTGGGTGGCTCAGTCGTTAAGCGTCTGCCTTCGGCTCAGGTCATGATCCCAGGGTCCTGGGATCGAGCCCCGCATCGGGCTCCCTGCTCGGCGGGAAGCCTGCTTCTCCCTCTCCCACTCCCCCGGCTTGTGTTCCTGCTCTCGCTATGTCTCTCTCTGTCAAATAAATAAATAAAATCTTTTAAAAAATAAATAAATAAATAAAAATAAAAACAAATAAATAAAAATTTTGAAAAAGAAAGTTTACTTGAAAGTAGACAATCCTGAATAAATAGCTTGAGAAATAACTGATCACTTTTTCTTTTTAAGATTTTATTTGGGGGCACCTGGGTGGCTCAGTCATTAAACGTCTGCCTTTGGCTCAGGTCACAATTCCAGGTCCTGGGATCGAGCCCCGCATCAGGCTCCATGCTCAGTGGGAAGCCTGTTCTCCCTCTCCCACTCCCCTGCTTGTGTTCCCTCTCTCACTATGCCTCTCTCTGTCAAATAAATAAATGAAATCTTAAAAAAAATAATCTTTATTAGTTTATGTTAGAGAGAGTGTGTGCAAGCAGGCAAGCAGGGGGAGGGGCAAAGGGGGAGGGAGAGGGACAAACAGACTCCGCGCTGAGTGTGAGCCCCATGAGGGGCTCAGTCTCACAACCCTGAGATCATGACCTGAGCCAAAATCAGAGTCAGATGCTTAACCAACTGAGCCACCCAGGAGCCCTGATAACTGATCACTTCTGCAATATTTTCCTAGTGCATGCTGAGTAGAAACCAGTTAATAATGTGTCTTAACCTTTCACTGTATGGTTTTCAAAAGTAGTAGTCTTTTTTTTTTTTTTAAAGATTTTATTTATTTTTCAACAGAGAGAGAGAGACAGCGAGAGAGGGAACACAAGCAGGGGGAGTGGGAGAGGGAGAAGCAGGCTTCCCGCCGAGCAGGGAGCCCGATGTGGGACTCGATCCCAGGACCCTGGGATCATGACCTGAGCCGAAGGCAGACGCTTAACGACTGAGCCACCCAGGCGCCCCTCAAAAGTAGTAGTCTTATTTGGCTTTGAAGTGATTCCTTGGTTTATATTCTAAAAGGTCCTGTTTTTGTTAAGGATGGGCTATATAAACATAAGCGATAACTTGCTACATTTGCATAGTTGTCATCTTGCTACCTTCCCCATTTTAAAATAGTTATCAGAATACTTCAGCTTGAGAAATGTATTTTCATTTAGTGCTCATTTGCCATAGACTGTTTAGTACTTTCAGGCCAAGCTCCACCTCTCATTGACACTGCATGGAGAATGATCCTGTCTAATCTAGTAGGAGGTTGGGGTGAGGGAGACATGTCTCTGAGAACTTGAGGGACTAACTCAAGAGTCACTAAAATGATACTACCCAGAGGATCTCACTGTGGAAAGCCAAAGCGGAAACTGTGTAGAGAGCAACCATTTCCAGTCCCCATGACACTAGGAGGTGAGACGGAGTTTAAGTCTCTAACCCCAGTTTTCTCAGTTCTCTTCTCCAGAGGAGTCCAGGGAAGCTCAGCAGGGAACGTTTATCTAACTGTTCCGTGCAGGAATCTTACCTGCAGTCTCCACAGTGGTGAGTGGTCCTCCCAAAGCCTCCAGCCTAGGGATCATTTCTGCAGTTTAGTTTGTAGGCATGTGTCTTTCTGTCACATGGAGCTCTGATCAGTCCACCAGTTCTTCCCCTTGCTCCGCATTCCTAATGCCTGGCACCCTCTGCTGTGTCTCACCTTTATTCCATCAGGAGCTTATTAGTAGCTTTCCTGTACCAGGCCCTGCCTGACCCACCCTCCTCTCAGCTCTCACATTTAACCTTTGAAAAGACGGATCAGATCAGATCTCTCTCCTCCTTTAATTCTTTGGCTTCCCGTTGCCTACAGGATTTGGCCCAGGCTCTTTTACGTGGCATTCGGTGTCCTTCATAGCTGGGCTCTGGCTGGCCTTTCCAGTCCTGTCCATGACTATTTCTTATATGCATCTGTTTTCCTGCCAGACAAACTAGATGCCAGTTCCCAGACATGCCAACTGATTTCATCCCTTCGTCCATGCTGCTCTTCCCTGTCTTTCCTCATCTTGTCAGCAGTACGATTGGCTCCTACTCCTTTAAGACCCAGTTTAGCTACCACTCTTTGTGAAGCTTTCCCAACCTCATTCCCAGCCCAAGAGAACTGTTTCTTCTTCATTCCTACCCCAACACTCCATTTGTTACAGCTCTGAATAGTTAGCATTTGTTACTTAGGTATATTATATTAAGTCGGTCTTATTTATGTAGCAAGACACCTGGCACATAATGGGCAATCAGATGTTTATTGGCAAAAGAAATTACTTATTTCTATTACTACTATAAAGATCCAAATAATCTAGGGCGCCTGGGTGGCTCAGTTGGTTAAGCGACTGCCTTCAGCTCAGGTCATGATCCCAGGGTCCTGGGATCGAGTCCCGCGTCGGGCTCCCTGCTCTGCGGGGAGCCTGCTTCTCCCTCTCCCACTCCCCCTGCTTGTGTTCCCTCTCTCGCTGTGTCTCTCTCTGTCAAATAAATAAATAAAATCTTAAAAAAAAAAAAAAAGATCCAAATAATCTAGATCTAAATCAGCAGCTCAAACAGAATGGGGGAGAAAGGGATAAGAAAGGTTACAAATTACCAGCTTTCCTCTCTGACCACACCAGTCCATCAGTTTGCTCTCTCCTCTTTGACCTTGCAGATGGTGAGGATCCAGGGAAGTTGAGCCATGCCATGTTAAAAAATGGCCATACCACTCCCATAGGGAGTACCAGATCTTCTAGTCCCGAGCAAGCAGAAGAAGAGTCAGGAAGAATAGCAAGTCTTAGGAATCCTGTTCCAGAAGAGGACCCAAAGAAGCGACTAGGTAAGAACCCCTGGGTTTGTGAGTGTAAGAGCCATGGATCAGGCATTTTCATTTAACTCAGAGTTTATCTAGAGCCAGGGGGAATTCTGTTCTCCTCTAGCAATTCCTTAACTAGTTGCAGCTTGCAGTGGAATTTTCCCCTTCTCATTCTTACATTCACAAAAGACCTAAATTGTGATTCTCAAAGACAGAAGAAGATGTTAAGCATCAGACACCTGTAGGAGTTTTTCAAGCTACACGTTCCTCCTCCTCCACCCATGGGATTCTGTGTCTCCTCCGGTTGCCTGGCTCTGGTGTGAAGAATCACTACTATACAAGCCTCTCTTAGTTTGAGACTGGGAATGAGAAAGTGTCATATACCTTAAGTATGTTGAGGTTGGGAAACTGCCTGTAAACTCATCTGAAAGTTAAATAAGGGATGAAGTTGACCATAAGCCTGTAGATGTGTTAGCTTTTTCAGTCTATCTTGTGACTCTTTCTTCCCTTTTAAATCACATCTGTTAATACGCAGGCTCAACTGGAAGCCAGCCTAATTCTGAAGCAGAGTCCGTTCCTGAGAACGCACCCAGACAGCCTTTGCTTCCCCCTAAAAGACCCTTGTCCTCTTCTCACGAAGCAAACGAAGGGCAAGCAAAGGCTGCCGCTTCCTCTGGCAGCACGGCATGGCCCATCTCCTCGGCCCCCGCTGCCGCCCCCACCGCAGCACCCGCTGCCGCCCCTGCTGCCGTGAACCCAGCAAAGACTGTTGGTTCCTCCGTCCCCCCGTCCCCAGCACCCAGGACTCTGCCCGCCGCTCCGGCCAGTGCGAACACTACCGCTGCCCCAAGCCTCACTCCCTCGGTCCCTGCCAAGCAGCCGCCTGTCCCTCCCCCTAAACCAGCTCACAGAAATAGCAACCCTGTCATTGGTAAGTACTTCTTTAGGTTTCCATTGCTTTGGGTTTGGTTGGGTTTGATTTTGCATGGTTGTTTTATTGGATAATTGGTATATTGATTTGGTCTGTGAGAGTTCTCCATGTCCTGTCTCTCTGAATGCCCTCAATATAGAGAAAAGTCTTGAAAATGAGGCAGATAGTCATGAATGAAAACGGACTAGGATCAGATAGCAATAAAATTAAGTTCCAGTTTGGGGGGGGGGCATTAATATCTATTTTTCTAAAACAGTGTTTCTGAAATACTGTTTATAGTTGGGGGACTGGACATGTGAAGACCATAGCAGTTCTGACCTGCATGGAGAAAGGGGGTTATTTTAACCTACTTTAAACCGCCAATGCCTACCTTTAGCATGAACCCAACAGATAAAAAGGTGATTGGATAGATGCCAGTGTAACTTGTGATTCAGTGTCTGGCACAATACCTTCCTGCAAACTGCAAAAGATATTATTCGAAGTGTCCTGATAAAGTCATGTTTTCTCTTGGGAGACTTAAGAATAAAATAAGTGGTAGAAGAAAGAAAACCGGGAAGATAACCAGTACATTTTTATCAGTTTAGTGAATTTTTTTATATTTACCTGAAGTCCTAATTAGGTCAGCTTTTCTTTACATACATGTATACCTTCTTAGAGGAATTTTCGAGAAAGGGAGGAGAGGAAGGAAGGTAGTTTTTCAGGAAAAATGGTACTAGGCTTAGTACAGCTTGAAGTTCTTGTTCATGATTGAAGGGAGGAATAAAGTATGCTCATTAAACAGCTAATACCCCCACCTTGTGTGGGGTGACAAGAACCCTGAAAAACAGGCTTAGAATATATTGTGAGTATGGCAGGTTGGAGTAGTTTGATTAAAAAAAGGATGGAGGTTATTACGGTTATTACCACCCCGGATGGACAGTGCTGTGACTTATCTCTGAGGAACTCAAGCAGCTTTCATATACTTGCTTTCAGAACCTCCTTGTGAAGTAGGAAAGCGATTTTATCTATTATATAGTTACAACAATTATAACACGACGAAGTTGTGACTCACTCAGGGTTGCAGTTGATTAGTGATAGAAACCAAACCTGGGCTTTTTAACTCTTGAGCCCAGACCTCTGTCCTGTATACCTGTATTCTCAAACTGCTCTCTAGACAGGTTCTTGTCACGATCACCTGGAGGGCTTGTTGAAACACAGATTGCTGGGCCCTGCCCTGAGAGTTTCTGAATCAGTAAGTCTAGGGTGGGCCTGAGAATTTGCATTTCTAAAAAGTTCCCAGATGATACTGGTGCTGCATATATGGGGACCACACATTGAGAACCATTGCTCTAAACCAGTAATAGTCTACCCTTTTCAGGATAAGATAATATAAAAAATATTAATATGTGTACTGTTCTCTGCCCTAAGGTGAATAGCCCAGAGCCTTGTAACTGAGGGATCAACATCAGTCTTTTTTTTTTTTTTTTTAAAGATTTTATTTATTTATTTGACAGAGAGAGACACAGCGAGAGAGGGAACACAAGCAGGGGGAGTGGGAGAGGGAGAAGCAGGCTCCCCTCAGAGCAGGGAGCCCGATGCGGCACTCGATCCCAAGACCTTGGGATCATGACCTGAGCTGACGGCAGTCGCTTAACCAACTGAGCCACCCAGGCACCCCTCAACATCAGTCTTGAGTGGTCCTCAGCAGAAGGAGAAAAATAGGACGGTTCACAGAGTTTTTATTAAGGTTAACTAGATTTGATTTAAAGGACTATTCTTTATTCTGAAATTATGACCTTCCTAATTCTTTGATGATAAAAATCCATTTCTTTCATGAAAGAATTATCTTCACAAATGGTTTACTTGATATCAAGTCTTATTTGTCAATATTAAAAATTGACAATGTGAGGTTGGTTGAGAATTTCATTTTAATTGTATTGGTCCATGAGATCCATATATTTAGAAACCACCGCTGTAGACATTGCTGTGTCTACTAATGGGCGTAACAGTATTAAGACTAAGGACTAATTAGGAGTATTAGGACAAAGCAGGGACTACCATAAATAGCTGAACAGGTGAAGAGAATTTGTAACCCCTCCAATGAACGTTCCAGCATCTTGGCGACAGAACTACAACCAAGTGCCATTGTGAGAGTAGATGTAACAGAGTTCATTTCTTTAACATCTTGAGGTATATGTTTTCCTTAAATTACCAAAGATAATTTACCTTATCAATTCAAACAATAAAATACTCAAATTTGGTCTTGTCGGGTGTAGGTTTTGTTGTAAATGGACTATCTAACGGCTATTTTTAGAGAGGCAGCAAAAGTCCAGTCTACCCAAAAAAATCTCACTGAGGTTAAAATTAATATTTTTTAATCTTTTTTTGTATGTGTATGCGATGTTTTTCTAGAAAGTCTTTTAAAAATTTACCTAAGATGTATAATACTGTATGTTAATTATACTGGAATTATGTTTTTTTAAAAGTGTATTTGGACATTTATAATATATAAAAAACTAAATGATTTTTAAAGTAATACAGAGTTAATTCATTCACAGTTACTAAATTATGATTATCTTACATATTTAAATTGTTTTCATAATTTGGCCTATGAATAAGTAACTATGCCTAATAAAATGTAGATGTAGTTAAAACTGAAAAAAATTAATTATGATTAATGACATTAAAACATTATCAAGTTAGCTAGCTTTTACTTTGAATACTACCAGTGGAATGGGACTTAGGGTAAATAAATTTTTATTTCAGGGGACCTTGAGGGTGTTGCTCTCTAGATAAAACATATGGGAGCCATGCGGCACCTGGGTGGCTCAGTTGTTAAGCGTCTGCCTTCGGCTCAGGTCATGATCCCAGGGTCCTGGGATCAAGCCCCGCATTGGGTTCCCTGCTCAGCAGGAGGCCTGCTTCTTCCTCTCCTACTCCCCCTGCTTGTGTTCCCTTTCTCGCTGTCTCTGTCAAATAAATAAGTAAAATCTTTAAAATATATATATATATATGGGAGCCATTTGAAGACAAGTGGTGTAACCAAAATTGGGGCTTTGAGTAGAGAGATAGAGGTTGGTGATCAAGAGACCTACTATTTAATTATTTTGCAAGATTAGCCCCTGCATGATGTGGTGATCTACTTCTTAAAGGCCATTTGGAGCCCTCCAGAGCAACTTTGCTGAATCAAAACCTGAGTCATTTTGGGCTTGGGGGGATCACATAGGGATATATACTGGCGTGATATAGGGTGGGGGCCTCTCATCTAATAAGTATGTGTTGGGGATCCACCATGTGCCAAGCACTGTGCCCACCTCTATGGATATACTGATGGAGACAGGTTGCTCTGTCACCAAGGACCCCGTAGTGTAGTGGGGAGTGGTGATGGGGGTTTGGGTATTAAGGATAAGAAGTATGGACACTCATAAAAATCACAAAGACAGTGGGATCTAGAGGATGGAGTCTAACAATGAGACCTGGGACTAGCCCAGCCCTTGCCTGTATGTAGTATGATCTTGGGCAGGTTATCTGACTTCTGTGGCCTCAGTTTTTCCTTCTGTAAATTGGTAAAGATAACCTCCTCTATAAGGAGAATCCAAAGTCAAGGATAGCAAAGCACTTTGATTTCCTCAAAGGCCTTTGCATTTGCTATAAAAATTCAGGATGTCATTATTGATAATTTTCTAATGCAAAGCTGGGATATCTAGATGTCATTATTTATCAAGTTATGGTAACAATGCCTGATAGTATTTGGGTTTTTTTACTGCTACCTGCATGGTTAAAAATTTTAATGGAATTCTGTTAGACAAAAGAACTTATTATCCACATTTTTTATCTCATCATATTAACTTTATCCACCTCAAGTCATAAAAAGTCATGTATTAGAGCAAAGAAGTAAGAAATTTCTCATCAGGGTATTAAGGTAGTGGTCTTCCTATATGTCTGTACATTTATTAGGCCTTCTAGATACTTAAATATAAATTTTGTTTTAACAGGAGGTACCTAGGTTGTGGCAAAGCCATGAAATGGTATAATTTGCCTGAAAGCTGAGAGTAAGCTCAGTTCTAATCTAGGCCCTGGGCGAGCATTTGTGAAGCCATCTTAAACTGAGTTGTTGTTCTCTCTTTTCCAGCCGAACTGTCCCAAACAATAAACAGCGGTACATTATCAAAACCATCCCCCCCCTTACCACCTAAGAGAGGCATTCCATCAACCTTGGTACCCGCCTCGGAGTCTGCTGCTGCCACCACCACAAAAGCACCAAGTGATCAGAGAGAAAGGAACACATGCTCTGTGGGCTCTGAACCACTGTTGATGATCCCACCTCCCTCTTCATCCCCCCCACTGCCTACTCATATACCTCCCGAACCCCCACGGTCCCCTCCATTCCTTGCTAAGACTTTTCAAGTTGTGCCAGAAAATGAGTTCCCACCTTCCTTAAACCTGTGCCAGGAGGTATCCCAGCAGGAAGATCAGAAAAAGGAAGTACCCAAGAGGATGTTGGACCACAGCTTTGGGGAGCCGCATGTGCCCTGTAGGCTGCCTCCACTCCCACTGCATATCCGAATCCAGCAGGCCCTGACCAGCCCACTTCCCGTGACTCCTCCCTTGGAGGGCTCTCACAGAGCTCATTCCTTGCTTTTTGAGTATAGTGACAACTTTTCTGAGGACAGCAGCACCCTGGGTCGGACCAGGTCACTTCCTGTCACTATTGAAATGCTGAAAGTGTGAGTGCCTTTAAAGCTTGCCTTTTGTTTCCTCTTCTGTATTCTAGGTAGCCTTTCTTGGAAAAAATTATTGATAAAAAGAAAATGTGATTAAATTTAAAGTAAGAATACACAACAAATAAAGACATGTTCTAGAAGTTGGACTTTATTTACCCTCCTGATTTTTATAACACAGTTTCCATAGCAGTCACAAGCCTTTGTACTTGATAGTTAAAACTACTCTATTTTTTGTATATGATACAAGGGAGTCAGTGTAACATGGTGCTTAAGAGCATTAACCTTGGAGTAAGATAACTCTGGGTTCAAATCCCAGCTCTACCTCTTACTTCCTAGCTTGCAGTAGTGTATGTTACTTAACCTTCCTGCGCTTGAGTTGTCGGATCCATAAACAGGGATGATACCTACCTCATAGGCTCGTGAGGATGAAATTAGACAAATCTGAAAGCATGGTGCCTGGCACGTAAACACGGTAGAGAGGGACAGAGAGCAGTCTAGAGAAAAAGAAGGGAGCTCTGAAAGATAAGTCAGTGTTCCAGCCTCATAAACTGGAACTGGCCAGCTTGTTCTCACCCTCATCTGTCCCGAACACCTTGCCTTTTTAAAATTCTAACAAATTGTGACTGAAGGTTAACACTTTTTGGCAAGTTGGAGATTTGCCAGAGATTTGCAAGTTGGAGAATTGTTATAGAGTTGTTGCCACATACTGCTTAGTTGCTTGGCCATGATCTTTGTACTTGCCGGTATTAATTTTTTTTACATCCTGGAAAGAGACAGTTTAGGAGTTCCAGATGGACTTAAGTCACAGTTTTATACCTCCAGAGTGGAAAGGGGGGAAGAATGTCATCTCTCTTTGCTTCTTGGATTAGATTATCATTTTGTCCTACCCCGTTGTTAAACCAAGGGAAATAAGTGGGCTAAATATCTTTATTACATATCTTCCATAAGCCAGGCACAGTGTTAGATGCTGTGTGGTCTTCTCATTTAATCAGCCCAAAACAAACTTGCATCTCACATGTAGATCATCAGGGGCCTGTGTGCGAAACACTAGTACATTCTAGAATTTATCTATTTTATTCTCACAACAAGCCTAGCAGGTAGGTATCATTCACATTTACAGAAAAGTTAAATAACTTATAAGCTAGTGAGTAAGTTGTAGAGCTAGGATTTGAGTCCAGAGCCTTTTAGATTAATAGCTGCTAAAAAGTTTCTTAGCAAGATGCTTAAAGTTAAGGGAAGGGATAAATTATTTCACTCGTGGAATTTTCCATAGTTATTCAGTACTTTGCCTTGCAAATGAGTTACCCGTTATGTTTCTGAAAGGAAAATATAATTATGTTAATTTGTTAGTCCAGACGATGAAGAAGAAGAGGAACAAAGCCACCCATCTGCATTCATTGAAGATGCGGCATCTACCTCACTTGTTCCTGAACTACCACAGTGTCTGCAGGAGGAAGAGGAAGAGAAGGAGAGTGACTCTGATTCAGAAGGTCCCATTCAATACCGAGATGAAGAGGATGAAGATGAGAGCCATCATAGTAAGAAAGGGAAAAGCAAAGGAGAAAATTATTTTATCGATAAAGCGACTTCCTGGTGTTAACAAGTGTAAGATAAATGGGAACAGTCACCCTCTCCCATCGAGTCATCTGGCTAACTGATATTGGAAGCCATTGTGATAGAGCCTTGTCCCTGTTATTCCCATTGTTCTGACGAGCTGGTGAGAGCAAGCCAAGTAGATTGAGTCATGCAGGGTTTTGTTTTCTTTTTAAGATTTATTTATTTTAAAGAGAGCATGCAAGGAGAGGGAGAGAATCTCAAGCAGACTTTTTCTGAGTGCAGAGCCTGATGCAGGGCTCAATCCCACAACCCTGAGATCATGACCTGAACCGAAATCAAGAGTTGGACACTTAACCAACTGAGCCACCCAGGCACCCAGAGTCATGCAGGTTTTTATCTCTTTGTGATCAAAGAATTATTCACCTTGATGGTATTAAAGAATTTGGAGTAGAAGAAAGCTGATATTGGGGCTGTGTTAAAAAGATATAGGGATGCTCTCCTTTAGTCTCATGAACTTACTGTGTCCATGGGACAAAGAAAAAAAAAACCATGTTTTTGTACATAGATCTGCAGATAATGGGATCCTGATTCCTACAAGTGGGAAGGCAGCTTTAAGAATAGGAATCTTGGGGCACCTGGGTGGCTCAGTTGGTTAAGCGTCTGCCTTCGGCTCAGGTCATGATCCCAGGGTCTTGGGATCAAGCCCCATGTAGAGGTCCGTGCCCAGCGGGGAGTCTGCTTCTCCCTCTGCTGCTCCCCCTGCTTGTGCTCTCCTCTCCCTCTCTGTCTCTCAAATAAATAAATAAAATCTTAAAAAAAAAAAAAAAGAATAGGAATCTTGGGGCTCCTGTCTGGTTCAGTTGGTAAAGCATGTGACTCTTGATCTCAGGGTCATGAGTTCAAGCCCCACATTGGGCATAGAGCCTATTTAAAAAAAAAAAAAAGTAGGAATCTTACGAAATGTATTAGTGCAAATGCCTTTATGTTGTTATTCAGAGGGCTGTCCCATGTTTAGATTCCCTGTCCTCTAGCAACTCTTACTTAGAAGAAATGTAGAGGAATATAGAAGGGAGAAGATATCTTTGGGCCAGCTGAGTCCATCTGACTTAATTAGATTTTTAGACATCTTCTGCTTTACCCCCACCTCTCCGTTAGCTGGGAGATGCGATACTGTTTGTTCAGACTCCTGCCTAGTTCCGGGTGAGGTTGAGCCTTAGCGTCTACTTTTTTTTCTTTCCCTTACACAAAGGTGCTCTGGCCAACAAAGTGAAGAGGAAGGACACACTGGCAATGAAGTTGAACCACAGACTCAGTGAACCAGAGTTGAACATGAATTCTTGGCCTCGGAAAAGCAAAGAGGAATGGAATGAAATACGGCACCAGATTGGGAACACACTGATCCGGTAAGCCTTGGCTTAGAAAAGACTGATTTGATTTGATTTTGCCATTAGGTGTGTTAGAGACTTACTTTGTGGTGGAGCATTCACTTTTATCTTTTTTCTTTTTTAATTTTTAGAAACCACATAATTTTTAAAAATACACATTCTACACAGTTGGGTATCCTCTAGGAATTTGGAAATTAAGGAACCAAATGACTCTTGGAGCTTTAAACCATGCAATAGACATATTTCACAGCTTTACCCCACAAGATAGACATAAATATGGCTTTTATTTTATTTGATTTTTTTAAAGATTTTATTTATTTATTTATTTGAGAGAGAGACAGAGCATGAGCGGGGTATAGGGGCAGAGATAGAGGGACAATCGGACTCCCCGCTGAGCAGAGAGCCTGACTCAGAGCTCCATCCCAGGAACCCAAGATCATGACCTGAGCTAAAGGCAGATGCTTAACCAACTGAGCCACCCAGGTGCCCCTAAATAGTGCTTTTAAAAAGTTTCTAAAGAGGCTGGCTGAGTCATTGGAGCATGTGACTCTTGATCTGGGAGTGGTGAGTTCAAGCCCCACATTGGGCATAGAGTTTACTTTAAAAAAATTTTTTTTTAAGTTTCTAGAGAATTCACCCGCTTCCCAGGACAGCAAGACTCCTCTGTCATTTATCCAGTTGCTCAACTACGAGGTGCCAACCCAATTAAAGATCACACTCATAGGGGCACCTGGGTGGCTCAGTCGTTAAGCGTCTGCCTTCGGCTCAGGTCATGATCCCAGGGTCCTGGGATCGAGCCCCGCGTCGGGCTCCCTGCCCAGCGGGAAGCCTGCTTCTCCCTCTCCCACTCTCCCTGCTTGTGTTCCTGCTCTCTCTGTGTCTCTCTCTATCAAAATAAAAAATCAAATCTTTAAAAAAAAAAAAAAAAAAGATCACACTCATATTTTCCATTGTATCTATTTCACATGTCCCACGTAACTGCCTTCTTTCAAAGTGTTAGTATATTTTTCTTTCCTTTTTTTTTTTTTTTTTTAAGATTTTATTTATTTATTTGACAGAGAGAAACACGCAAGAGAGGGAACACAAGCAGGGGGAGTAGGAGAGGGAGAAGCAGGCTTCCCGCGACTGAGCCACCCAGGCGCCCCAAAGTGTTAGTATATTTTTCAAGTCAGGTGAAAACAAAAGCATAGAGAAGCTGAATACAGGCCAGCTTCCTACACATGTCATCTACATAGAGTCCAGGTATATAGATGGGTGTTTGAACCACTCAGATGTTTCTTTGGGTAGAGTGAGGAAAAGGAAGTGGACCTCTTGGCATATTCTTAACAAAATAATTAACTTAGGATGTCCATTAATTAAGACATATTCTCCTTTGCTGCCTCAGACACCTGTCTTTACTGTTGGCCAGGATAGCAATCTTTTTTTTTTTTTTTTTTAAGATTTTTTTTTTTTTTTTATTTTTGACAGAGAGAGACACAGCAAGAGAGGGTACACAAGCAGGGAGGGTGGGAGAGGAAGAAGCAGGCTCCCCGCTAAGCAGGGAGCCCAATGCGGGGCTCGATCCTAGGACCCTGGGACCATGACCAAGCCGAAGGCAGACGCTTAACGAATGAGCCACCCAGGCGCCCCCAGGATAGCAATCTTAATGAAGAACTGTGGCCCTCTGAGTGTCAGCCAGAGAGCATCAAGGATAGAAATTAGTTAAGAATGGGAATCTTTGGTATATATATATATAATACCGGGGCATGCTCTCTGTCTCTCATTCTCTCTCTCTCAAATAAATAAATAAAATCTTTAAAAAGAAAAAAAAGTAGAGTTAAATAAATAAAAATACCATAGTCATGGGTCAGAAGTGTCAAGTATTATTAAGCTATCAATACATGCAATTCCAATCAAACTACCCCCCCCAGAAGGCTTTTTTTAATTGGCAAGCTGATTTTAAAATTCTTATGGAAATACAAAGTACACTAGAATAACCAAAGCAACTAAGGAAAAGAAACAGAGTTGGAGGACTAGCAATCTGATTGAAGACGTATTAGAAAGCTAAAGTAACCCTAATCAGTATGGTGTTGACATAAAGATAAACAGAACAGAAAAGAGAGTCCAGAAATATACCCACCCATATATGTACAGCCCATTTTTGACAAAGGTACAAAGATAATTTCATGGTCTTTTCAACAAACAGTGCTGGCACAAAAATTACTTCAATTCATACCTTGCATCACATGCAAAAAATTAATTCAAAATGAATCCTAGGTTTAAATATGAGAGCCAAAACTACAAGACTTCTAGAAGAATATGAGTTGGACAAAGATTTCTCAGATATCTCAAAAGCATGATTCTTAAGAGGAAAACATTGATAAATTGCACTTCAGAAAAAATTAAACATTTTTGGGGTGCCTGGGTGGCTCAGTCAGTTAAGCATCTGCCTTCGGCTTAGGTCCTGATCCTGGGGGTCCTAGGATCGAGTCCCGCATTGGGCTCCCTGCTCAGTGGGGAGCCTGTTCCTCCCTCTCCCTCTGCCCCTCCCTGCTCTTATGCTCTCTCTCTCTCTCTCTCACTTGCTCACTCTCTGTCTCTCAAATAAATAAAATCTTTAAAAAAATTTTTTAACCATTTTTGTTCTTTGAAAGACACTGAAGAGAATGTAAAAACAAGCCACAAACTGGGAGAAAGTATTTGCGAACCATGTATCCAATCAAGGTCTTATATCTAGAATATATGAAGAACTCTCCAAACTAAATAAGAAAACAACAACCCACTTTTTATATAGTGGGGAGCAGAAGATTTCAAAGAAGATATATAGATGGCAAATAAGCATATGGAAAGATGCTCAACATCATTAGTCATTAGGGAAATGCAAATTAAAACCACAGTGAGATGCCACTACAGACTCACTGGGCTGGCTGAAAAGGTACACTTTAAAAGACAAGAGTTGCGGGCACCTGGGTGGCTCAGTTGGTTAAGCGTCTGCCTTCGGCTCAGGTCATGATCCTGGAGTCCCTGGATCAAGTCCCGCATTGGGCTCCCTGCTCAGCAGGGAGTCAGCTTCTCCCTCTGACCCTCCCCCCTCTCATGCTCTATCTCATTCTCTCTCTCAAATAAATAAATAAAATCTTTAAAAAAAAAAGAAAGAAATAAAAGACAAGAGTTGCTAAGGATGAGGAGCAGCTGGATTCTCATACACTGGTGGAAGGAATGTAAAATAGTAGAACTACTTTGGAAAATACTTTGGAAGTTTCCTTAAAAAAAATCAAAACATAGGATCCAGCCAACACAAATATCCATCAAAGGGCAAATGGATGGGAGGGCGGCTAGGTGACTCAGTTGGTGGAACATTCGACTCTTGATCTCAGGGTCATGAGTTCAAGCCCCATGTTGGGCATAGAGGCTACTTTATATATATATATATTTAATTATATATTTTTTAAAAAAAAGGACGAGGGAAATTTGGACACACAGATTCAAACATACACGCAAGGAGAATGCTATATGAGTATGGAGGCAGAGGTTGGAGTGGTGCATCTATACACCAAAGAATGCCAAGGACTGCTGGCAGCCCCACCAGAAATTAGGAGACAGGCATAGGACAGATCTCCTTTAGAGGCTTCAGGAGGAACCAGCCTTGCCCACACCTTGATTTTGGACTTCTGGCCTCCAGAACTGTGAGAGAATAAATTTTTGTGGTTTTAAGCCACCCAATTTATGGTAATTTGTTATGGCAGCCCTAGGAAACCAGTACAAGGTTGATGGGTATGTTCATTATAATTGTGGTGATGGTTTCCCGGGTATATACACATATAAAAACATCAAGTCATGCAGTTTATTTATGTCATTTATACATTACTGGACTGTGGGATTTTGTTTTGTTTTAATGAACATTTAAAAAGGAAGGTCTTATTCAGAGGGACCAAAAAAAGCTTTGAAATACATAAAAAATGTTGTAAATTGTATATAAAATGGGGCTGGAAGTTCTCTAGGCAGGCAGCTGAAGAGTTACTAGCATGCAGTTCAAATACTGCCTGAAGTGCAAATCAAAGGTAACAAGTGAAAAACTGTCTGATTCCAGAGATGACAAGTTATCGTTGGTGAGTAACATCTCAGAACTGTGGATTAGATGAGAAACTTCATCAGTATTTCAGACAGAACTGAAGTTAAAATCATAGAATTACAGAATATCATTTCAAAAGAGACAATCTTAAATTCCAGTGGTTGCTAAATCACTGGTTTGAAAAAAGAAAGACATCAGAGTCATGTGGGAAGGATTGTAAAAATACATATATGAAAATCTCAGTCCTCATGCCTGGTTTTCTGAATCAGAATTTCTATAATATGCCTTGAAATTCTGTGCTCCTTCAGCAGATCTGTTTGGGAGCTAACAGTCCAGTCCAAACCTTCATTTTACAGATGAGTACACTCAGGATCTAACTGAGCTTTTTTGTGGTGACAGGGCTCATTAATATCAGAGCTAGAACTGGAATTTTGGCCTCTTGTTTGCATGTACAATTCCATTTTATGTTGTAGTATCTGTATTAACACTTTAAACATGAGAATTGTTTCATAAACAATCAGAGAAACAAATGAAATACCAAAACAGTTTGAAAACCTCTTGCTTTCTTGCTAATGTAGGGGCTAATATAAACTGAGACCAAAACAAATCTTTATAAGCAGGATTGGGAGGTTTAACATGGACAGTACCCTTATTTATCTCCTTTTTAGACGGCTGAGTCAAAGACCAACACCGGAAGAACTAGAACAGCGAAATATACTACAACGTGAGTCCAGCTCTGGGAATAAAGTTGTATAGAGTTTCTCAGACTTTATATTTCTGACTTTAATATACATGCTAGAGAAGAGAAGCATTTTCTACAAGGGCCAAGGAGTGGGTGTTCCAGCCCAGGAAGGACCACTCATACCCTTTCCCCTGAAGGAACAGAATTCCCCCGAGCTTCCTTTACAAGATATCATTGTGGTATTGCTTAGTGTCCTGGGAACCGCCAGAAAATTCTGTTCTAATGTTCTCACAGTATCATGAGACTGCCCTGGCCATGTGGGAGGATTTCACAGCATGTGGTAGATGCTGCTCAACTTTCTCTGTCTTCGGGGAAGGTAGTGGCTGTGCATTTGGAGGGGACCTTCCTGTTCCTAGTGGACTTTGAGGGCTGGGGCCCAAAGCAAGGCCCAGATGCCTTTTCCATCTCTGAAGACTTTCATACATCTGAAGTCATGAAACAGCAACATGTATTTCATTTTCTTTCTTTGTTCATAATTAACTTCCTAAAATAGCATTGTGATCTAATACACATTTGATTCCGTTTTCCAGACTCTAGGGTGAAATTTGCCCCTAAAAGCCTCCACACTGAGAGGATTAGGCTTCATAGAGTCACTTGTGGGCACACTCAGTCTGACCAGTCCATCCCCTATTCTCTCATCACCGTGTAGATACATACAGTTTAGTCACTAAGTGAATTTTAAACTTGGGAACCTTTATAGACATATTACACGAAACTTAGTGTGATCTCCATTCTTCATTCTTGATGGTTACTCTTTAGCAGGAATCTGCAGAGTTTTTCTAAGGGGCACACAGTAAATGTTTAGCTTTGCAGGCCAAAAGCAAAAGGAAGCTATTATGTAGGTACTTACCAAGCCATTCAATATATAATCATTTAAAAATGTAGAGACCATTCTTAGCTCATGGGCAGTAAAAACATAGCCAGCTGGCTGGATTTGGTACCATAGTGTTGCTGACCCTTGTTTTAAGTATTCAACTATTACCAGTTAACAAGAAAATTGTCTTGATTAGCCATCCCCAAAGTTAGTATTTTATTCTGACTTGGAGCCTATAAGAAATATCTGCCCTGTAACTGCTGAAAACTTTGATATGCAAATTCCTGTTTTGAAGTAATATTCTTTGTCTTGGACTATTGACTGTAGCTAAAAATGAAGCTGATCGGCAAGCAGAAAAACGAGAGATTAAACGTCGGCTCACTAGAAAGGTACGTAGCTCAAGTGTTTGGTTTGTCTGTCTACTAATTACATATCTTGTGTTTGAATGATCTATTTGGTTAGAAAGAAATGAATTTGGGGCACCTGGGTGGCTCAGTCAGTTAAACTTCTGCCTTCAGCTCAGGTCATGATCCCAGGGTACTGGGATCAAGCCCAGAATCAGGCTCCCTGCTCAGCAGGGAGTCTGCTTCTCCCTCTCCCTCTGCCCTCCCCCTCACTCATTCTTTCTCTCTCTCTCTCTCAAATAAATAAAATGTTTTTGGGGCACCTGGGTGGCTCAGTCGTTAAGCGTCTGCCTTCGGCTCAGGTCATGATCCCAGGGTCCTGGGATCAAGCCCCGCATCCAGTTCCCTGCTCAGTGGGAAGCCTGCTTCTCCCTCTCCCGCTCCCCCTGCTTGTGTTCCCTCTCTCGCTGTGTGTGTGTCTCTCTCTGTCAAATAAAGAAAGAAAGAAAGAAAAAAGAAAATGTTTTTTAAAAAATAAAAAGAAGGGGTGCCTGGGTGGCTCAGTTGTTAATAAGCATCTGCCTTCGGCTCAGGTCATGATCCCAGGGTCCTGGAATCGAGCCCCACATCGGGCTCCCTGCTCAGCGGGAAGCCTGCTTCTCCCTCTCCCACTCCCCCTGCTTGTGTTCCCTCTCTCGCTGTGTCTCTCTCTGTTGAATAAATAAAATCTTTTAAAAAATTTAAAAAAAATAAAAAGAAATGAATTTGTGAAAATAGAATCCATGATGCAGATACTGAAAACAACACAGCATTATCAAGAGCATGTTTTTTTTTTTTTTCATTTTTACTATTTAAAGAACACCTGGCACAGGAAGGTGCCCCATTAATGTTTGCATAAATTCTGACCTTTTATTTGGTAAACCTAGGATTTTGATGTAGACTCTAAAACCTGTTGAAATATAGAGACGGTAATAGGGAGAGTGTATATCATTCAGTTTTGCCTGGCAAACTGGTGGTTTTCTAATCAGAAGGAACTGAACTGACCCTTAGTGATACCTGGAAAGTATGAAGAACACCAGCGGGATTTTGTTCTTGGTCTCAGATCAAATGGGGTAGAATCTTTTCTGTACCAGAACTATGTTAGCTTTTAAGCTCGGGGATTAATCCCTTTTTCCTTTCCTTCCCACCATAACAGTTTATAATTGCCTCTGATCGATTCTGATTTGGCCTGAATTCTGTAGATATTTCTTAAAACTTATAAGAATCCCCAGAAAAGCCAAGGATCTAGACATTTTCTTCTTTATTTTCCACTTTTTCCCTTCTCCAGGAACAGAAGAATCATTCTTTTTATTTTTTAAAGATTTTATTAATTTATTTGACAGAGAGAGACACAGCGAGAGAGGGAACACAAGCAGGGGGAGTGGGAGAGGGAGAAGCAGGCTTCCCGCTGAGCAGGGAGCCCGATGCGGGACTCGATCCCAGGACCCTGGGATCATGACCTGAGCAGAAGGCAGATGCTTAACCGACTGAGCCACCCAGATGCCCCAGAAGAATCATTCTTGATAGAGAGTAGCTAGATGCCACAGCTGGACTTGATGCCTTCAGATTGAGTAGGTTACCTGATTGTGCAACCTTAAATCATAATTCATTACCGAATCTAGGCATTATTCATATTAAAAGGAAATTTACCCTTTACATTTACCCACTAGATATTGCTTTCATATTAAATGTTCTTTCGGGGTGCGTGGGTGGCTCAGTCAGTTAAGCATCTGCCTTTGGCTCCGGTCATGATCTCAGGGTTCTGGGATTGAGCCCCATGTCAGGGCTCTCTGTTCAGCGGGGAGCCTATTTCTCCCACTCCCCCCATTTGTGCTCTCTCTCTTGCTATCTCTCTCTCTCTCAAATAAAATATTTTAAAAAATAAAAATAAAAAATAAATGTACTACTGGCGCCTGGGTGGCTCAGTTGGTTGGGCGACTGCCTTCGGCTCAGGTCATGATCCTGGAGTCCCTGGATCGAGTCCCGCATTGGGCTCCCTGCTCGGCGGGGAGTCTGCTTCTCCCTCTGACCCTCCCCCATCTCATGTGCTTGCTCTCTCTCATTCTCTCTCTCTCAAATAAATAAAATCTTTAAAAAATAAATAAATGTACTCACTTTCTAATGTATTATATATGAGTTTACAGTCCTAATCCTTTGGCTACCCACAGTGTGGTCCACGGACCAGCAGCACTGGCGTCACCTGGGAGCTTGCAAGAGATGCAGAATCTCAGGCCCCACTTCAGACCTGCTTAATCAGAATCTGCATTTTAACCAGGTCCCCAGACAATCTGTATGCATATTAAAGTTTGAGAAGCACTGGTTATACTGGTTATACTGGTTTATAGCTGTGGTTCTCAGTCTTAGCTGTGCATTCAGGAGCTTTATTTATTTATTTTTTTTTAAAGATTTTATTTATTTGACAGAGAGAGACACAGCGAGAGAGGGAACACAAGCAAGGGGAGTGGGAGAGGGAGAAGCAGGCTTCCCGCCGAGCAGAGAGCCCGATGTGGGGCTCGATCCCAAGACCCTGGGATCATGACCTGAGCCGAAGGCAGACACTTAACGACTGAGCCACCCAGGCGCCCCCATTCAGGAGCTTTAAAAACAAAACAAAACCTCCCAATACCTAGAATCTCTGGGAATGGACCCAGGAATCGGTAGTGTCTAAAGGCCCCCAGGTAATTCTAATGTGCCGCTGAGGCTGAAGCACTGGGTTAGAGGCAATTTGAATGCATCCTTGATGCCTAATTCATGGCATAGTGAATTAAGAGGCTCCATTTCTTTCAGCTCAGTCAAAGGCCAACCGTGGCTGAACTACTTGCCAGGAAGATCCTGAGGTTTAATGAATATGTGGAAGTAACAGATGCTCAAGATTATGACCGACGAGCCGACAAACCTTGGACCAAACTGACCCCTGCTGACAAGGTAGGTGGCTGTTTATTTGTTTCTCTGTTTGAAGAATGTAAGACACTAAGTAGAAGGGGAAACCGTAAAGTTTTTACTTTTGATACAATGTTAAATTTCTAATCAAGATACGAAAATGCCAAGATGTACGAACCAAAACTTTATAGTAACGACTCCACAGCCACCACGACCACCACAACCAAAAGAAAAGAAAATCCTTTGCTATATCACAGAGTCCACAAATCTGGAAGGAGATTAAAACATATTTTAACAGTGGTTAGGTTTGGTTGGAGAGAGTTTGGGTGGTATATTTTAGTAATTACCTGTATTTCACTTTTATAACAGGAAAAGCATTTTTACGTGCTATGGAAACTATAAAAGCTGCAATATCTCTTTTAATCTCTGTGAGTGTTTTGGTTTAAGGGGGGATATTCGGTTTATTAGATGAATGGTGTCGGGGAAGGCGACGTGTGTTATCAGGCTCAGTGTGCGGACCTGGCTTCTTTCCTCGCTCTGGCTTGCCCTCTGTGGGTTGCCGTGGCTCACGAAGTTAAGCACAATAGAGAACAGATGGCAAATGACACAGCTATACTATGGCAGACAGAAGATGCTGAAACATTTTTGTTTCTACTCCACAGGCTGCCATAAGAAAAGAATTAAATGAATTTAAAAGCTCAGAGATGGAGGTTCATGAAGAGAGCAAACATTTTACACGGTAAGACCCAGAAGACCCAAATACCGTGAGCTGAGTAGAGCTCCACCACAACACAGGCATACCAGAGTTGTTCCAATGGGCAGGACTCCAGCGACATCATTAAAAGGACACAGCATGCTGACTGCAAGACTACATTAAGAGAAAGGGATGAGGACCAATAGGCAGTAGGAAATGCCTATACTGAGTGTAGTATCTTATGTATATTATTTAATCCTTGCAATAAACCTGGAGGCTTTGTTAATATCCCCATTTTGTTGATGAAGAAACAGGCCAGGTGCACCTGGCTGGCTCAGTCAGTGGAGCACGAGACTCTTGATCTGGGGGGTTGTAAATTGAAGCCCCACATTGGGTGTAGAGCTTACTTAAAAAAAAAAAGAAAAGAAAAAAAGAAATGAAACAGGCCCAGGTTTCATTAAGTTGCAGAACCAGGACTGGAGAAAAGAATGACTGACTGAAAGCCCCTGGGTGCTCTTTTCCTGCACCTCACTATCCCAGGGTATGTATGAGGAAATTGTTGTTAAGGTAGACAAGACCTCAGCCTCTTTGACTTCAGTTATTTCTAGCACTGCTGATCTTCCAATTTAGTGTATAAATTTCATTTTAGTCAGCTGTCTTCATGAAACAAACCAAGAAGTATTTTGATGTGGAACTACTGTTGTAATTAAGGACCCACCCAATACCTAAACAATCAGCTGGCTACAAATGGAATTTGTGGAAGTGTGTAGGTGACTCTCAGAACATTTATAAAAAGCCAGAGGTGCCTGGCTGGCTCAGTTGGAAGAGCATGCAACTCTTGATCTCGGGGTCGTGAGTTCAAGCCCCACATTGGATGTAGAAATTACTAAAAATAAACTTTAAAAAAGAGGCTAAATGAGGGAAGATACAATGACAATTACAGTTTGCTAATAAAAAGCAAAGTTGGAAAATAAAATATTGTTAAACATTTTTCCATCACAATACAGGCAAATGGTGCTTTTATTTATTTTTTTTTAAGATTTATTTATTCATTTTAGAGAGCATGCGTGAGCAGGGGGAGGGACAGAGGGGGAGAGAGAGAATCTCAAGCAGACTCCGCACAAATCACGGACCCTGACACGGGGCTCAATCCCATGACCCTGAGACCGTGACCTGAGCTGAAACTAAGAGTTGGATGCTCAACCGACTAAGCCACCCAGGTGCCCTGGTTCTTTGAATTACAGAATTTTTTTGTACTGAACTCTGATAGGAGTAGAGAAGGCACATTTTTTGAACAGCAATAACACTATCCAGGGCATTGTAATACGAACCCAAATAACAAGCCATACTTGACAGGAAGGAGGCTGTGGTCTAATCTAGAAAAAGACCTGTATACTATTCAATATAGTGCAGTCAGTATGATAAATGCCTCAGTCATTCTGAATCTTGAATCTGCCAGGTCTCGTATCCCAACTCTACTATTTCCTGGCTATGTCAGTATTAGCCGTTCTCATTGTTATTATAATAGTAATAAAGTACTACAGTGAGCAACATTAAAGGAAAGAGTCATAGAGAAGGTGATGCTTAGACCAGATCTTAAAGCACGTGAAAGAATTTATTTGGACAAGGAAGGAAGGAAAGAACCAGCATTACCAAGCAGCATTCTAAGCAGAAGGGCTGGCATTAACAAGGCTATGGAAGGTGAGAATGTGTGCATTGTCTCTGGGTGACAGAAAATGTAGCTGGAGCAGGGGACATATGGGAGCAGTGTGGTGAAGAGGAGACCGGCACGCTGGGTTACGGTCACACTCTGAAGAGCTTTGCCTGTTATTCTAGGACACAGGAACCACTGGAGTTGAGTGTTTCAGATGGAACTCTGGTGGAACTGTGGAAGGTGACATGGAAAGCTGAAGAAACTAGCTAGCGGCAAGGAAACCAGTTAGGAAGTAACTAAGATAGTCACAGTGAGCATATTGGTAGCTCAAACCAGGGAGGTGATCATGACAATGCAAGAGAGAGGTTTGAACAACATTTCAAGCATAGGGGGCGCCTGGGTGGCTCAGTCGATTAAGTGTCTGATTCAGCTCAGGTTGTGATCTCAGGGTCCTGGGATTGAGCCCCGCATCAGGGCTCCACACTCAGCAGGAAGTCTGTTTCTCCCTCTTCCTCTGCATCTCCCCCTGCTCGTGCGTGCTCTCTCTCAGATAAAATCTTTAAAAAGAAACCAAAAAAAACACATTTCAAGCATAGACTCAAGATTGGGTTATCTCTTGATTCCAGGGATGAATTAAAGGAAGTAGTCAAGTGACTCTTAAGATTTCGAACTTAGGATTTTTGAGGTTTATGAAGTCGATGAGGAGTTGAGGTGAACACTTTAGGACATTTATTCAGCAAATATTTATTGAGTACCAACTACCTGGTAGATAGCAGTTCTAGGTGCTTGGAATATAGCCTGGAACAAGATAAAGTCCCCGTCCTCAATGAGCTTTTATTCTTTTTTTTTTTTTAAGATTTTATTTATTTATTTGACAGAGAGAGCACAAGCAAGGGGAGCGGCAAGCAGAGGGAGAGAGAGAAGCAGGCTCCCTGCTGAGCAGGGAGCCCAATGTGGGACTCGATCCCAGAACCCTGGGATCATGACCAGAGCCAAAGGCAGTCGCTTAACCAACTGAGCCACCCAGGTGCCCAATGAGCTTTTATTCTAAAAGGGGAAGGCAGACAGTAAACAAACTGGAAAATACACTATGTATGTTGACCTTGACAAACCTGCGACACATTGAGGTAGATGGAGAAGCATAGAAGACAGTTGGATATTCAGGCTATATGAGTCCAGGGAGAAAGCAAAGCCTCAAGTAGAAAATTATGAGAAAAGATAGTGGTTCTTAAGGGGAAAATTTATTTAAAGGATGGACAGAGGAAAATGAACCAGGAAAGCATTCTGAGGAAGAGCAATTAAAGAAGAAGGAAAACAGGGCGCCTGGCTGGCTCGGTCGTTAGAGCATCTGATCTCGAGGTTGTGAGTTCAAGCCCCACTGGGTGTGGAGATTACTTTTAAAAAAGAAGAAGAAAAGTCAGGTAGAATTAGAGTAGCAGAGAGGCAATTTTGAAAAATGAGAGTGTAATAGCAGCAAAATAATCTACAGTATTTGATAACTCGGCCCTTTTTGCTCATCTTGTTTTAGCTACCATCGTCCATGATGCTGAAGTCTGAGAGAGGAACTAAACAACTCCCCAACACAGGGCTGTTTGGCTGCTTCAGTCTCCAGAGTGATGTGAAAGGAATTTCTGCACTTCCCAGCACAGCCAGGATTGAGTCCTCTGGGATGTAGTTCTGGGGCAAACAGCACTTCTATGAATGTAGCATTTCACTGGAATGGGTGGTCATGTGCTGCTCTGGACAAAACTGAACACTTTTTCAGTGCTCTTGAACCTTGTAATATTGCAGCATACTTGAGGGGTCTTCCTCACCAGCCACCCTCGCCCCAAGATGACTGCTTGCGCTGGGGCACAGTTTGCACCATTAGCCTTACCTGCTCGGTCCTGGTTCTGAGATCCCCTTGTGTGGCACCATATTCCAGCTGTCAAATCCAGCTGGTGGTGGCAGGAACCTTCTGGAGGCCCCCAGCCTTCTGGCACAGGGGCCCCCATGTCCAGGGCATGCCTCCACACCACACTGGCACATCCATGGAAAGCACCGCACTATGCCTCTCATAACACAGCAGTATAGTCCTCTTCAGGCAGTCCAGCCTCAGAGAAGCTCAGGATCTGACATGGTCCAACCTTTTGGCACAAGTCATCCTGATTTTTATTTTTAAAATTAAAAAAAAAAAAAAAAATCTTGAAGAAGTGCTGGAAACTTACATTTTTCCTATCTATTAAACAATCTGAGCTGCAACTAGATGCCAAGTTTGGAAAATGAGAAAGCATATATGTTTTCTATATACAAAACCAAAACCAAAAAAAGGCCTTTATTGTTAATGCCAACTTGTCAGAAAACTCACTCATTGCTTAAATTTTATAAGCTATTGTACTTTCGTCATACCAAATGATATTCTAAATCATTCTGACCAATAGATGTAGCCTCGTCCATAAAAAAGAGTTTTGAAACACTGTGGGAGCAGCCGTCCTCCTTGGGCCCCCACGTTTCCAGCCAGAATCACTGCAAGGTCTCGGAACACGGGGTGCTGGACCGGAAGGGGTCTCTGGAGGAGGAAGTAGGAGGAACACAATCATGACCCGCTCCTCCTCCCTTCTCCTCAGTGCTGTTGGCCCTCTCCTGCCAGGCTCTCCCACTTCCCTCCTGCTGACCCTACCCTCTCTGGCAGCTTCCACCTCACGCACCCCTCCTCTGCCAAGCAGTCGCCAGTGTCGTCGGTGCTCGGGCCTTGGCTCAGCCCCCACCTCTTTTTGTATTTGTAATATATATTAATATGATTTCCTAAAACAGAAAATTCATTTGCTTTGAGTTTTTATTTTGAAAACCATACAGCCTCACCGTTTCCTTCTAATACCTGTCCATATTAAGTGGAAGAAAAAAAATAGTTCCTATTTAACTGATGAATGTGGCTTTTTTTCCCCTTAATGTTCAGAAAATTGTGGCTGTTTCATAGATTTCTTCTGCAGTCCCTGTTTTGCTGCAGCTATTCATAGCTGTTCCTCGTTTTCTGCTTTTATATCCCTATAATAATTACTGAAAAATCTGAATACTTCCCTATTCCCCATACAAAGAGAAAATACTACCTTTTACGGTCACCTCACCTCCTTTGTTTTGACCGGATATTCTGATTTTTCAGTTACTGTCAAATGCTTTGTGGGTTTGGAGCTATCGTGGGGCCACAGCTCCTTGAAGCTTATTACATTTGGTGTGACTGCAGGGAAAGTGACAGTTCTACACAGTTGTTAGAGGTCTGTATTTAAGGTGGCCACACACATGACTTCTGTCTGTTAGTTCGGAGATTGTTTGGCTTATACCAGCATTCTCTGTGACTTGAAGTGACTTTTTCAAACCCTTCTTCCGCTGCCTGGCTTTCCCTTAATGTGCCAAGTTTGAAACACAATTTGATTTCCTGAGCTACTTGTCTGCTTTCTATGTGCCACTAAGGACTCTAGTTCATCTTTCATCTCATCATGTTCTTTTGAAACAAGATGCTTTGGGGGGTCAAGTCTTTTCAGGTGTTTTTTATATATACATATATATATATAATGGATTTTGTGTTCCCTTTTTGTGTAAGTAACAATTCACAATCATAATGTAAAGAAGAAATAAAAATCGGATGTATTGTACTTCAAGATGCTTCCCTGATGTACAGAATCTCCTTGTAAAGTAAATAATTGCGTTGTATATCAGTCTTCCTATCAATATTAATTATAAAGTATTTTAGAATTAAAAAAAAAGCCAAACTATACTATTCTGGTATGAAGTGCTTATTTTTTTTAATGTTCTACCTTATTCCAAAAGATTTAAGCTAGCTTATAAATGATACCTACAATACTGCCAGACCCCCTAAATGAGAAGTAGATGAGGGGGAAAAAAATACTAAGAATATTAAGTGTAGCCAGAGGTACGGTCAGTCAAGTTTCTGTCTGTCTACACATAGGGAAAAAGAGTGGGCTGCAGAGAGAGGAAAGCCAACTGGGACCACCCCATCCCACCCCACCCCCATGGTGTATATCAGCTGTGGCGCCACGTCCTTTATCCTGTTCATCCCCCGCCTCATCTGGGAGGTAAGGGGAAATACACTCCTGTTACTCGTGAAGAACCTGGGAGGTAAAGTCCCTTCCTAAAGGTCCAGGTAAGTTAGGTAATCATGCCTTGCTTATATTCAAGGACAAGCAGTTGCATCCCAGTCAGTTATCCCCACAAGGATTTACCGTGTATGAACCACATATAAGTAGACTTCAGGCTGACAGCATGGTAGGACAGTTCCTTCCTCATGTACTCCTCGGGCAAGCAGCCCAGTTTCAATCCAGGTGGCCTCACCAAATGACTCACTTTCCTCTTGTCACTTCAGAGAATGGCTTTGATTAGTCCACCACCTTTACCAAGAGTGAAAAGAAACCATGAGTCAGAACTGCTCATTTCGGGCACCTGGGCGGCTGTTGGTCAAGCATCCGCCTTCGGCTCGGGTCAGGATCCCAGGGTCCTGGGATCGAGTCCCACACGGGGCTCCCAGCTCGGTGTGGAGTCTGCTTCTCCCTTGCCCCTCCCCCCAACTCATGCTCCCTCTCTTGTGCGCGCACAGATGCAAATTTAAATTTTGGGACGCCTGGGTGGCTCAGTCCGTTAAGCATCTGCCTTCAGCTCAGGTTATGATCCCCCTGCTTGTGCTGCTCTCTCTCTCAAAAAAAATTAATAAATCTTTTTTTTTTTTTAAGATTTTTTATTTATTTGACAGAAACACAGGGAGAAGGGGAACACAAGCAGGGGGAGTGAGAGTGGGAGAAGCAGGCTTCCTGCTGAGCAGGGAGCCCGATGCGGGGCTCCATCCCAGGACCCCCAGATCATGACCTGAGCCGAAGGCAGACGCCCAATGACTGAGCCACCCAGGCGCCCCAATAAATCTTTAAAAAAAATAAAAATTAAAAATCTTAAAAAAAAGAACTGCTCATGTCACTGGGTTCCACCTGCTCCCAGATTTTCCTTCTCCTTGCCCTCCAAAGACCAAATCCCACAGGGCCCAAAGCTCCAAAGAGGTCTCAAATTGCCATTGCTCTTTTGAGGTTAAGCATTGTCTACAGAAGGTGCACATTGCTCATTGTTTGCTGAAACGATAAGTGAATTTAGCCTCCTTATGGATCTAGATTGGAGTACCTAGGAGATTGGAGACTGAGAAAAGGTAAGTACAGTGGATATTGAATGGGACGGGATGGAATAGGAAGTACACCTATGAAAGTTGAGAATGTACAACAAAGAAAAGCCAAGCCCTGAAACCAAACACAGCCTAAACCACTGCTTCAAGGCTCTATTCAATTTCAGCTCTAGGAGGCATGAAGCATAAAGCAGGAACCGCCAGCAACCTGGGCCACTTGCTCCCTCTGTCTCTTGTGTTATAGCGTTCATTTCTTCCCCCAACAAAGCGTAGAGGTCATCTGACAGAGACAAACATCCTCAATTTTCCTCCATCTGGTACTGAAGAGACACACACCATTTATTGATTCATTCATTTAATGTTTATCTCCTTCCTAACCACCACCCCCAGAAAAAAAACAATCTTCCGTTGACCTTTTTCTTTTAAACCTATTGCCCTACCTTCAGCTTCTCCTACACTCCATTGACATAATCTATTCTAATGTTAACTTAAATTCCTGTACAGTCCAAGCAGTTGAGCTAAATGAGGGACAGGTGGAGAAAAATTATGTGGATGTAAACTGAACAGTCTTCTTGACATTGGCTTATGACCTCTGGTCTGTCCACACTGTTTTCCATTTCTAAAGCCAGATTCACTCACTTCACTAAAATCGAAACTAAATCCAAAATAAAATGGCTTTGCCTGAGGTCACCAGTGACTTCTCAGTTAACTGCCACATCCAAAGCCTGTTTTCAGCTCTTGATACATTTGACTATCCTGCAGCATTTGATGCTTTGGGCCATGTCCTAGTCCTCAAAACTTCTTCCTTGGCTTCTCAGACCCCACTGTCTCCCAATTCTCTGATCATGCTTTCTCTGCCCTGCTGACTTCTTCCCTGACCACCATTTAAATGCGTTTTCATGTCCTCTTGTCACTCTCCCTGCTCTCCCAAGATGACATCAGCTATCTACCACTCTTATTCTGACAACTTCTAAATCTTTATCTGCAACTTACATTTCTTGCTGGAATCCAACCCTATATCCAGTTGCCCTTTGGACATCTAGACACCCAGATGTTCCCAAGGTAACTTCTCTGCACCTCCAATGTGGACCATACTGTCTACCTTCACAGCCTACTTTCTCAATCATCAGAGTTAGAGAACCACCATATGTTCACTCTCATAAGCCTAAAACTTTGGTATTATCTGCAAGTTCCTCTCTTTGCAGGTCCAGGGGGACAATAAATTCTGTGCATTCTCTACCTCAGAAATGTCTCTCGATTCCTAGATTTCCTCTTGCCTTGTTTACCATCAAAGTTCAAAGCCAACATAATTTAAATGGGACTTCAAAACCTCTGATCTCTCCAATCTAACCTCCAAAATTGCCACTAGAGTTACCTTTCTAAAGTGCAAAGCTGGTCACAGCAATCCTCTACTTCAAAACTTATTGGTCCCTAGTTACCTGAAAGATAAAATTTAAGATCTTTGGCCTGGACTACAACATATTTTATAATTTAACGTTTGCCTACTTTCTCGTCTCATGAAAAGCGCAGTTCCTTCTTCCTTCAATGTTCCTCATCAAGCTGACTTCTTCCCCTTCCCAGGAGACCATGGTCCTGCTAGCTCCTCAACCTGCAATGCTGTCATCATCCATACTCCACTCCTTACTCCACCCCTCCAAGTTTGAGGTCAAATTTTAACTCCCAGGAAAATGCCTTCAGCCTTGAGCAGATTGTTCAGTTGCCCTGTCCTCTGTGTTCTCAGAATACAGCATTCATTGAGTGATAATTTGCGGGCATGTCTATTTCTCCCAGTGTGGGATCTCAGACAGCAAAGTGTTTCATGTCAAGAGTCAGCATTTGGCTGGCTCAGTTGGTAGAGCCTGTGACTTTGGATCTTGGGGTTGTAAGTTCGAGCCCCATTGGGTATAGAGATTACTTTAAAATAAAGTCTTAAAAAATTAAGTTTCATGTCAGAGTTCCCAGTGTCTAGCACAATACCTAGCAAATAAATCATATCCACTAAGTAAATGTTGAATGAGTGATTGAATGGGAGTTGAATACTGGTAATACGGCCAGAGAAGTAGCAGAGTTATTTGTCTTCTTTCCTTTAAACTACTGGTTCTCAAACATTTTGGTTTTGTGATTCCTTTACAATTGTAAAAATTATTCAGAACCCAAAGAACTTTTATATCTATACATGACATCTATTGATACTTACTGTACTAAAATTAAAACGGAAAATTTTTAAATATATTTATAATTTATATAATTAATTATAACACCATAATGAAATAATACATTTCAAAATAATAACCCCAATACATGTTAACATTAATAATATATTTTTATAGGGGCGCCTGGGTGGCTCAGTCGGTTAAACGGCTGCCTTCGGCTCAGGTCATGATCCCAGGGTCCTGGGATCGAGCCCCACATCGGGCTCCCTGTTCAGCGGAGAGCCTGCTTCTCCCTCTCCCTCTGCCTGCCTCTCTGCCTACTTGTGCTCTCTCTCTGTCAAATAAATAAATAAAATCTTTAAAAATAATAATAATAATATATTTTTATGAAAAATAACTATTTTCTTGGGGTGCCTGGGTGGCTCAGTCGGTTAAGCAACTGCCTTTGGCTCAGGTCATGATCCCAGGGCCCTGGGATCAAACCCCACATTGGGTTCCCTGCTCAATGGGGAGCCTGCTTCTCCCTCTCTCTGCTCTTCCCCTGCTTGTGCTCTCTTTCTCTCTGTCAAAAAATAAACTCTTTTTAAAAAAAATAACTATCTCCCAAAATAATTAGGGAGAAGAGTGGCATTGTTCTACATTTTTTTGCAAATCTCTTTAATGTCTGATTTAATAGATGACAGTTCAATTCTCAAACTGCTCCTGTATTCAATCTGTTGCTATATGTTGTTTTGATTTAAGTAAATGAAGAAAATCCAATCCCACACAGATATATATAGTTGGTAAAGATAACAGCCATTCTTTCAAGTTAAAGAGTATTTCATGAAAAAATGTGACTATTTCAGCTTATAACTCCAGACAGTTGTGTAACTGCTTTTCCTGGAGACAAATGCTGTACTTTTGCGTGCTGAAAAAGTACTTTATGTGCACTTCTCACTTTGTCACAAAAAATACTAAGAAGATGGATACTCAAAAGTTGAGAATTAGTGAAATTAATGACTTTTATTTCTTCATCAAGGGCATTCTTAGGGGAAGCTGACTCTATTTTTAATTTGCTATAGATATTCTCTTTTGTGGTAAAAAACACCTAACATAAAATGTGCCTTTGTGGGGGCAGGGTGGGGGTGGAGGCGGCACCTGACTGGCTCAGTTGGAAGAGTTGGAAGAGCATGGGACTCTTGATCTCAGGATCCTGAGTTCAAGCCCCACACTGGGTGTAGGGATTAATAAAAAAATAAACTTTAAAAAAAAAACATAAAATGTGCCCTTTCTTAGCCATGTTTAAGTATACAGTTCAGTAGTCACTATATGCGCACAGCAGTATAACAGATTACTAGTACTTTTTCATCTCACTAAACTGAAACTCTGTACCTACTGAATAACAATATTCCCAGGGCATCTGGGTGGTTCAGTCCATTAGGCATCTGCCTTCGGCTTGGGTCATGATCTCAGGGTCCTGGGATCAAGCCCTGACTCGGGCTCCCTGCTCAGTGGGGAGCCTGCTTCTCTCTCTCTCCCTCTCCCTGTGTGTGTGCTCTCTCTCTTTCTCTAGTTCTCTCTCTCAAATAAATACATACATACATAAAATATTTAAAAAAAAAGAATAGCAATATTCCCCCTTTCCATATACCCTCCAAGCCCTGGCAACCACCTTTCTATTTTCTAAGAGTTTGAGAAACTGACTTTTTTTAACTGTAAATTTTTGATGATAAAAATGATACTGATACAGTTTGGTGACAGAGCTTCAAAACATACTAAGGCACCAGCAGGTTTTTAATTTTTTTTAATTTAAATTCAATTAATTAACATGTATTAATTGGTTTTAGAGGTAGAGTTCAGTGATTCATCAGTCTTATATAATACCCACTGCTCATTAAGGCACCAGCAGTTTTATCCACCATTTCACTTTACAGCATCAGTGCAAAGTCAACACAGTGAAAAAGGCAAAGAAAGTCTTAGTATGAAATAGGCTTGACCTCTTGGATCCCCAAGATTCTCAGAGACCCCCAAGGTTTGACAACTTTGCTTAGAGAACCATTGCTCTGGGCATGTTCCACATCTTAAAATCTAGGTAATAATACCGCTGTCTTAAAACTGCTGTGCTACTAAATAACCTACATAAAGAATCCAGCACAGGGGCGCCTGGGTGGCTCAGTCAGTTAAGCATCTGCCTTCCGCTCAGGTCATGATCCCAGAGTCCTGGGATCGAGTCCCACGGTCCTGGGATCGAGTCCCACATCGGACTGCTTGCTCAGCGGGAAGCCTGCTTCTCCCTCTCCTCCCAGCTCCTGTGCTCTCTCTCTTGCTATCTCTGTTTCTATCTCTGTCTCTCTCTCAAATAAATAAATAGAAATCTCAAAAAAAAAAAGCACAAAATCTTTTTTTTTTTTTTTAAGATTTTATTTATTCATTTGACAGAGAGAGAGGGAACACAAGCAAGGGGAGTGGGAGAGGGAGAAGCAGGCCTCCCGCGGAGCAGGGGGCCCGATGCGGGGCTCGATCCCAGGATCCTGGGATCATGACCTGAGCCCAAGACAGACGCTTAACGACTGAGCCACCCATGCTCCCCCAGCACAAAACCTTATAGGAGGAACACTATAAATGTTTCCACTCATTATAGCCCAGCTGTGATGGCTCCATGTTAATTTACCTAATCTCTTGGGCGCCTGGGTGGCTCAGTTGGTTAAGCGACTGCCTTCAGCTCAGGTCATGATCCTGGAGTCCCGCGATCGAGTCCCGCATCGGGCTCCCTGCTCGGCAGGGAGCCTGCTTCTCCCTCTGGCCCTCCCCCCTCTCATGTGCTCTCTGTCTCTCTCATTCTGTCTCAAATAAATAAATAAAATCTTTAATAAAAAAAAATTTACCTAATCTCTTTATTCACTTTACACCATATTCAAAATTCTATCACATTTGCAACATTTCACATGTAATATGTATCTCCAGGATTCTTTACTTGCCTACTTCTTTATATTAGGTGAGTGTGTATTAAAAATACTTAATGTAAAACTTACTTTTTTAACCATTTTCGGGTGTACAGTTCGGCAGTATTAAATTCATCCATTGTTGTGTATAGGAAGCTTTTAATTTTAGCCAATTCCTTATTTATTCATTTGGGCCCCTGGGTGGTTCAGTCGGTTAAGCGGCTGCCGGCTAGGGTCATGATCCGAGGATGCCAGGATAGAGCCCTGCATAGAGCTCCGGGCTTGTCGGGGAGTCGGCCTCTGCCCCTCCCCCTTCTCGAGCTCTCTCTCTCTCTCTCTCTCTCTCTCTCTCAAATACTTGAGAGAGAGTGAGAGCAAGCGAGAGAGAAGCCAACTCCCTGATGAGCAAGGAGCCAGATGCTGGATCCGTCCCAGGACTCTGGGATCATGACCTGAGCTCAAGGCAGCTACTTAACCGACTGAGCCACCCAGGCGCCCCAATAAAAAAAGTCTTTTAAAAAAATTAACCAATTCGTGTAGAAGCATTTCTGTCCTATTTACCTACTCATTTATCAAATGTTTATTTCACATGTGACAGAGCGGATTCAATCACTTCTGTGATTCTGCATTTTTCTAGATGGCTTTTTCAATTTTGCCTATAATTACTCCAAAATGTTGAGGGGTGAGGTTGGCGAGTTTATTCGAGGGTACATCCTCCAGACTGGGTTAGCTGATTGCTGAGAAGTATATTGGCTACTCAGCACAGGACTGCATACTTTTAAACTCCCTTTCTGTAATTTACATTACCCAGCAAGGTTCCCCCGCGAAGGCTCTGTTGTCGCGAGAAGCCTCTGAGCCAGGTAGGGGTGGGGCTTAAGTTGCAATGGTTCCCAGAACCCTTAGCGAATTTCCGATTTCCTAACTGCGCAGGGCGATGCGCAGGCGCAATAAATACACCTTGACTTCCGCGCGCTTCAGAAGATATAAATAAGGATGCCCTGGGGCTTGCTCGATCTTTTCGAGAACGATTGGGGCTCTGTGCGGGAGTCGGGTGGTGAGTATTTTTACCCGTTACCCGTTCGATTCGTTAGTTCTAGGTTTAGTACCCTGGGCCCGCCAAGCAGATTTCCTCGTAGGCTTCATCCTATCTAGGATTCCCTTCAGCGGTGTCTGTGCTAACTACACTTAATCAGGCAGCGGAGCTGGGCCGGATGTGGGCCGCGGAGGCCTCGCGAGCCGCGGGTCTTGCCTGTAACCTAAGGCGCTCGCGCTGAAACCTGCAGAGCTGCCACCTCACGCGCCGGATGCTAAATGCGCGGCCCACCCCCTCCTGTTGCCCATCGCCCGGCTTATTACCTTGTCTCCTAGGAGGCGGTGGAATTGGGTGCAGGTCATTTAATTTGACACCTATATGAGCTTAAGAATCGATTTCGAAACGAACGGTTCTTGATTCTGCCACTTGCTTTATGATGTAGGGTGAGCTCACGACTCCTGATGATCGGTTTATGGGTAGGAGCCGTAATTGCTGTGTCTGCGGCTCTGCATTTGCCATTTTTTTGGCAGTAGTGCCAATCGCCTGTTGGGGTTTGTAGATAATGTTCGGGGTACCTGGCTGAAAGTTAATTTAGGTAACTGACAGGAGACTGCTGATCGGTATTGAACTCGAATTTCGTTGGCACTTGGGATAGGGTCCACCCCAAAGTGGATATCCTGGGGAAGTCGCCATCAACTGATTGAAATTTATTTCTAGCTCAGTAGCTTGCAAATTAAGTAAATTACAGTGACCAACGTGGATACTCCCGGGAGGTCACTCTCCCCGGGCTCTGTCCAGGTGGCCTACGGGAGCATAGGGCTCTGCTCCGTGACGTACAGTCCCTTTCCACAACGTTGGAGATGAAGCCGGGCCTTGAGTCTGCGCCTGCATATTCCTACAGCTTCTCAGAGTCCTCTGGACGATGACTGAGGAGATAAACCATGCAGGAAACAGCTCCCTCTATCTGGATCTAAGTTGATTGGAAAGAAAAACCTTTTCTCAGCTGCTGTACTATTGGATTAAGCTCTTGCCTACCTTATTTTGCAGTGATCACGCAGGATTCCAAATAAATTTGACTTGAGGTAAGTAAACCAAAGAATTGTTTTTGGCTTGTATTTCCTGTTGACGTTTAAATCATTCCAGCCCAGTTCCTTTTCATGAATGTGTCCTGCCATTTAATACATCCAGATAGAAACTTTTTTTTTTTTTTTAAAGATTTTATTTATTTATTTGACAGAGCACAAGCAGGCAGAGTGGCAGGGAGAGGGAGAAGCAGGCCTCCCGCTGAGCAGGGAGCCTGATGCGGGGCTCTATCCCAGGACCCTGGGATCACGACCCGAGCCAAAGGCAGACACTCAACCAACTGAGCCACCCAGGCGCCCCCAGATAGAAACTTTGCTGCATTTTTGTTGGCATGTTGACAGTTGCGTAAATATATGCTCATGTCTGGGAAGATAGCTTTTTTTATTCAGTAAAAGTTAATATTTTCACATCTTTCTCATGTGATAGGGTAGAAACTTGCTGCTAATGGAAAAATTGTACAGTTTGGGTGAATTAACCAAAGTCAAGATTAGCAAAGCTTGTATGTGAATCCTATAAACAAAACAAATGTGCATACTCCCTCAAAGTCTGTGCATGGTAGCCAAGCATTTGGTGTCCAGTACAAACCCTTTCCATGATTCTGGAGATGAAGGTGGGTGTATGTACCTGAATATTCCTAGGACAATGAGTAAGTAGAGAAACCATGAAACAGTAGTAACGACTGGGTTTTCAACAGGCTTTCCTCAAATTCACTTGTGTAGAATGGAATGGGGGAAAATGGAATCTCTTAAAAATGTTTTGAGGGTGATGCTCTTTAATCATAGGCATTCCAACGTGGATACTCCCGGGAGGTCACTCTCCCCGGGCTCTGTCCAGGTGGCCAACGGGAGCATAGGGCTCTGCCCCGTGACGTACAGTCCCTTTCCACGACGTTGGAGATGAAGCCGGGCCTTGAGTCTGCGCCTGCATATTCCTACAGCTTCTCAGAGTCCTCTGGACGATGACTGAGGAGACAAACCATGCAGGAAACATCTAATGAAAACTAAAATTAAAATTTTTAGTGAGATCGTAAGTAGGAGTCTGATCCTCTTTTTCATTTGTTTTCATTCAGGAGAGAAGAGGAGCCTCACCAATCATTGGCAGTTAACACCCGTTTGGGTCCTTTTATTTGGCAGGGAGGGTTGGTAAAATGAATGATAGATGCTGTTTTTATAAGATAAGCCTGGAGGTTTGGAAACTTGGGCATATTTGACTCTTTAAAACTGAATACTAAATTTGGGGAACAAGTTGAATGTTCCAAAGGACGGGCCCATTGAAATTTAGGGAATGCGGACAGCACTGAATATAGGCATGTCTTAACAATCTGGTCCTTTGACCCACAAAGCCCAAAGATTCCAGAATGCCTATGAGGAGAAAACTTAAGGAAGCTAAGATGCTACTTGGCCTTTTCTACTGTTCTCAAGTAAACTGGGTTTTCTAACTATATAACTGAATGGAAAACAGAAGCCTATCAGATCCTAAGTGTCTTATTAAAGATCCAGGTCTGTTTATAATGTATTTATGAATTAAAATAAAGATGACTGCGTATTTGTGTGGCTCCTTTTTTTGTGGAAATGTGACTGACAGCCGTATTCTGTGAATGGAAGTGCTTGTTAGGAAAACTACCTTTGCAGTTATGTTTGATTAGTTCTGCATTAACTAAAGACTGAGCTTGTGTGTCTTGTGTCACTTGGCACTTGTTTACTCTTTTTTTTTTTCTTTTTTAAGATGTTATTTATTTGACAGGACAGCAAGAGAGGGAACACAAGCAGGGGGAGTGGGAGAGGGAGAAGCAGGCTTCCCACCGAGCAGAGAGCCTGATGTGGGGCTCCATCCCAGGACCCTGGGATCATGACCTGAGCTGAAGGCAGATGCTTAACGACAGCTACGCAGGCGCCCTGGAACTTGTTTACTCTTATGTGGGAAAACGTGTGTTGATTCCTACCAGTTACCTAGTGTGCAGGTAAAAGCTGGTTGCATTCAAAGGTGGGTAGTGCTTAGGATACCTAATGAATTTAGGTGTGGTGTCTTGAAAGATGAACATAAAATTGACCACTGGACATGAGTGTTCGGAGATCTTGGTTACTAATTAGGCCAAGCCTTCGGTTTCTCACAATATAGTACAGGTAAATTGACCTTAACAAGGTTGGGCATAAATGCTAAAATCACACCTCTGTTAAGCTAGTTAAGCCTCTACTGCCAGTGTTCCAAGTGGAACTTAAGCCTGAGAAGATGGTCATCCTGCCTATGAGTGATGTGAGGTTGAGTCACAATGGAAATCTTGTCAAGCTCATGTACTGGCTGCCAGCATAGGGCAGCTGAGACCCTGAAGGATGGGGACTAACCGGGAACCATCTAGAAGGTAGAGTCTAGATCCAGAGTGGGGCGAAATGAAACAAGGTGGGGAGAGGGCTTGTAACAGCCATGTGACCAGTTAGAAGCCATCAGGGTCAAGTTTAAGGGAAGTGGGTGATTTGAGTAATGAGTCTTCCCCAGACTCCTGGAACAGCAGGGCATACTGCTTCACCCATTTGAGGGCCAGAGGATAGAACTGAAGCTAATTAAGCATTCATAGCCATGATTCTAGAAAAGAACGTGGGGGAGCTGCTTGGGCTTATTTTTAAGGAGTGTGACTAGGTGATCTGTTAAAACAAGTACACTTGAACTTGTACTTACCTGTGCCAGGCACTGTCCTAAGCTTGGCATGTATTCACGACTCTGAGGTGGGTATTAGTTTTAACAAATAGGCTGATTGTCCAAGCCAACAGCTAAGTAGAGCCTCTGTACAAATGAACTCCTGTAGAATTTCTGGGAGGGAACCTGGATGCCCAGGGCCAACCTTTTCTCTGGTGCTCATCTTTCCTATCCTTGCTACATAAGCAGCCTATGGAGAGGAGGTGCTCAGATGTCTGAATAGTGTTTTTTTCCCTACAGCCAGGCAGGGAATTTAGTTTTTAGTACAAATGAGCAGGGTTAGGCTGGGTAACTTGCTGGGCAAGAAATACGTGCATTTTTTTCCTCCACGTCCAAAGTGTAGCTGAAGCAAAGCTGTCAGGTATTCTAGGCCCCACCTTTTCAGGCTTCTGCTTTTGACATACTTGTCTGTAGGCTTTTTCCAAACAGGCTCTTCTGGCCTTTTTCTGCATGTAGGCAGTCCTATCAGTCGTGAAAGTTGGAGTCTTGGAGTCAAGACTTCCTGCATTTGAATCCAAATACCACAACTTGCTATCCATGTGACCTTGGGCAAGCTACTTAACCTCCGCCTCAATTTTTTCATCCATAGAACGGGGATGATAAAAGTACCTACCTCTTGGGGTTTTAATGAGAAATGAGTTAATTGTAAAAAGCTTACAGTTTCATAAAAGCACAATGAGTTTGTTAAATATCACTTCTCAAGCAAACACCTGGGATGCAGTATCCAATAAATTTTGTTGAATGAGTAAAGTCTACCATCACTTAGCTATTACTAACCTAGGTTTATCTCAGAACCAACCCTATCTTTCCAGGAGAGATTAAGGAATTACCTAACTAGTAAGGAGCAGAACCAGGACTCAAACCTAACTCCAAACTATATTATATATTATTAGCTTTGAGCACGACAGTGGTGATGTACGTACATTATTTAATACTCCATGTACCTTGGTAAAGTAGGTACTCTTTGTGCCCATTTTGCAGATGAGGAAAACTGAAGTTGGAGGATATGAGGAACTTGCCCAAGTTACACAGCCAGTAAGTGGCAGAGCATGCCTGTGAGCAAGGCAACTGACCACAGAACCTGTTTTCAACCTATGTCATATGATGCCTCAAAAAATACTATTTCCACCTGGTTTATACCACTTTTTTGGTATTAAGCTAATGTAATAACTGCTATACCATAAAACCTCAGTTTCATTTGTAATGAATTATAAACATAAGTGCCCAGTTTTACTTGACAGTGGAAAATGAAGTGGAAATGAGTAGTTTCCTAGGGACTGAGAGCCCTTCCCTGGCCATGCCTCCCTCGTTCACCCCTTTCTATCTTTGGGATGGATGGGACCCACATTTTAATGATAGTACCTGACATTTGATGAAGATTTGCCGTGTGCTAGGCATTCTTTAATCCTTAAAACAGTCTTAGGCAGTGCAGGGAATTTTATTAAATCCATGTTCTAGAAAAGGAAGACAAAATCAAAGTTATATCATTTGCCCAAGGCCACACAGAATAGAACTTAAAAGGTGTCTGTCTCTAGAGTCTGAACTCTGCACCACTGTCTTCACTTTCCCTTATAAGCACCAGCACCTTGAGCATTCCATCATGATAGCATTCTGATGTGATTATTTTTAAACTGATGTACATCTAACTTACTAGTTGGATCCTCAAGGAATGGTACCATCTATGTAAGCTCAGTACCTACACTGTGCCTGGCACATGGCAAACACTGGTTGATGATTTTGTTTTTCTATGTTCTATTGATTACTGCTTTTATCTTTATTTTCTTTTGACTAGATGTAGTGTACTCTTCTTTTCCTCATTTCTGTTTTTATTAGGATTTATTTGAGAGAGTGCACGAGTGGGGAGGGGGAGAGGGAGAGAATCTGGAGCAGATTGCCTGCTGAGGATGGAGCAACACATGGGGCTCAATCTCACAATCCTGAGATCATGACCTGAGCTGAAATCAAGAGTCCGACCCTTAACTGACTGAGCCACCCCAGCACCCCTCTTTCCCTCACTTTTTTTTTTTTTAAGATTTTATTTATTTATTTGAGACAGAATGAGAGAGAGAGAGAGAGCGAGCACATGAGAGGGGGGAGGGTCAGAGGAAGAAGCAAGCTCGCTGCCGAGCAAGGAGCCCGATGCGGGACTCGATCCTGGGACTCCAGGATCATGACCTGAGCCGAAGGCAGTCGCTTAACCAACTGAGCCACCCAGGCGCCCTTTCCCTCACTTCTTAAGGTAGAAGTTGAGGTCATTGATTTAAGAACTTTCCTTTTTTTTTTTAATTTTTTTTAATATATATATATTTTTTTAAGATTTTATTTATCAGAGAGAGAGAGACAGAGGCCAGCAGAGGGAGAAGCAGGCTCCTTGCTCAGCAAGGAGCCCGACGTGGGACTCAATCCCAGGACCCTGGGATCATGACCTAAAGCCAAAGGCAGACGCTTAACCGACTGAGCCACTCAGGCATCCTTTTCCTTTTTTTTTTTAATATAAGCATTTAGTGTTATATGTTTCTCCCAAATATTGCTTTAACAATATCCTAAACTTCTGGTATGTTGTGTTTTCATTTTAATTCAGGTCAAAATACTTTTAAATTCCCTTTTTTTTTTTTTTTTTATCTATGGGCTATTTAAAAGTGTATTCATTTTTAAATACTTGGGAGTTTTCCAAAAATCTTGCTGTTATTGGTTTCTATTTTAATATCAATGTAGTCTAAGAATATGCTTTGTACGACTTGAATCCTTTTAAATTTACCAAGACTTGTTCTATGACCTAGAACATGGTCTATCTTGGTAAATGTTTCATGGGCACTTGAGAAGAATATGTATTTTACTGTTATTTGAAGAAAGCAAGGTGGAATGTGAAGAAAGGTGAAGCATTGTATAAATGTCAATCAATCAGTAAAGTTGGTTGCAAGTGTTCAAGTCTATATCCTTGCTGGTTTTCTGCCTACTTGTTCTATCAATTATCGAGAGTGGGTTATCAAAATCTCCAGCTATATTTGTGGATTTGTCTATTTCTTCAAGAAGTTCTATCAGAGGGTGCCTGGGTGGCTTAGTTGGTTAAGCATCTGCCTTCTGCTCAGGTCATGATCCCAGGATCCTGGGATGGAGCCCCACATCAGGCTCCCTGCTCAGCGGGGAGCTTGCTTCTCCCTCTGCCTCTGCCTGCCACTCACCCAGCTTGTGCTGTCTGTCAAATGAATAAATAAATAAATCTTAAAAAAAAAAGTTCTATCAGTTTTTGCTTGATGTATTGTGAAACTCTTAATAGTTGCGTATATGTTCAGGATTGTGTATTTTGATTCATTGACTCCTTTATCATTTATGAAATTACTTTTTTTTCAATAATATTCTTTGCTCTGAAATCTACTTTGTTATTAATATAGCTGATCCAGCTTTCTTTTGACTAGTGTTACCAGAGTATGTCTTTTCTATCCTTTTACTTTTAACCTATTTGTATATTTATATTTGAACTATATATCTTGTAGGCAGTGTATAATTGGGTCTTGCTTTTTGGATTTATTATGATAATCTCTACCTTTCACCTGGAGTGTTTAGACCCTATTTTTATATGATTAATGTGCTTAGGTCTGAGTCTCACCTTTTTTTTTTTTTATTTGAGAGAGAGAAAAAACATGGGTATAGGGAGGGGCAGAGGGAGAAGCAGACTCCCTGCTGAGCAGGGCTTGATACCAGCACCCTGAGTTCATGACCTGAGCCGAAGGCAGACACTTAACCAACTGAGCTACCCAGCGCCCCAGTCTTATCATTTTGATACTTGTTTTCTATTTGTCTCATCTGTTCTTTGTTCCTTTTGTCTTCTTATTCTGCCTTTTAAAAAAAGTATTGGGGGCACCTGGATGGCTCAGTCAGTTGAATGTCTGACTCTTGATTTCCACTCAGATCATGATCTTTGGGTCCTGAGATTGAACCCCGCATTGGGCTCCTCGCTCAGCAGGGAGTCTGCTTGGGATTCTCTCTCTCCCTTTCCCTTTGCCCCTCCCCCTATGATTGCACACACACTTTCTTTCAAATAAATAAATCGTTAAAAAAAAAATGAGTATTGGGCGCCTGGGTGGTTCAGCTGGTTAAGTGTCCAACTTTTTTTTTTTTTTTTTTTTTAAGATTTATTTATTTGACAAAGAGAGAGACAGCGAGAGAGGGAACACAGCAGGGGGAGTGGGAGAGGGAGAAGCAGGCTTCCCGCCGAGCAGGGAGCCCGATGCGGGGCTCGATCCCAGGACCCTGGGATCATGACCTGAGCCGAAGGCAGACGCTTAACGTAAGTGTCCAACTCTTGATTTCAGCTCAGGTCATGATCTCAGGGTTGCGAGATTGAACCTGCATCGAGCCCCGTGTTGGGTGTGAGGCCTGCTTAAGATTTTCTCTCTCCCTCTCCCACTGCCCCTCTGCCCTCCCTCTCTCTAAAAAAAAAAAAAAAAAAAAAAAAAGGTATTTTTTTTTCCTGATTCTATATTACCTTCTTTGTTGGCTTACTAGCTATAACTTTATTTTGTTATTTTTGTGGTTGCTTTAGGGTTTATAATACATATCTTCAACTTACCAGAGTCCACATTAATTGATATTATATCACATCACTTAGGACAGTATAAGAACCATACGTTTGTCACCCCCCCAGTCTTACTGTTGTCTTGTGTATCACTTTTATATATATTATAAAACCCACAATACATTATTTTTTTTGTTTAAACAGGCAATTATCCTTTTTAAAAAATTTTTTTATTGTTATGTTAATCACCATACATTACATCATTAGTTTTAGATATAGTGTTCCATGATTCATTGTTTGTGCATAACACCCAGTGCTCCATGCAGAACGTGCCCTCCTCAATACCCATCACCAGGCTAACCCATCCTCCCACCCCCCTCCCCTCTAGAACCCTCAGTTTGTTTCTCAGAGTCCATCGTCTCTCATGGTTCGTCTGGCAATTATCCTTTTTAAAGTTTTAAGAAAGAGGGGCACCTGGGTGGCTCAGTCGTTACGCATCTGCCTTCGGCTCAAGTCATGATCCCGGAGTCCCGGGATCGAGCCCCGCATCGGGCTCCCTCCTCCGTGGGGAGCCTGCTTCTCCCTCTCCCACTCCCTCTGCTTGTGTTCCCTCTCTCGCTGTGTCTCTCTCTGTCAAATAAATAATTTTTTTTTAAATAAAGTTTTAAGAAAGAAAACAATCTTTCAAAAATGAAGGTAAAATAAGGTATTTTCTAATGCTCTTCATGCCTCTGTTGTAGATCCAGATTCTTGTCTGGTATCACGTTCCTTCTGCCGGTCTTTCTTTAACATCTCTTTTACAATGGTTCTACTGGTGATGAATTCTTTCAGCTTTTGTATGTCTGAAAATAACTTTTCTTTTTTTAAGATTTTATTTATTTATCTGACAGAGAGAGAGAGACAGTGAGAGAGGGAACACAAGCAGGGGGAGTGGGAGAGGGAGAAGCAGGCTTCCCGCCGAGCAGGGAGCCCAATGCGGGGCTCGATCCCAGGACCCTGGGACCATGACCTGAGCTGAAGGCAGATGCTTAACGACTGAGCCGCCCAAATGCCCCTGAAAATAACTTATTTTCACCTTTAGTTTTGAGAGATGTTTTTGCTGGATATACCTTCTTAGATATAATTTTGCTAGAGTACTTTAGAGATGTTGCTCCATGTCATGTTGTTTGCATTGTACCCTTGTCTTTGTTCCTCTGTACCTAACATGTTGCATTGTATCCTTGTCTCGTTTCTCTGTATATAACATGTCTTTTTTCTGACTGCTTTTAAGATTTTCTGTCATTGGTTTTAAGCAATTTGATTTTGATGTATCTTGTTTTTTGTACTTGGAGTTACTTGAGCTTCTTGGATTTTGTGTTGGTCAATGTTCTCCAGAGAAACAGAACCAACAGAAGGTATGTGTGTAGATAGATAGAGATTTATTTTAAAGAATTGGCACACGTAGTTGTGGGGGCTGGCAAGTCGGAAATCAGTAGGGCACTTTGGCAGGCTAGAAATTCCAGCAAGAGTTGGTGTTGCAGTCTTGAGCCTACATGCAGTCTTGGCAGAATTCCTTCCCTTCAGGCCTTCAACTGATTGGATGAAGCCCACTCACATTACAGAAGGTAATCTGCTTCCTTAAAGTCCACTGACTTAAAGGTTATCATATCCAAAAAATACCATCACAGCAACATCTAGACTGGCATTTGACCAAACAGCTGGCCACCAGAGTCTAGCCAAATAGACATATAAAATTAGCTATCACAGATCTGTAGGTTTGTAGTTTGCACATTTTTTAAGCTGTTATTTCTTCATATGTTCTTTGTCCCCAGCTCCTCCTTGCTTCCCTGTATATTTGGCCACTTAAAGTTATTCCATAGCTCACTGATGCTATTTTCAATTTTTTATTTTTATTTTTTAAAGATTTTATTAATTTATTTGACAGAGAGAGACACAGTGAGAGAGGGAACACAAGCAGGGGGAGTGGAGAGGGAGAAGCAGGCTTCCCACTGAGCAGGGAGCCCGATGTGGGGCTCGATCCCAGGACCCTGGGATCATGACCTGAGCCGAAGGCAGATGCTTAACAACTGAGCCACCCAGGCACCCCTAATTTAAATTTTTTTAAATTCTTTTTTCTCTGTGTTTCATTTTGGATAGTTTCTATTGCTATGCCCTCAAGTTTACTAATCATTGCTTTTGCAATATCTAATCTATTGTTAATAGCATCCAGTGTATTTGCAATCTTAGATACTGTCATGAAATTCACTTTGGGGGGTGCCTGGGTGGCTCAGTCGGTTGAGTGTCTGCATTCGGCTCGGGTCATGATCTCAAGATCCTGGGATCAAGCCCCACATCTGGCTCCCTGCTCAGCGGGGCTCAATCCCAGGACCCCAGGATCATGACCTGAGCCGAAGGCAGACACTTTAATAACCAACTGAGCCACCCAGGCACCCCTACAGTAACTTTCAATATCTTTCACTTCTGTCATTTGAACCAGTTCTGGGCTGGGTTCAATTGATTGTCCTTATGGTTTGTGTTCAATAAATAAAACAATGATAGAATGTGAAAAAATTAAAATTAGTATTTGGGTTCAGAATAGGAAAAGATAAAGTGGAGCCAAGGAAGGCTTCACAGAGATGGGGACTGAATTGAGCCTTAAGATATATCAAGAGCTCAGCAAGGCAGGAAGAAAGGCTCTTGTTGGGGAAAACAGCCTAGATAAAGGTGAGAAGGTAGAATGAACGTGGGCACCTTCAGAGTACGGTGCAGAGGGGAAAGGGAGAATGGGAGATCAACAACCTGGGGCGTTAGCCACCTGGTGTTCCAAGCGCAGCAGTGAAGAGATTTTGGAGTCTTGAAAGATTTTGAAGCAGGGCAAGTTCTTAGAGCCGTGATTTAGGGAGACTAACATGGGGACCTAGGTGGAACAAAATGGAGGGGAAGGGATGAGGGGCAGGAGCAGAAGCCAAGAGGGTGGTGCCTTAGACCAGAGGGGCAGAAACAGAAACATGAAGAGGGGAGAGAAGGAAGAATCAGAAGTTAAGGATTAAATCTTTACTTCTCCGAGAACCTTAATCTTGGCTATAAGGATGAAGTTGGGAGGGGAAGTCTAGATCCATACAAAACATGTTTTATTTTAGGTATTGGGTCTTCTGGGAAGAGCTATAGGGCTGAAACTTAGGGTGGAAGTCAAATCAGACCAAATGGACTGTCCTCTCAGTTGAAAGAACAAGAGTTCTGGTCGGTCCTCTTCTACTGTTTGTAGTGCTGACCCGAGAACTGGCCTCAGCTCTTGGAACCTCATTTTTCTCATTTGCCAACGATCATGAGGTTGTGTAAGGAACAAATGAGCTCATGGACATGGGTGGATGTGTTTTTGTAGTTAACAAAGTAAAGGGTTTTACAAAATAGGTGATAATAATCATTCTTATAATTACATTAAGCCATGTGAATGAGTAAGATCTTGGAAGAAGACAGCAGAGAGATCAAAGATCCAGGGTTAAAACTTGGAGAAATTTCACAGAATATCATCCAAAAGAGGAGTCCATGATGGAGGCAGAGGTAAACTTGGAGAGGTAAGAGACCCTGAAGATGGGGAGTACTTTGGGGTGGGCTCCACATCGTAGGAGAAATTCGGTTGGTAAATACTCATCAAAAGTGTCCATCTAGGGTTCAGGTATGATTGAATGACTTTCAGAGTCAGAATCAACATGAAATGGAGAAAATGCCCTTCTGCAGAGGTCCCTGCTCTGATCTCAGAAATCCCCCAACACAATCAAGTCACCTCAGGGAACACCTGAAATCCTGAACTGTTTGTATCCATCCTGAAGAAGGAGTGTGTTAACAAGAGAGCACAGTCAACTTGATGCTTTTTTCCCATCTCCAGCACCTCACCCCAGTCCACAACCTCATCTTTCTTAGCTGGTCTCCTTTGCTTCTCTTGCCCACCCGCCCCCCTCTTAGTTTCCCCTCCCACCAACTCCATTCTCCATTTTGCTCTAAAATAAGACTCTGCTCATGTCACTCCCTTGCTCAGATCCCTTCCCTAACTCCCCACTGCCTCGGGATAGAGGCTGTACTCCTTAGACACACGAGGCCCTGCATCATGATCTGACTCTCCCTCTCGAGCGTTCTCCACTCACTCCTACGGGCACCCTCTGCTCAAATCACACCTTGGCAGTTTTCCGCAACAACCCTAGGTTCTCATCGCTCTCTGTCATCGCAAGGGATGCCCTGCCCTCTTAGACTTACCTTGGAAAGCCTTTCCCAAGCCCCAGGCTCAGCCAGATGCCCCTGCGTGGTTGTTGATGGTCTGATTTCTCATCTTGCTCTGACGGGGACCCCTTTGAGAGCAGGGAAGATCATTATCTCTACAGTCCCTGCCCCACCAGATCTTCCCAAACCAACCCTGGTTTCAAGTAGTCTCTGGTTGTCAGTCCACTGGTCCGGATTTGGAGCCTCCCAAATACATACCCACAGTACCCGGGCCAGGGGCGGAGAGAACCCGGTCTAGAGCGCTCTAGCCCGAGCGCGCCACTTGCACTTCCCGGGGCGGCCGCCAGGGGCCGCCGGGCTCTTTGTTTTCCTTTCTGGCCCGGGGTCGGGGCCGGAGGCCTGCAGAGCGCATGCTCTGGGGCAGTTCGCGGCCGGGCCGGCGAGCAGAGGAGTTGCTTGTGGCGGACCTGCAGCGAGGTAGGTCGCGCTCGTCACGGGCGGAGGGTCGGGGCGGAGGGTCGGGGCGGAGGGCGTCGCGCGGGGCGGCCACAGCCGGAGCCCTGGCGGGCCGGGGCCGTTGCCCGCGCGCTCGTGTCGGCGGCGCCGGCCCCACGTGAAGCCGGGCGGCAGGAAGGC
>NC_058406.1:20966198-20989767 GCF_002201575.2 Neomonachus schauinslandi
AACGGCCCGAGCGCGGCCGGCCGTGTGCGCGCGGCCGCGGTGACCCCGCCGGGCGCAGAGCCGCGCGCCTCGCGGCCCGGGACCGGCCGCCCCGGCCGGGGCTGCGCTTCCGGAGCGGGGAAAGTGGTTGTGCCCAGCGTTCGTCCGGAGGGTGCGTTTGACAGAGCCAGGGGAGGGATCCTGCCCGGCGAGAATGCGTGCCTTAGGAGCGCGAGGCTAGGCTGGTGAGGGTCTTCTGCAGGGAAAGAAGTCTCAGCGTCAACAGGCACCAGGACGAAGACTGTTGACTCTTGGAGAGGTGTGCTGTGAACCCCGCATCAACTCCTCTGTCAACCGATTATTTACTGCCTGTCTACTCCGTGCTGCGCTGGCAGGGCTGGGGAACAATGGTGAGAAGGGCCCGGCGTGGCCTTTACAGAGCCCCCGGTCTCCTTGGGGAGACCCATCTGGGGGCCTCAGTTATTGGTCCAGTGTGTCACCGAAGTGTGTCCGTGAAACCATTCATTCGTCAGATAGTAATGGAGGTGCTCCAGCCAAGTGTGACTTGTGTGCCCTAGCAGAAGTTGAGTGTGTGGAGTGGTATGGGAACGCGTGAGGGGGTCACCCAACCCTGCCCAGGAGGGTCAGGATGGCCTTCCAGGTGAGGTGACTCTTGAACGGGGTTTTGACCGGACGGTGGAGTTATTCAGCTGCCTGGGGTGGAGGGGTTAGTGCCAGCCAGGCAGGGGCATGCAAAGGCATGAAGGTGTAGGTTGGTGTTGGGATTAGGAATACCACAGATGTTGAAGTCTGGAGTAAAAGAAGGGAGTAACAAGATAATACAGCAAGGGCTGGGTCTTGAAAGGTCTGGAGTGCAAGACCAAGAAACACTGGGTGGTGGTGGAGGAGGCAGGGACGGTGTCACCCAAGAAGGGCATCAGAGCAGAGTCTGGAAAGATGAATTCAGAGTTCACCTTGCTCTTGTTGCAAAGACATCCCAAGAGCAGGAATCCTGTTCAGCTTTGCAACTTACTAGTTGGGTGCCCTTGGGCCACCCACCCAGTCTCCCTGGGTGTTAGTTTCTTTATCTGTAAAATGAAGGTAAGAGGCATGTTGTGAGAATTACTAATATCCTGTATTTTTCATAAAGCAGTGATTCTAACATCCGGTGGAAGCTGAGGTGCTTTTCCCCCAGGCATAGCTCTGTATACAAGGGGGCGCTTCTGGCGAGGAACTCCTGGGGTGAAGTATACCAGCGCTGTGCCTGGCACATAGCAGGAGCTCAGCAAGTGTTTGCTGACACGAGACCCTCTCCTCCCTTTCCTCCCGGGGACCTTAACTCACAAAGAGATTCTTAAGCCTCTGAGACTGGCAGGCAAGTGTCTGCCTCCTGATGTTGGCGAGGTGGGGGTGGTGGCCAGGACAGCTGCTGTGGTCAGAGAGGGCCCTGTCTGTCTTTGCAGAAACGAGGCTGTGGAGAGGTCATAGGAGGTCACAACAGGAACACTAGGCCCCTGGTAGACTGTCTAGTCTGGTGTGCCTTCATTCACTACATGAGGAAACTGGAGGCCAGGGAGAAGAGGGGAGGAAGGGTGGGGTTGCCCTGGCCCTCATGGGGAGTGCTCAGGAGACCTGGGATCTAATCCCACCTTTGTGGCCTGGGGCACCTTTCCTGAGCCTCAGCTTTCTTATCTGTAAAACCAGGGTGATCACACCTAGCATCATAGGTGGCTCTTAGTGGAAGCTGACTCTCTGAGTTCTACTTATTTCTGACTATGTCTCACTCTTCTCCCAGACTGTAGGCTGCTGAGGATGGAAGCTGTGTTTGTCTGTTAGGGAGTGAGGGGTGGGGACAAAAGATTGCTACTTATTTCTAGTCCAGACACTTAGTGTGTGGTTAAGAAAACACACCCAGAGCAGTTAGAGGAGTCTGTACAAAGGACTGATTTGTGCATTCGAGGATAGGCAGGTGGGTAATGGGTGCAGGGCACCACCTTTTATTCATTTATTTATTTTTAGCTTCTTTCTTTAAGTAATCTCCATACCCACTGTGGGGCTCGAACTCATGACCCTGAGCTCAAGAGTCGCATGCTCTTTTGCGTGAGCCAGCCAGGTGCCCCCAGGGCTCCACCTTTTAGGAGGTGCCCTCATCCCCTGCGCTGCCTCTGGGATTGCTCACAACAGCATTCTGCAGTACCTAGAGTCTTCCATCTGAGAGGCAAATACTCTGAGGCTCACAGAGAACTCACGTCTGTCCTTCCCCATGTCCTTCAGTGGCTCCCACACCCACCTGGCCCACCCACTTAGACCCAAGCTGCCTCAGTGTCTCCTCTCTGGTCTCACCGTCCTCTTCCACTCAGCTGGCTTCTGCCCTCACGTATGTTTGGCCAAGCTCATGGGGGATTCTGGGGAGGCCTGCCTGGGCTGCCTCCACCCCTGCCTGGATCATGGCTGCCTTTGGCCAACCTGGTTTTTGTTTTTAAGTCAATCAGATATACCTGGTTTCTATTCCTGACTTTTTTACTAGCTGTATTCTCTGAGCCTCAGGCCCATCAGTTGAATTAGGAGTGATAGTGCTGCTTCAGCTTGTTGTGAGAAGTAAAAGGCTGTTGGCATACAGAAGATAGGAGTGGCTAGTGCCCGAGAGTGGCTCGTAGTTTAAGGAGTAGGTAGGTATGGTGGACAGACATAAAACAGAGTAGTTATGATCCAGAAGATCCCAGTTTGTCTGGGAGGGAATGGTTAGTTTAGGATGAGGGGAGGGACCAGGAAGGTTTACCAATGGAGGTGACTTTGGGATTGAGTAGACATTCTTCCAGTAGGATAAGGGATGGGAAGGTATAGAGATGCAAATGGTCTGGAGAGAACTGTAAGCAATCTAAGATTGTGTAGGAAGCAAAAGGAGGATGTGACAGAGAAGGGATGAGGCCAAAGTTATGTCAGTACCAGACTCTGGAGGCCTTTCGCACCAGGCTAAGAAATGTGGGCTTTGTCTTCCAGGCAGAAGGAACCACAGGGGAGTCTGAGCAAGGAGCCGCTTGTTTCAGGTTTGAGGTTTAGAAAGATCATGGTTGACTTACGGAATGACATGGGGTGGGGATCAGGAAGACAAGAGTCAAGTGGCTGTCTTTTCTTGGTGAGAGGGTATGAGAGACAGTTCCCAGGCAGGCTGAGAGACTGGGGAGCTTGGGGAGGAAGTTGGCAAGGGCACCAGCTTTGGAGTCTGACCAGCTTGGTTGAGACCTTCACTCCCTTTTCCAGTCCTGGGTGAGGTACTTTACCTTTCTGAGCCTCAGCTTCCTCACCTGTAAAGTAGGATCAGTGTGCCTAGCTTGCAGTGAGATGCCCCGCAATGTTCACCAAAACTCAGGTGGCTAAGGAGATGTTCACTGGGTTCCAACCCACAGTAACACATGTTTTTGTTAGCACCCTGTGATACCAATCACCTCATGTTTATTTTTCCGTCTCCACTCCAGGCCTTGCCTACAGGCCAGCCTAGCATCAGCACCAGTATGCTGACATAATTCTCTTCCCTTTGTTTTCACTTAACTTCTTGTTGTGAGCACTTTTCCATGCTACGACACGGTCTCCCTCCCTGCCACAGCTAACCTCTACAGGTCGTTCTGATGAACTGACGGGAGATTTACTTTTGGCAGGACAGGGCCTTAGCCAGAGATACAAGCTGTCTACCTGAAACAAGGATACCTGTTCTATCCCACACCCCTTAACCCACCCAGTTCTGCATACTTAACATCCCCTCTCGTTGGCTCCCAACGACTTCAGACTTAAGGAAAACATTGGGTAAAATGGGGCTCTTGGGTCTCTCCTCAAGCGTTTGTCCCCCAGCGTTCTCCCACCTCACTAAATAGAAGTCTACCATCCTAGTCATTTTTTTTAAATATTTTATTTTTAAGTAATCTCTATACCCAATGTGGGGCTTGAACTCACAACCCTGAGATTAAAATTCACATGCTCCACCAACTGAGCCAGCCAGGTGCTCCAATCCATCCTCCTAGTCATTTAAGCCAACGCCTGAGAATCGTTGTGTTTGGCCAAGCATAGGGGGATCCTGGGGAGGCCTGCCCGGAATCCCCTAGATTTTTTTTAGGATGAAGAAAGTCATTCTGGATCCCTCCCTCTCCCTAACTCCACACATCTAATCCATGAATTGAATCTGTCTCCTAAATTGATCTGTTTTGTGTCCTTTTTCTCTTTTACCTCAGACAGACCCAATCAAGTCACCATCTTCTCTTATTTGGATGCGTGCAATGGCCTCCTCTTCCAGTCCATCCCAGTTTCTTTACAGTAGCCAGAACAACTGTTTAAGAATGTAAATCTGGGGGCGCCTGAGTGGCTCAGTCGTTGGGCGTCTGCCTTCAGCTCAGGTCATGATCCCAGGGTCCTGGGATCGAGCCCTGCCTGGGCTCCCTGCTCAGCAGGGAGCCTGCTTCTCCCTCTCCCACACCCCCTGCTTGTGTTCCCTCTTTCGCTGTGTCTCTCTCTGTCAAAATAAATAAAATCTTAAAAAAAAAAAAAAAAGAATGTAAATCTGATGAAGACTTTCTTAAAAGTTTTCCATTTTCCCTAGAAGGCCTTGCATGATCCAGGCCCTGCTCACCTCGTGCCATCTGACCAGTTCTCCAGCTGCAGCCGCGCTGGCCTCTCCTGGTTCCCAAACTTACCACACTGTGTCCCAGGCCACTTTTGTCCTGGTCTTGCCCTGCTGGCTTTCTCTCATATTTCAGGTCCCAGCTTAAAGGTCACCTCCCTGACCACTCTCTTCCCTACCCCAAGTTATTTTCTTTTTCTTTTTTTTTGGTGTGATAAAATATACATAAAATTTACCATTTTCACCATTTTTTTCCATTTTAACCATGTTTAAGCATATAGCTCAGTGTCGTTAAGCACACACACATTGTTGTGCACCCCCAAGTTATCTCTTATGTCACCTTGCTGATCTTTCACTCAGCACCATCCGTAATGTTTCTTTCCTGCTACAATGTAAGCTCCATGAGAACAGGGAGAGGGTTAGTCTCCTCTTTTCCTTGCTACACCCGGCCCAACGCCAAGCACTGTAAATAGGCACTCAATAAATATTTGTGGGACAGATGAATAAATGCTGCCATGTATTGAGTACTTACTGTGTGCTTGGCACTGCAAAGTCCATTACAAACATTTCATTCAGGGTTTTTTGTTTGTTTGTTTTAAGATTTTATTTATTTGACAGAGAGATAGTGAGAGAGGGAACACAAGCAGGGGGAGTGGGAGAGGGAGAAGTAGGCTCCCTACTGAGCAAGGAGCCCGATGTGGGGCTCGATCCCAGGACCCTGGGATCAGGACCTGAGGCGAAGGCAGACGCTTAACGACTGAACCACCCAGGTGCGCCCACTTCATTCAGTTTTGACAGCAGCCCTGAGAAGTACCATAGCATTCCCCTTTACAGAAGAGGCTTCAGCTCAGAGAGGTCAAGGCCAACCAGGGTCACAAAAGCTGGGGTGAGCAAGCCACAGCTCTAGCAGATGAATCCAGTTCCCTCTAATCCCAGAGAATGTGCATCTTTAGCATGGTAAGAGGGGTCTCAAAGAGGTGGGTTGGAGAGGAGGAGTCCCACCCCAAGAGAATAAAAGTTGGGTGACGTTCAGAACTGCCACCTCATCAGAGTCAGAACTGGGCCAGTCACAACCTGTAGAAGAAGCTCAGCCTACACAGGCGTGGAGGATTCTGAACCTTTGGCTACTTCCTTATCTTCAGTTCTTTGTTCTCCCCCAGGATAGTTAGCAGAAATGTGCTCAGAAAATCAGAGGCCTTTGGCCTTGTGTTCATTACCAGGCAGTGGGGAGCTGGAGAGGCTGATGCTCTAGAACCTGCTGGAAGAAGGACATGGGGAGGAGGTGCCGGTTAAGCCCACAGCTGAGCCTGAGAAGGACTCTTGAAGTTCTTACTCCATTTATAGTCTTGGGTAGAGTCTCATCCCTTAGCTCCAAAATGGAGGAGAGCTGGGTTAGATTAGATTAGAGCTGTGCTCAAGCATTGCCTGGGGTAGGCTCTAGAATGTATAGTTTACAGCATTAGCTCATTTAATCCTACATAACAAAGATGTAGGTACAATTATTATCCCTGTTTTACTGAGGAAGAAACTGACTCATGACGAGGTTACGTAATTCTGCCCAAGGTCAAGCAGCTAGAAAGTAGCTGAGCCCAGATTCTGGCCCTGAGGCTCTCCACGGGCACAGGCTATCCCACTTCTACATCAGGGTAGCTCTCAAGGGCCCTGACCCCTGCCAACCATTCCAGAACATGTGCAGTCCGGATGGGAGAGCCCCAGGCTTAGGCAGTTTCACAACCTTAAAGACCAGGGCTCAATAAAGATTTATTTCCGGGGCTGGGTATGTGGAGGAAGAAGGCTTTGGACACAGTTTGGGCTGGATTGGAATTGAGAGAGCTGGGGAGAATGTCTCTGTTCCCAGCAGCCTTGAGGAAGATAGGCAGACCGTTGTGGGGCAGCAGCAACCGAATGAGGGAGGCGTTTGGGGCTGAAGCCCTCAGCTGTCCTGGATGGTGCTAGGTCCAAGAACCTTTCTTGTCACCCACAAGTGGTTTCCTTTCCCCTATTTGTAACACCTGGTGAGTATATACAGTGTTTATTTATTTATTAATTGGACTGTTTAGGAAAGCCCGTGTCTTCCTAGGAGTGGCACTTTTAGATCAGAGGGCACAGATGGTCTGGTTTGGTTTTATATAATGCGAATAGCTTTTTTGGTTTTTTGTTTGGTTGGTTTTTCTTTTGCTCTGATAACAGTAGTGCTTTCCCAAAGTTATTAGTGGTTATCTCAGGGTTGAGGGGGAGCTGTGAGAGATACTTTACTTGTTGTTCTTCAAGGTTTTAATTTTTTATAATAAAATAAAAAATAGGGATGCCTGGCTGGCTCAGTCAGAAGAGCATGCAACTCTTGATCTCAAGGTCATGAGTTTGAGTTTCACAGGTGGAGAAATGACAAAAATATATAAATAAACCCTAAATAAATAAATAAAACATGTAAAGTTCTTTGTTAGATATCTTACATAATATAGGAAGGTACAAAAAAAAAAAATAAAAGTGTCCATAATCCCATTTTCCAGAGGTTACTAACCATTGTTAATAAATGTATTTCCTTCCACACAGTCTTCTACACCTATTTTTGCATGTGTATGCCTTTTTTTTATGGGATGATGGACTGTTTTTTCAAGCTGCTTGTATTATTTGGCAATGGTGAACATCTTCCTATTCAATAAACACATCTCTGAAAGCATCCTCTTAATGGCCTCATACTCTTCTATCCTGAATATACTGCATATTTTCTGGCCAGCCCCCTACCATGGAGCACATGGGTTGTTCTATTTTTTTTAATATTAGGAAGAATACAGTAGAGAATATTTATGGAACCTAATCTTTGGGTGTACCCATTATTCTGTTCTTGTTCTCCTCAGATAATTCTGAGAAGTGGAATTGCCGGAATTCCTCTTACCATTTTTAGGGTTTTTGGTAAATGTTGCCTAGTTAGAGCAGGAAAGTGATCGCCATTTCTTTTATTTTTTATTTTTTAAAGATTTTATTTATTTATTTGAGAGAGAGAATGAGATAGAGAGCATGAGAAGGGGGAGGGTCAGAGGGAGAAGCAGACTCCCTGCTGAGCAGGGAGCCCGGTGCGGGACTCGATCCCGGGACTCCAGGATCATGACCTGAGCCAAAGGCAGTGGCTTAACCAACTGAGCCACCCAGGCGCCCCAAGTGATAGCCATTTCTGAAACGGAATATTTGCCTCGGTTTTTCAGGAAAGGAAGATGCCACCCAAACGTATAGCTAAGAGAAGGTCACCCCCAGAAGATGCTCTCCCCAAAAGCAAGAAGGTGAAGGGTAAGTTGGCGTTGGCTTCTATCTCTAAATGGGGGCCCTCTTGGAGCCCCCAGAATCTAGGACTGGGCTCCTGCCTCCCTGACATCTGAAGCTGAGGGGCCTGGAAGCCCAGGAGCTCCACCCAGATGCAGGGTCTCCACCCAGATGCAGGGTCTCTTGTAGCTTACTGAATCCCACCCTCTGGAAGTCATAAAGGAGGAGACTTGTCTACAAGCACTCAGGCAGTACTGGCAAAAAAACAAAAAACAAAAAAAACAAGACCCTAGCTAGGACTTTGCTCCAGGCAGTAATGTATTATGGCTAGGACCACTGACTTCCAGAAGTGGGTTCAAGTCCAGGCTCTGCCACTTTCTAGCCGTGTAACTTTCGGCACGTGACTTAACGTCGCTGAACTTGAATTTACCCCATTAATAAAACAGAGGCAAGAACAGCACCAATCTCGCTGGGCTGTTAAGAGGAAAATGAGATATGTCCTGGTAGCATTTGAAGGAGGTAGCTGTGCTTTGCTCTTTCCTGGGACCCTGGAGGGAGACGGGAAGGAGAGAAATCCACCCCCAATCTGGGAGGGAATAGTGTGGACCGATGCTCAGATAGTGTCTGTCTTTTGCAGACCGTCGTAACCAGGCAGTGAGGGCTGTTGCCTCCCATCGCGTTCCAGGTGCCCAGAGGCCGAGCCCTCCTGACCAGAAAACCCGACCAGGTGGCTCCCTGCCCAGGGCACCCTCTGCGCAGCCGTAGCGCCCCGGCAGCCGTGGCCACACCCCCGGGGGGAGGAGCTGGACACCATTGGCTGTCCGGGGCCATGGGCAGCCACCATTGGCCAGCAGATGGCCCTGTGCCTTCCACTGGTTGGCTTGTACTTTTCTACAAATGCCTGTCTTCTGTCTTAACTCCTGCCCCTTCCTCTTCAGGGGCGGGTCAGCTGCGGAAGGGTTCCGTGGGAATATGTCTAGGAGTGAAGTCGCAGCCTGAGGGTGGAGGCTAGGGACAGTGCTCTGACCCATGTAGGTTCCTTTGGTTTCAAGGTCACCATTGCCTTGGTGAACATTCAGGCCTTGGTGAGACCCCAGCCTCTGTTTCCTTTCCTGTAAAACAGGAGCCTAAATACGGAAGGTCTGTAGTATAATTTAGGGGACTACAAAGCAATTTAACATTTGTAGAATAAGCAGCCAGTAAAGGGTTGACATTATCTGAGTCCTCACTGTTGGCAACATGACTCCTGAGAACTCAGAGCTATTCAGGAAAATCATCTGTATCCTCACTGTTCTCTTCCCCTCCCCACCAAGATTCATTTCACAATGTTGATTGTCCCTCATATTAATAACGTGCTCAGTTTTTTGTTTTTTTTTTAAGATTTTATTTATTTATTTGAGAGAGAACACATGAGAGGGGATAGGGTCAGAGGGCAAAGCAGACTCCCCGCGGAGCAGGGAGCCCAATGCGGGACTCGATCCAGGGACTCCAGAATCATGACCTGAGCCAAAGGCAGTCGCTTAAACAACTGAGCCACCGAGGCGCCCCACGTGCTCAGGTTTTAATTTTCACAAAAATCTTGTGACATAGTTATCTTTGCTATTCACATTTTACAGATGAGGAGACTTAGGCTTCCTAGAAAGATCCTATGACTGATCTGTGGCAGAGCAGGGGCTTGAACCCAGGTCTGTGTGGTCCCAGAGCCCATGCAGTGACCCCTCCTCTCTTCTGTCATCCTGCATACTCAAGGGCTGTCTTCTTCACCCCTCAGTCTCCCACAGGTCCCACAGCACAGAACCAGGCATGGTGCTAACACTGGGCCAGGGCGACGTGGGCCAATTGGGGCTAGGCGAGAATGTGATGGAGAGGAAGAAGCCGGCCCTGGTGCCCATTCCGGAGGACATCGTGCAAGCCGAGGCTGGGGGCATGCATACTGTGTGTCTAAGCAAAAGCGGCCAGGTAGGTTGGGGTGGGTGGCACAGGATTGGACAGGGCCTGGGGTTGGGGGGCTTGGGGAAGGAGCTTTGAGCCACACACATCACTCTGTGGAGATGGAGCTGGTTAGCTGCACAGGGAGTGCAAGAATGGACTGAAGCCAGACCTTGCGCTAATGGGGGCATCTTGGGCACAGGTCTACTCCTTCGGCTGCAACGATGAGGGTGCCCTGGGAAGGGACACATCAGTGGAGGGCTCAGAGATGGTCCCCGGGAAAGTGGAACTGCAAGAGAAAGTGGTACAGGTGTCAGCAGGTGACAGTCATACAGCAGCCCTCACTGAGGATGGTCGCGTTTTCCTCTGGGGCTCCTTCCGGGTAAGACTGGGTCTGGAAGACCGCATGAGGGCTGGCTGGCTGGAAGAATTCACTGGTGAGACCCCAGTGATAATCCATCTCCACCTCCCAGTTGTACTTAATGGTGGGGAAATCAAGGCCCAGAGGCAGAGCTTGGGCCCAGACGCAGGTCTCTTCATCCAGGCCTGTCCACACCATGGGCTCCTTCCTTGAGTCCATATTATGAAGTGTGTTATCTTGGGAAAGGGGTGGGTCAAGGATGCCTTTGGGCTGAGACTGATTCAGGAAGCCTGCTCTCCTCACCCATCTCCCTGCCTTCAACCTCCCCGCTTCCCAGCCCTCTTCTACATCTGTCAGGGGTTTTGGGGTGCATGAGAAGGATTGTCACATCTCAGAATTTCTGAGGCAAGGGAGTTTAAACAGTAGAGTCAGCATTAAAATTGTCTTGGTACTTTGGTATTTATTTTGAAATGTCAAAAATAAAGGAATCTGATGAGGTGTGTCCTCATCACGGCTGTTTTTAAAGCTACTTATGGAGAATTTCAAGCACATAAAAGTAATCAGAAAAACATATCGAATACCCATTTACTCGCCTCCACAGTCATCAGCTTGTGGCCAAACTTGTTTCCTCTCTGCTCCCGTCCATTACCCTACTCCTTTGTTATTTTAATGCAAATCACAAGCCACATATGATTTCATTCATTAAGTGTTTCACTGTTTGTCCTGGCTCCTGCCCACCTCTTCATCCCCATCTGGCACCAGTCCCCTTCGCCATACGGCTCCATGGTTGCCGCAAGCCTGGATCTGGCTGGTCCGGGGCAGACAGGACTGGCCGGTAAGTGCCCTGCCCTGCCTTCCAGGACAATAACGGTGTGATTGGACTCTTGGAGCCCATGAAGAAGAGCATGGTGCCCGTGCAAGTGCAGCTGACTATGCCCGTAGTGAAGGTGGCCTCAGGTGAGCCTGGGGGCACTCTAGGCAGGAGTTGGAGAAGCTCGTTCTGGGGCTAGCCTAGTCTTGGGCCGTACAGACAAGCCCTGTATCCTCTGCCTTCCTCTCGCCCGCAGGAAACGACCACTTGGTGATGCTGACAGCTGATGGTGACCTCTACACTTTGGGCTGCGGGGAGCAGGGCCAGCTGGGCCGTGTGCCTGAATTATTTGCCAACCGTGGTGGCCGGCAGGGCCTTGGTAGGTGGCTTAGGTCACTCCGGCAGGGCAGAGCAACTTGACAAGCCACCCCCTGGTGAAGGTCAGAAGCAGGAGGGATTCTCTGTGTGAGTTTAGGCTTGCATCAGCTAGGCCTGTGGTGATAGGTAAGAACTCTGACTCTAGAGCCAGACCACCCTGGATTTGAATCCTGCTTCTACTGTCTATTGGTTGTGGGACCCTGGACGTAGTTTTCTCATCTCTAAACTTACTTCATTGAGTTGTGGTGAAGTGAAATGGAGTTAACATAGAAGAATGTTTGGCACATGGTAAGTTCCGTGTAAATGTTACCTTTTACAACTCTGGGAGTCTGAGTGAGGCACTTGTACTCTCTTGGCCTGTTTCGTTTTCTTTTTAATAGGGAAAAGGAAGAAAAATCCCTGCTTAGCTTCCCTCCAGGGGCTATAGTGATGGGAAAAAACACACAGGACAGAGAGAGAAGCTGTGTGTGTCTGCCACTGACCCTGGCCTCCTCTCTGCTACAGAACGACTCCTGGTCCCCAAGTGTGTGATGCTGAAATCCAGAGGGAGCCGGGGTCATGTGAGATTCCAGGACGCCTTTTGTGGTGCCTACTTCACCTTTGCCATCTCCTGCGAGGGCCATGTATATGGTTTTGGCCTCTCCAACTATCATCAGCTTGGTGAGTCCCAAGCCCAACATCTGGCATAGCCCAGAGTGACTTGGGTCCAATCCTGGCTTCACCATTCATTTGTTGGGCACCCTTGTTGGGGTCTGCTAACCCCTCAGAGCCATAGTTCTGTTATCTGTAAACTGAGAATATCCTTACCTTGGTGTTTGTGGGGGGGGGAGGTGGCCTCATGTGTGAGAGGATGAAGAAGGACAGCTCCTTGGACAGCTTCACCCCTAAAACTCTATTCTGGCATTTTCCTCCCAGGAACCCCAGGCACAGAATCTTGCTTTGTACCCCAAAACTTGACATCCTTCAAGAACTCTACCAAGTCCTGGGTGGGCTTCTCTGGTGGCCAGCATCATACAGTCTGCATGGATTCGGAAGGTGGGACCTCTGGGTTGGGGGTGGAGTATTCCTTGGGCATAGCCTAGCCAGACTCCTGAGACCATGGTCCTTGGAACCTGGGCCTGCTCCGTGGGTTGGGCCAGATGTGGGTCCATGAGGGCCATTCCCATCCCCCAGAGTCTTGGCACTCTTCCAAGTATGAGCTCAGTGGGGTCCTATGGGGGTTCTCCCAGACCTCCCCCAAAACTGGGACAGATGCTGCAGACCTGCTTCTCACCACCCTGGGAGTGGGGCCAGCTCCCTTGGATTTGGGAACTCATCTGACCTACCTGGAGCATGCCCTCTGCTACTCTTCATCTCCTCCCTCCTCCCACAGGAAAAGCGTACAGCCTGGGCCGGGCTGAGTATGGGCGGCTGGGCCTTGGGGAGGGCGCCGAGGAGAAAAGCATACCTACCCTCATCCCAAGGCTCCCTGCTGTCTCCTCAGTGGCTTGTGGGGCCTCCGTTGGGTATGCTGTGACCAAGGATGGTGAGTTGGGGCTGCCCACACTTGGTGTGGTTGGGTCTTGGGGGTCATGATTCTTACCAAACTGCTCGTCAGGCTGTGATGTCCATCATCAAATAGAGCTGAGATGCAGAGAGCACTGTTTGTGATGACATTGCTTTTCTCCTGTCAGAAGCTCTGGCTTTGATGAACATAAAATGAGTAAACGTATTATTTTAAGAAGGGTTATTTGTTTCGTAGCATAGAAAAATAGTAAAGAGAGACACATCACTGAGGCCCAGACAGGCAGTAGGACTTGAATCCAGGTCTCCAGAGTCTTTTTTTTTTTTTAAGATTTTATTTATTTACTTGACACAGAGAGACAGCAAGAGAGGGAACACAAGCAGGGGGAGTGGGAGAGGGAAAAGCAGGCTTCCCGCCGAGCAGGGAGCCTGATGCGGGGCTTGATCCCAGGACCCTGGGATCATGACCTGAGCCGAAGGCAGACGCTTAACAACTGAGCCACCCAGGCACCCCCAGGTCTCCAGAGTCTTAGCTCAGTCTTCTCTTTACACTTCCCACCAAGGTGACCCCTTTTATTTACAACCTAGTATGTGCCAGCTTCCCAGGGAGTTGTAGTTAGACTTTTATTAGGAGAAAGAAGGCTTAGTCACTGGGGTTCCAGCAGGCACAGCAGAGGAGGCCCTGAACCAGGTGGTCACCAAAGCCTGAGTGGGTGAGATCGATAGCCATGGACACCTTGAGAAGTCTGGAGCTGATGGAAGCGCTTGACTGGAATTATCTGGGAAGAGTTACTGGGAAAGTAGAGCTTGTACTACACCTTAAAGGTTCAGTCCTTTATGATAAGCAGTGAAGGGCATCCCAGGCACAGGAACATCTAGAGCAGTCTCAAAGGTCTCAAAGGTCCTTGGAATGGAGGGTGGTGTAGGGTTTTGGGGAGTGGCCAGTCATGTAGAGCCTTGAATGCCATGCCTAGGAGTAGGGAGAAGTCTTTGGCAATGTATAAGGAGTGTGGTCTCTGGTTGACAAAACTATTTTTTTAATCCATCATCTCCTTGGCTTCTCCCAGCTTCCCTGAACTCCCAGAGGCTGGGACATTGCTAGGCTGCTACAGGCCAAAGCCAGAATTCACCCTCATGTTCTAGGCTTCTCACGGTTTAGAAAGGTGGGGCTAGGGATCCTGGAGACAGCTGTCCCCATTTCTCTCCCCTGTAGGTCGTGTTTTCGCCTGGGGCATGGGTACCAACTACCAGCTGGGCACAGGGCAGGAGGAGGATGCCTGGAGCCCGGTGGAGATGACAGGCAAACAGCTGGAGAACCGTGTGGTCTTATCGGTGTCCAGTGGGGGCCAGCACACAGTCTTACTAGTCAAGGACAAGGAACAGAGCTGATGAAGCCTCTGCGGGCCTGGCTCCTGGCCCTGCCACCCTCCCTCCTGGAACTGGGAAGCTATGACAACTACAGATTCCAGCAGGCCTCCCCCAGCCCCGAATACTCTGTCATCTCCTGCCTTTTTCCTATCAGCAGAACAGAATCCTTTTCCTCTTTTCTGTCCTCCTTTCCTGAATCATCCTGCAACCTACAAGATGAAGGGGAGTGGGGGGAAATGGAAGAGGGGAGGGGGTTTTGGCAGCCGGAACATTGCTCACCCCAGAGCTATGTGGTTAGACCTTTCCCCCTCATCCCTACCTCCATGGTCCTGGCTGACCCTGGTTTTGCCTGCCAAAAACCAAAAATTCCTCCCCTGGGGATTTGGTGCCCACGTTCTGAAAAGTTGGGGATCCTCAAGCCCTACTCTAGCCATGTGCCACTCTCTGTCCTTCACAATCCACAGGCAGACAAATGGTATGGTGGTCAGACCCAGCTGTCATGGACCTATGCCTGGGGGAAACCGGAGATGGGACAGGGCTGCCCAGCCATGGGCAACCCCAAGCCAAATATTTGGCCCTCAACAGATGTCCATGGGGAAGAATAAACAATGATCCTCCACTTGATCAAGAAAAAAGCCAATCAGCCTTTCTCCCAGAAGCACAAAGCATTCTGCCCTTCAGGCATTGCCTGAGTATCCTGCCCATCCGACCTGCCTTACCTGTAGCCAAGGGCCTGACGTCTGCAAAGGAAGCTACATCTGCAGGGCAGGACATGGAGGGAGTGGGGAAGGAGAGTTTTATAAACAAACTTATAGCAATATTGAGAGTGAAGGGAGGGAGGGGAAGGGGGTCAGAAGGGCAGAGGCTGGTGCCCAGAAAGGGAAGCAGCAGCTTGTACAGTGGCTGAGAAAATAGAAAACAGTTTTGATTTTTTTAAAATATAAAGTATTTTGGAGGGGAGAGTGAAATCTTTTAACACTTTGAATAAATTTAGAGTTTTATAAAACAGGTCACTTGTTTTCTACATACTCCCTGCTCTTTTAAGGGAGCACCTGTCGTGTTGGCAAGAGCAGAATAAACCCATACCTATGCACCTGGTCAAGGCTAGGACTTAAGTGATGTCGCGATGTCCTGGTATGTGCCAGTCAGCTGTTGATGTAACTGTTTCATACAAATCAAAAAAGAGAAAGAGTTGATTGATTTTTGCTTAGGTATTTATGTTTCAGGAATCAGTGGATTTTTAAAAAAAAAAACTATGCTGCATAATGTGAGACATGGAATGGATCTTTTAATATCCTAATCCCAAACCAAGATTTGAGTACAGTACATATCTACAAATACACTAAGCTTGCTGTTATATCATTCTCAGCAGCTGATGTAATTGATTAAACATGGTTAACTGCATAATAACTCTTAAGACTACTTACTACGAGTATTAATGTAGATCTTCCCAGGCACTTGAGCAACCAAATCATACAGCTGACCTGTCTATGATGGTGGTCGCTAGCTACATGTGGCTATTTACATTTAAATAAATTACAACTTGTAAAAATTTAAAATTAATTTCCTTGGTTGCACTAGCCACATTTCAAGTCCTCAGTAGTCCTGAATGGCTGGTGCCTGTGGTATTGGGCTATGCAAACATAGAACGTTTCTATAATTGCAGGAAGTTACAGTGGACAGTGCTGATCTAGAAGGTCTTTACATGTATAACAGGAAGTTTTTATTATCACCAAAAGGATTCGTCTTGGATGTCCGTGACTTGGAAAAATGAATATGATGTAAAAGAACTTCAAATGTATTCTGTGATTTTTTCCCCCCTTAAGTTTTAGTTTTGATACAGGCAATATACTGATTGGAAATTGACTTCTTAGAAGGGACACCACACTTTTGATTCTAATATTTTCTTTGTAAAGAAGCACTTGTGTGTGTGTTGCTCCTCCTCACTCCCCCCAGAAAAGTCCATTTGGTTTAGACTTACTGGAGTTTTCCATTCTGACAGGATAGCATGATGAAAATACCCTGTTCTTAATAACAGCTCTTCTGTATTGGGACTTAAAATGGGCCAGGCATTGTGCTGAACACTTTACATGCAATAATAGCTCTTTCAATCCTTACATCAGCCCTGCAAAAACTTGTCCCTCGGGAAACAGTCCCTGAGAGTTGTGACTTGCTTAAGGTCAAGAAGCTACCTACCAAATGCACAAACTAGGCTGGAATCTAAGTCAGCCTCTTCCTGAGCCGAGAACGTCAATTCCTTTTCCTTGTGTTGCACATAAGTGTTATAAAGCTCTCTGTAGGTGCTTTACATATATGAGAACAGTGTCAGGCACATAGTACTCTATAATATGCTCTTTGCCGTTACAATTGTACGTTTTTTTCTGTTCCCTATAGTTAATAATTGTCCTGTTTTTCACATGCATAGTTTTTTGCATAGTTAGGTATTAATTTAGCGCCAAAATCTTAAGTGTAAATTTCCTTTTGTTCAAACACATCGAGTACTCTGTTTTATCTTTTCCCCATCCTCCTGCAACCTGGATTGATTACCCCAAAACAAATGTAATCATAGTACATAATGTGGCTCTGCTATAAATATTTACAAAGTTGTAATGTAAATGTTCAATATTGCTTTGACAGACATTATATTTTATTTATTTTTTTGCCTGCTGTGGGGTTTGAACTCACACCCCTCCCCCTTCCCCCCTCCCCAAGATCAAGAGTGTCACGCTCTATTGACTGAGCCAGCCAGGTGCTCCTGGTTTGCGAGAAATTATAGTCAGAAGATGGAGAAGTGTGTATATATGAATGAAGGACAGTCTCTAAGATATCTGAAACCTAAATGAGAAAGTACATTATTTAGAAATGTGCAGATTATAGGGAGATACGGAAACTTGCCTCAAGGGACTGAGAATTGGGGGTAGGGATAGGGTAAGGGACTGCTGTTTATTGTTTATTTCATAAAATCAACAAATATTTTCTCAGTGCCTACCATATCCCAGACGTTGTTGTAGGAATTTGATTAGAAACAAAACACAAGAATCCCTGTCTTATGAAGCTTGCATTCTAAATTAAAAGCAAACATTTAAAAATCTTCCACCTGTAGAAAGTAAAGAGCACTGCAGAGGGGCTGGCAAATAGTACCAAATAAACAGCTCTCTGCTATAATTTGAAGGCCTCCAAATACCGTGTTGGAGAATTTACTGGATGCCAGGCATTGGGCCAAGTACTTTCCCAACTTCTCATTTTCTCTTCACAACACCCTATGTGGTAAGCACTGCTGTTATCCATATTAGTCTCAGGTTAAGTAACTTGCCAAAATAATTAGTGAGAGGAGGCTGGGATTGATAGCCAAAGCGCCCAGCCACTACACTTGCTATTACAGTAAGTAGGATAAACCTGGAAATGTGGCAGCTAGTGGCTGGATCTCGTTTTCAGACTGGTAAGCGCTTGACTTGTGGGCCCAACGCCCTAAACTGAGGAGATGTATAAACTGATAAAGTAGGGCCTTAGTGGCTTATCAGCCCAGAGGGAGCCCCAGAAGGGGATCCTCAAGCACTTGGGGTGAGCTTCACTGTTAGAGTTGATGATCACTTACAAAAAAGCTCCCCATTCTGAGAAATGGGCGCCAGAGTGAGGCTTTGGCCTCGGACACTCCCGGACTAGGAGAGTTAAATTGTCGGGATTATCTAGTCATTGTAATGGGTGTTCACTGAGGGCCTTCCCTGGACCGGTAATTGTTCTGGGACAAGTTAGAGCTGGCGCTTTGGGTTAGGGTAGTGGATATGGGACTCCCGAAAGTAGAATGACAAGACTTGGGGATTATTTGGTTGAGATGACAGGGTTGACCCAATTTACACTCCCTGTAACCCGCCGCCCCCTCTTTTCACCCTAGGGCTATCTACAGGCATGATGGAAGAATCCCATCCAACTTCAACAAAAATCTCACGTCTCGCCAACTGGGAAGCAGGGTGAGGGGGTGGCTGGGGCAGACCTGTGGTTTGCCCAAGGTCACACAGTGGAACTGGATCGTCTGGGCTCCCAAAGGGACTTTTTAGTTTCCTAAAAAGTGTGCTTTTATTTGCAGAGTTTTTTGTTGATTTGTTTTGTTTTGTTTTTTACAATGAACATAATTAGTTTTGTAATTTTAAATGTACTTGTGTGTTGGAACCCACGGTCAGAAAGAAACCCGAGAAAACCAGTTACCCGAGCAACCCCCGCGAGGACGTAGCGCCTGCTCCGCTCCCGCCCGCGGACTCCGGCTGAGCTCCGCCCTCGGGGATCCCGGAACTCAGCGCCCGCCAGCCGGGTCGTCGGGAAAACCCGGAGCGGCCAATCCCGGCGCGGCCCTGGGCGCTGCGTGCGCAGAAGACGTCGGAGGCGCATGCTCTCTGGCGGTCCCGGCCCCGCGGACTGGCGCCGGCGCTGGCCTCCTTGGCCCGCGGACTCCTGGCCCGGTTGCGGGCATGGCGGCCAGCCTGTGGATGGGCGACGTGAGTGAGGGCAGCTGCCCGGGTCCGAGGAGGACGAATCTTAGCGTCACGGGGGAGGACGAGTCTGAAGGGGAAGGGTCCTCGAATCCCAAAAGGGTGGAAGTGAATGGGGAGAGGAGTTCTTTGGGTGAAACAGGCGGGTCCCAGAATTTAGGTGAAGAGACTGAGTCTGAGGATGGGGGTTCCCGGCCCTCCGCCTGCGTTCATGGAAGGGAAAGGGAAGTTCTTTAGGGGGATAGAATGGCTGGAATCCCAAGGATTGAAGGGCGCTGTGGCTCGAGGACTGGAGGGATAGGGTTACTAGATCCAAGGAGGAAGCTCCCTAAAGGGAGCAAGTTTGAAGGGAAGGGAGGCAAAGGATTGAAAACGTGGGAGGTGGGATTCAGGCCACTGTAGATGAAAATCTCCACTCCCCTCATCCCCGCCCCCACCAGCAACATGTAGCTAACCCTGGGTGGGCTCTGGAACCGGGAATGAGGAGCCTGGATGCCCCCTGAATGCATTGCTCCTGTATTTACGCAGCTGGAGCCGTACATGGATGAGAATTTCATCTCCAGAGCCTTTGCCACCATGGGGGAGACCGTGATGAGCGTCAAAATTATCCGAAACCGCCTCACTGGGTACATTTTCTCCTTCCATCTTCTCAATTCTCCTTTAATAGACCGTGCTGCCAGTGTCATTCTCGAGAATGTAAACATCGAAAAGTCAGGGCTTCTCACCCCTAATAATAGTTAACATAATGTTATAAACGCTAACATTTGGGGGCTTATTGAGAGGAAGTATAGCATATTGTTAAGGACTGGACTCTGGAGCCAGACTGAAAGTTAGGTTTACTGTGTGACCTTGGGCAAATTACTAAACCTCTCCATTTCCATCTCACCGTGACTATGAAAATGGAGATGATAACACCATATCCTTCATAGAGTTATGGTGAGGATTAAATGAGTTAATTCACATTCAGCATTTAGAACAGTCTAGCCTATGGCATTTGGTCAATGAATATAAACAGATTATGATCTGCTAGGTAGTAAGCACTTCAAAATCCTTTTTTGAGGGGGCACCTGGGTGGCTCAGTCGTTAAGCCTGGACTCTTGATTTTGGTTCAGGTCATGATTTCAGGGTCCTGGGGTCGAGCCTGCAGTGGGACTCTGTGTTGGGTGTGGAGCCTGCTTAAGATTATCTCCCTCTCTTGGGGCACCTGGGTGGCTGAGTCAGTTAAGCATCTGCTTTCAGCTCAGGTCATGATCTCAGGGTCTTGGGATCAGGGCTCCCTGCTCAGTGGGGAGACTGCTTCTCCCTCTCCCTCTGCCCCTCCTGGTCTCCAAAAAAATAAAAATAGAAATAATCTTTTAAGATTCTATTTTTTTAGATTTATTTATCCAATGCAGAGCTCGATCGTAGACCCCTGAGATCATGACCTGAGCTGAAGTCAAGAGTCAGATGCTTAACCGACTGAGGCACCCGAGTGCCCCAATAAATAAATCTTAAAAAAGGATTTTATTTTTAAGTAATCTTCACACCCAATGTGGGGCTCAGACTTAGAACCCCAAGATCAAGAGTCACATGCTTCTTGGACTGAGCCAGCCAGGCGCCCCTAAAATAATTTTTTAAATTACAAAAACGTCTGAGCTAAGTATTATTATTAGGGAAGCTTCATAACTGTCTTAAAGTTTACAGAGCTATTAAATGACAAGCCAGGACTCAGATCTGTTCTTAAAGTCATGAGTGCCCTTAACTTAAAAAGTTATTTATAGAAACAGTACCATGTGCTGTTGTTGTAAGTTCCTGGGATACATGGCTGAAACAAACCAGGCATAGTCCCTCCTCTTGGAGTTTACTACATTCTAATGGGGAAACAGCATTAAATATGTAAACAAAATGCAGAGAATATTTTGAGATAGTGGTGCTATGTTGCCTGCACATTCTTCCTTCTCTTGAGGGGTCTCACTTTTCCTTAGAGTTCTAATTAGAAAAAAGAGGATTCTCTTATCATTTTGACAATGTTTACTGAGCAGGTACTCTGCCAGGTACACTACCAAAGCAGCTTGCTGAAACATCAAATGGTTGAAAAATACAGATGAGAGATGAAGTGTGGTCAGTTCTGGCTGTTTGGTTGACAGGTACTTTGTGTATTCAGAATCCCAGTACCTATTACTGAAACCCAAGTATGGCTGCCTGTAGAGAGAAAGGCCAATATTCTAGAGATGAGGTGTTTTTTTTTTTTCTCTTGCCCCCCCCCACCCCCACCCAAGAGACGAGTTTTGATTGGAAGGGAATATGAGCTTTATTCAGGAGGCCGGCTACCTGGAGAGAAGGTGGACTCTTGTCCAAAAGCCAACTCAAAGGTTTCTCCTGACCCAGAAATTTTTAAAGTGATTTAGGGCAGTTAATTAGTTAAGGGAATGCAGTGGTCTATGACAACTTTTGACTACGTGCAGTCTCGATGGTGCCAGCTACAGATGTTATCATGGTGGTTGAAGGTATTGCAGTGGGGTCTGGTTCCTTGGTGGGGGGTGGGGCGGTGTTGTGCAAGAGGGTTTGGTTTCTTGGTGCCCCGGGTGGTGCAGGAGAGCCCGGTGACATGTAGAAGTGCTCTGTTCTTTCTAGGAAAGAATGCATGATCCATAAATGTACACAGGTTTAGTTAATCAGGTGGGTTAAGGGTGCTTGCTAAAACTTAAAAGACTAGGTTGGCCAGAGGGGCCAAGGCAGCTTCATACCTAGGAACAGTTTGTTTTTGTTTTTTGTTTTTGTTTTTTGTCTTTCAACCATTTTATGAAATGAGAAAAGACCAAGGTAGCCACGAGGCCATTCACATACAGGTATGCAGTGTGGATGAGGAAGGGACAGAGAAAAAACCAGCACGACGCCAGGTGATCACTGGGAACCAACTTCCCCAAAGCTCCTAACGGCAGAACACTCTAGACAGGAGCATATTTATATAGGTCCTACAGAAATAGACTTGGTTCCATGCCTGTTCTCTGCAATTGGCCTGTCTCTATAGGCTTTTTTGTATCAAATGGAGTAGAGGTTTTCAGTGACCCTGAGGCAGGCATAGAGAACTCATTGCCGGTCCCTGCCCAGCTCCTGGGATGCCAGGACGGGACAGGTGGAAAGGGAGAAGCAACTGTACAGCCTGGAAAAAAATACAGTGAGCACAGTGGACCACGGAGGGGCTCCCCAGGTCCTGCTACATGAGGCCATTAACACACCTTGACTCTGAGCCTGATAAACAGTCTCAGAAAGGACCCTGTGCCCATACGTGAAATGTTTCTCGGGGAGAACAGCCCCCACCCCCCGCACACACTAGTCCACGGGGCCCTCAGTTTTCATTCTGAGGTCTGGGAGCTGCAGCCCAGAACAGGGATGAAGAATTGCACCAGCTACACTCAGGGTGAGCCAAGAGCCTTTCCCTGGGAGGCCGTGGCTCTGCTGCTCCCTCCTCTTCAGCGTTGGTGCCTGCATCCCCCCAGCTGCCTACATACTCTCTCCACTTGCTTTTTTTTTTTTTTTAAAGATTTTATTTATTTGAGACAGAATGAGAGAGAGCACATGAGGGGGGGAGGGTCAGAGGCAGAAGCAGGCTCCCTGCTGAGCAGGGAGCCCGATGCAGGACTCGATCCAGGGACTCCAGGATCATGACCTGAGCCGAAGGCAGTCGCTTAACCAACTGAGCCACCCAGGCGCCCTCTCCACTTGCTTTTTATTTGCACTGTATTCTAGGAACAGATTCTCTGGCAGGTAGATCATGCTAGCCTAAATATTTTTCTTCTTTTTGCTCTTGTAGACAGAAAACCCCAGATAATCAGCTACTAGTATGAAAACACATTCTGTAATACTTTCTACTTTATTGAAATAAAATTTGGAACTCTTTTCCTATCCGTGATTCCTAAACTCTGGCTATTTCTTATGTACTTACAAACACATTACATTTATGTCTTGCCTCATTTGACAGACTTTGGAGTATCCTGTAAGAATACTGTAAAATAAATAAATGCAAATTTAAAAACCAAGACCAGAGAAAATAAGGGAAAAAAAATAAGACCCATGGAGAATAATATGCAGCAGGGCATAGTGCTTAAGAATGCAATCAGTGGTTGCACAATAATGTGAATATTCTTTTTTTCTTAAGATTTTATTTATTTGAGAGAGAGGGAGACAGCGTGCGTGTGCAGGGGAGAGGGGCAGAGGGAGAAGCAGACTCCCCGCTGAGCAGGGAGCCCGACTCGGGACTGGATCCCAGTACCCTGAGATCATGACCTGAGCCAAAACCAAGAGTCAGGTGCTTAACCAACTGTGCCACCCAGGCACCCTCAGAATATCTTTTATAGCTTTTCTTTTTTTATGTGTCTCTCTCTTTTTTTTTTTTCCCCATCTTAGGCGGGTCGTGTGCCAAGGTTGTAACAGAGTTTAAGGGAGGTACATGTCACAACAGTATGAACACTCAATCGTCACAGTAATGAAGTACAAAAGGATCATCTCCTGTCTGTTTTAAGTGTAGGAAAGCTCACCTCTTATCTTTTCTCGTACCACTGACTTTTTAAAGAGGTAGGACTAAATTGTCTTACATAAGGTCCTACATTCTGGAATCTGGTTTTATTTGCTTCCTTGTGGTGGTGTTTTAGCTGTTCTGTCCCTAATATTCCCTATAAACTGGACATTAGATCTAAGGGTTTGATTGTATTGTATTAAATATTTTGGAGGGTGCCTGGGTGACTCAGTAAGTTAAGTGTCTGACTCTTGATTTTGGCTCACGTCATGATCTCGGTCGTGGGATCGCATCCTGAGTCAGGCTTGGTACTCAGCAGGGAACCTGCAGCTCTCCCTCTCTCTGCTCCTCCCCCTCTCTCTGCTCCTCCCCCTCTCTCTGCTCCTCCCCCTCT
>NC_058406.1:20989777-21077556 GCF_002201575.2 Neomonachus schauinslandi
CCTCCCCCTCTCTCTGCTCCTCCCCCTCTCTCTGCTCCTCCCCCTCTGCCCCTCCCCCTCTCTGCTCCTCCCCCTCTCTCTGCTCCTCCCCCTGCTTGTGTTCCCTCTCTCGCTCTCTCTCTTACTGTCAAATAAATAAATAAAATCGGGAACACAAGCAGGGGGAGTGGGAGAGGGAGAAGCAGACTCCCCGCCAAGCAGGGAGCCCGGTGCGGGGCTCGATCCCAGGACCCCGGGATCATGACCCGAGCTGAAGGCAGACGCCCAACGGCTGAGCCACCCAGGCGCCCCTCAAATAAATAAATCTTAAATATTTTTGGCAAAAGTACTTCAAAGGTGGTACAGTACATAAATAAGTGTTTATCAGAGGAGTCTGGACTGGCCCAGATGGACAACCCTTATATTCAGGTTTGTAAGTTCTGAACTGGAATATGTCAGGGAACAAAAATAGGATGAGCTCTGATTAGAAAAACATTTTTCCCTCCCCTCAGGCCAGGGTTCAGTCTCATCTGGGAATCCCATCTTTAACCATTCTCTTTCTCTTGTTTGCTTTCTTTCCAGAATCCCAGCTGGCTACTGTTTTGTAGAATTTGCAGATTTGGCCACAGCCGAGAAGTGTTTGCATAAAATTAATGGGAAACCCCTGCCAGGAGCCACACCTGTAAGGACACTTGGATAATGATGATGTTCCCATTTTTATTGTCATCGATAACTATCATTCATTGAATCCCTACTGTATACTTACTCTGTTGAACCCTATAACAACCCTGCACAGTAGGCATCGTTATCTTTGGCAGCCCAGGAAACCGAAGCTCAGGGAGGTGGCGTAACTTGTCCGAGGCAGCGCAGGTAGTAACTAGCAGAGGCGGGACGCCAGCGGAAGATTGGTTGCCTCCAAAATCCATGCCCTTTGCACTCTGCACTGCTGCCAGCCTGTTCTAGTTTCTCAATCAGGCAAGAGGTCTAGAGTTGCAAGTCTTCCATGAAGGGAGGCAGCAGTGAGGACACATTTCAAGAGAGTTACATTCTGCTCTTCCCACAGTTACTTAGCTTACAGCCGCACCAAACTGGCACACCTGGGCTCATAGAACCACGGAGCTGGCAGTGCCCTTAGCGGTCATCCGTGCAACCCCCTCACTTTATACAGGAGAGAAAGCTGAGGCTTAGAGAGGGGGAGATGTTTTGGCCAAGGTAATTTATTTCAGTTTTTTTCAAATATTGTTTGACTCTTGAAACACCTTTCCCTGTTTTAGTTTGTTTGTTTTTAAATTTCTAGGCAAAACGTTTTAAACTGAACTATGCCACTTATGGGAAACAACCAGATAACAGGTAAGTGCAGGGTAGCCCCAGGGTAGCTTCAAGGCCCAGGAAATGTCTAGAGACAAGATGTGTCACTGTGCTGGTCACCACCAAAGAGGTTGGGGAGCCCAGTTTGGTCCACTCTGCCTTCCTCCTGAAGGATGACTCCCTCCCCTCCCCTGCTGGTGGACCTGCCCAGTGTGCTTCTTGTCAAGACCCATGTCTTCTCTGTGTTTGGTGCTGCCTCTAGCCTTCCACCCTGTTAGTACCTGCAGTATTGAAGTTTTATTCAGTAAGAATTGACCTGTTGTAGTGACATAAATTCATTGTTTCAGGGTGCCCTTCAAAAGCTTTAAAACAATGTATCAAGAGCTTTAAAAAGATTTGTACCCACTGACCCTGTAATTCTACTTCAGAATTTATACATGGATGTATGCAAAGATTAGCTTCAAAAGTGTTTGTTGAAATATTACATATAATGGGTGAAATTGGGGAAAAACCCAAATAACCTAATAATAGAGAAGTAGCTTAAATGACAATATGTTCATTAATTGGAATACTATGTATCCATTTGTTTTTTTTTGTTTGTTTGTTTTTCTATGTATCCATTTGTAAGTCATTTTGCAGCAGATGAGGACAGGTCAAGAAGTTGGTGATAAGTTAAAAGTGAAAAATGCTAGAAACAAAACAAGGGAGTCATACCCAAGTTTTGTAAATTCAAAAAGGAAAGCCAGGTGTGCCTGGGTGGCTCAGTCGGTTAAGCGTCCAGCTCTTGATCTCAGCTCAGTTCATGATCTCATGGTTGTGAGTTTGGGCCCCACACTGGGCTCCACGCTGGGGGTGGAGCCTACTTTCAAAAAGAAGAAAAAAGGGATATCTGGATGGCTCAGTTGATTAAGTGTCTGCGTTCGGCTCAGGTCATGATCCCAGGGTCCTTGCTCAGTAGGGAGCCTGCTTCGCCCACTGCCTGCCACTCGACCTGCTTGTGCTCACTTTCTCTCTCTCTTTCTCTCTGACAAGTAAATAAATAAAATCTTAAACAAACAAAAACACAAAGAAGCCAAAGAAAAAAGACAAAAGTATATAACAGAGTGTTCATAGTGATTACCTTCGAGTGGTTGGGTTACTGGTAATTTTATTTTTCTTTGTCCTTTTGTGTATTCTGATTTAAACAAGGAATATGTATCATACTTGAACTAAGACTATAATAATGAGTCTGCTTGTTTGATATTTTTTGTTAAATAATTTTTTCTAGAACAGAGGTTGACAAACTGTGACCTGACTTATATCACCTGTGAGCTAAAAATAAAAATGGTTTTTACACTTTTAAAGGATTGTGAAAACAGAAAAAGCAACAGAGACCATAGGTGCCCCACCAAGCTTAAAATTTTTACTATCTGGCCTTTTACAAAAAAAGTTTGCTGATCCATGTTCTAAAAGTTGGCAGATTTCATTTTAGCTCTGCTTTCAGTCTTAGGAGATAAGGTCCAGTTCTCATTCTCCATCTTCACCATTTGAATTAAAAATATGTAGTGAGGGCCTCCTGGCTAGCTTAGTCGGTAGGGCATGCGACTCTTGATCCTAGGGTCATGAGTTCGAGCCCCACATTGGGCGTAGAGATTACTTAAAAAAATATTTCCAGCGAATACAGAGTGTCTAGTTTTCTCTTTTGAGCACCTCTGACCAGGCCCCCCCATCTGCACTCCTGTAATATTTGAAGCCAGACAGGCTTTGTTCAGTGGATAAGGCGCTTGGGACAGGGGCTGCTTCCATAACTCTCTGCCAGGACTGCCAGGAGCAACAAATTAGGACCTGGCTAAGGACCCATCAGATGTGCTGTTCCCCGGGAAGGCCCAGGAGAGGTTTACCTAGAATGGGCCAAAAGAGCTTGTTAGAATAAAGCTTTCGGTGTCTGTCTCTGAATCTTGTTCTCCCCTCTCAGCCCTGAATACTCCCTCTTTGTGGGGGACCTCACCCCAGATGTGGATGATGGCATGCTGTATGAATTCTTCGTCAAAGTCTACCCGTCCTGTCGGGGAGGCAAGGTGGTTTTGGACCAGACGGGCGTGTCAAAGTAAGGCCTTACCTGTGACTGATGCCCACCGTGTTCCAGCATTTGTCTCAAAGATGGGGGTGTTAGAGCGAGGCCATGTAGCATGGGAATGAAGAGCACGGGCTCTGGAGCCAGACTGTGGTGTGCATCCTGACTCGGGTACTGGCCCAACCTCTCACCTGATTATTTCCTCATTGGTACAGCAGATGCTAATTAATAGTGTGCTCACAGGCCTGACCTAACGGTTATGTGATGTGCTATAAATAAAGCAATAGGATATGCTGGGTAGGTGTTTGCCATTTTACCTATTTATTGTTACTTCAAAGGTAGAAAAACCTCAAGAAAGGCTTATTTTTGATCAGAGTGATAGTTACAAGCACAAGTTTGAGTTACAAGCTCAAGACGTGGATTTGAATCCTGCTTCTACAATGATGTTGGGCAAGTTACTGAATCCCTCTGAACTTGATTTCCTCCTCAGTAAAATGGGGACACTACCGTTATCTAATCATTGGGCAGTTTGACGAGATAATCCTAGGGAAATGCTCAGCACAGTGCCTGGGAGATAAGTGCTCACGAAATATTAGCTATCATTTGTTGATCCCGGAAGTAGGATATGAGTCCCGGGGCGCCTGGGTGGCTCAGTCGGTTAAGCGTCTGACTTGCTTTTGACGGACTCTTGGTTTTGGCTCAGGTCATGATCTCAGGGTCGTGAGATCGAGCCCCACGTGGGGCTCTGGGCTCAGTGCGGAGTCTGCTTGAGATTCTTTCCTCCTTCATCTCCTTCACCCTCTGCCCCTCCCCCCCCACTCTCGCACGTACCTGTTCTCTTAAATAAATAAATAAATAAATAAATAAATAAATAAATAAAATCTTAAAAAAATATATGAGTCCAGCAGAGCAAGAACCTTGTCTGCTTGTGACTGCTGAGCCCCGTTGTCTAAACATGATACCTGGTGTACAGGGCAGACGGGGTAAATGTTCGCTCAGTGAACCACAGCTGTTCCTACCACCACCGCTGCCATGATGATGAGCATGGTAACAGGATTTCCAGTAGATTGGGAGGGAAGCCACTGGGAAGGAGCCCCATCAGTCAAGGCGTGGAGGGGATTCCTCGGCCTCAGGCTCCTGCCGAACTGGAGTTTCACATCGCTCGATGGCATGCCTCTACTGATGGGGCTCTCATCCCTTCCTGCAGAGCTGGAGAGACTCTCCCTCTCTTCCATTCTTCGACTTCGCCTTCATCACGTTTGTGATCTAAATAAGGTATATGCTTTTGTTTTCTGCAGGGGCTATGGTTTTGTGAAATTCACGGATGAACTGGAACAGAAGCGAGCTCTGACCGAGTGCCAGGGAGCAGTCGGCCTGGGGTCTAAACCAGTGCGGCTGAGTGTGGCAATCCCCAAAGCGTGAGTCCTGCACTGGCGGGGAGGTAGAGGGCCTCTGGATTGATGCCCACCTGGACGCTTCTCATCTGCTTGTTAATAATCAGAGCTTCCGCATGCCGGCTGGGAGACTGCAGGGAAGCCTGTTACTTGCCAGGCTGTGTGCTGGGCGTTGCAGATGAATGAGCATAACCTGCGCCTCCAGAAGCTTGTAGCTGGGGGAGAGCTCCGACCTGCGAAGGCAGATACATTCAGACATTGCTGGTAGTAGTACTGGGAAAGCGGTGTGTCCTGCATACTTAATGTTCCTGCTCTTTGCCCAGTAGTATCGCTGTTAGAAATTTACCCACAGAATTAATAAGAACTGAGCAGAAGAAAAAAAAGTATACTCAATTTTAGCTATGGGAATGGCTGAGAGTTAAAGATCCAAACACTACAGAATATTACATATATCACCATCCTACCTGTCATGCCAGGCAGAAAGCCCTTCTTCCCTTACAGCTCCAAGCAAGTTTCTCACCCAGAAGACAGCTACTGTCAGCATAGAATCTTCTGTCCTTTGGCCAAAGCAGTGGTTCTCAACTAGGGACAGTTTTATCCCGCAGGGGACATTGGCAACACCTGGAGATAATTTTGGTTGTCACAACTTGGGTGGGGAGGTGCTCTGGGTATCTAACGAGTGGAGTCCAGCAGTGCTACTAAGCATCCTACGCTGCCCAGGAACGGCCCCCACACCAGACTTACCTGCCCTGCCCCCAGGTCAGTAATGCTGAGGTTGAGAAATTCCATGCCAGGCGTAGGAGAGTGACTGCATTCTTAGGGCAGAACTTCCAGATAGCCAGGTTTTTCAAGGCAGCAAAAGATTTGGAGGTTCTTTGCTGCTTAACTGTGTTTAATACATGGAAGATCAGCCTGTGATTTTCCCCCCAAAATGTTAATTTGTTCTAAACTCTATAGGGGTGCCTGGGTGGTCAGTTGGTTAGGTGTCTGCCTTCCACTCAGGTCATGATCCCAGGATCCTGGGATTGAGCCCCAAGTCGGGCTCCCTGCTCAGCGGGAAGCCTGCTTCTCCCTCTCCCTCTGCCCTTCCCCCTGCTTGTGCTCTCTCCTGCTATCTCTCTCTCAAATAAATAAATTTTTAAAAAAATAGTAATAAACTCTACTATATAAAAGCATTAAAGAAAATATTTAAGTTTCCTCGTTACCCTAAAATGACTAATTATGATTTCTGACTTTTATAAGCTTCTCCATAGATATCAGTGATAGGTAGATATAGATGCACTGTGTGGATCAATTTACATGTGGTAGATTTATGTCTTTATTTTTAATTATAATCTCATTCTCCCCCCCCCCAGTTTTCTTCATATACACATTCCCTTTCCCATATAGCTGTATAATCCTCATCATAGTATTTTTTAACAGCTGTAGGGTATCTTAAGTGTATATTCTGTCTTGAGGTCCCTCTGATATTGATGGTGTTGGTTGTTTCTGATGTGTTACCATTTATTCGATCAATAGTGACTGAATCCCTACAACTCTCCAGGCCCTGACCTAGACTTTGGAGTTGTAGCTATAAACAAGAGAAAGAAAGTCCTTTCCACAAGGAGGTTGTGTTCTGTTCCACTTCTCGGTTGATCATTGTTGTCAGAATTTGGTGCCTGCATCTAGGGAGGTGCCATGAAGCACCAGGAATTGAGGGCACTAAGAGGTCCCTTTGAGAGTTAATCCGCAAGAGCTGAGTGTGGAGAAACAACAGAAATGTGCAGACCCAGGCCAGGGAGACTGCCTTCAATTCCATGAACATACCAGGAGGGTGGCAGGCTCCTTGGAAACATGGCGGGGTGGTCCTGGACGAGAACGGTAACAGTGTCCAGCCTCGTACTGGGCAGGGAGAGGGAGTCTCTGCCATTGGACTTCATCTAGCCAGCCCGTCAGGAGGTGATGCTAAGGCAGTCAGATGGGGCGTTGTCTAACTGCTTTGGCCCAGTCCTGCTCACCACGCAGACGTTGAACTCAAAAGGAACTTGTGAAGAGCTCATTCAGACTTTGAGAATTTGTGGTTCCTTAGGGTTTGCTGTGGTAGTTCAGCTCCTGCTTATGACTTGGTTTCCTCTCTGGCTTCACTGTGGAGATAGAATACACCCATCCCGAGGCCACGGGTGCAGTCTACACCACATGACAGTTACGGTTCTCCTTACAAACCAGGTGGCATGGTGGTGTGAGCCTCTGCCTCCCGCACATTCGGCTGCACTTGTGAGTCTGGCTCTTTGGAGTATGAGGACTCTGGAAGCGCATCGCCGTGTTGTTCTTTTGATTGCTCTCATCTAGGACTGCTGGTCAGGCCCCGGGCCTGTCTCATAAGCCTACCCATACATACATGGTTTTGTGTATTTTTGAAAGCAGTGGATCCCTTGCAAGCTTGACATTCTGTCTTTGGTTAGCAGTGGCTGGGGTAGCCATGCCAGCCGGAGAACAAAGCTGTCCACTGAACCTGGGCCTCAGCCCTGATTGGTGAGTGCAGGATATAGGAGCCTCGCAAGGTGTCTGGCATCTGTCAGGGCAGATGCTGTATGTAGTGGGCTGGTGTTCAGAGCATGAGTCTTGGAGTTAAATTTGGCTCCAGTCCTAGGTGTGGCCTTGGGTGAGTTACTTGACCTTTTAGATTCTCATTCTCATCTGTATAATGGAAATAATTATTAATAGCTCTGTCATAGGGTTGTGCAGGACTTAAAATAGGAGCCTGTATCTGAAAAACAATGGGCCCAGATCCTGAGAAGCTACTCCAACAGTAGTTGTGACTACAGTAGTGTTGGTAAGGCTACTGGAACACTTCTTTTTTGTGTGTGGGAAAGAGGGCATTCGACATTTTGTAGTTTGAAATGCTTCTTGGATCATCCTAAATCCACATTTTCCAGGCCATGTTCACCTGAGCCTTTGTGGCTGGCAGAAAAACAGTCCGTCCGTCCCCCCCCCCCACCCCGGCCCCGATTTTGAGAAGAGGACAAGTCAGTACTGACAAGATTTGATAAGAGAGCCAAACCTGGCCGTTAAAAACGGACTGTAAAGCCTTGGCTCTGGAGCCGGACTGCCAGGGTTTGGATCTCTGTGTGACTTTGGACAAATTAGGTGACCTGTCTGGACCTCAGTTTCCTCATCTGTGAAATAGGAATAAATGTATTCTTATTGCATAGGGTTGTGTGGAGATTAAATGAGTTAATCTGCATAAAGCCACTTGAACAGCCCCTGGTCACGTAGTAAGCGCTTGGAAATGTTTGCCTGTATTTGTTTATTTTTGCTTCTTTCTTCAACTAAGGAGCCGTGTGAAGCCAGTGGAGTATAGTCAGATGTACAGCTACAGCTACAACCAGTATTACCAGCAGTACCAGAACTACTACGCCCAGTGGGGCTACGACCAGAACACAGGCAGCTACAGCTACAGCTACCCCCACTACGGCTACACGCAGAGCACCATGCAGGTAAGCGCGCAGGCCCTGGGCCCCTGGCCGCAGCTCGGCCTCCGGCATGGCATCAGTGGGCTGCGGCTTCAGAAGAAAATGGGGGAAGACGAAGCGACCTCTCGGCTAAAAACAAGGCCGCCTTGTCTCGGGCCAGGAGTTCACGCTGCTACTCACCCTCTCTTCGGTCTCTTGGCAGACATATGAAGAAGTCGGGGATGACGCGTTGGAAGGTAAGAAAGAAGTTTGTTCACTCATTCCTCTGTCCTCTGTCAGGCGACCGCTCTGTGGTGCCACTGTTCCTTAGCTCGATGCTGAGGAATGCAAGGTGGATTCTGCTCTGGAGGAAACTGCCTTCTAGTGAGAGAGCTAGTGCATGCATAATTATAGTGAGAAGGGAGCGTGTGCCCCAGAGGCGTGCGTGCAGCCCCAGTGAGCCCAGAGGAAGCAGCGCAGCAGGGGAGAGACCTGGGACATTCAACCCCCACATGTAGGTCTCCAGCAAAACTCATGCCTTGTGTGTGTTTGATAGTTTGTAAAATTCATTTTTTTATCTCATTTTAATTTTTTCCTATATATTTTAAATTACATTTTTTTCTCATGCTCAAGTAATAGGTATGATTGAAAATTTGGAAAATAGGGGCGCCTGCGTGGCTCAGTCGTTAAGCATCTGCCTTTGGCTCAGGTTGTGATCCCATTGTCCTGGGATCGAGCCCCGCATCGGGCTCCCTGCTCCACGGGAAGCCTGCTTCTCCCTCTCCCCCTGCTTGTGTTTCCTTTCTTGCTGTCTCTCTCTGTCAAATAAATAAATAAAATTTTTTTAAAAAAATTTAAATATTAAAAAAAAAATTTGGAAAATATAGTAACATTATGAAGAAAACTGAAAATCACCCCAATCTGCTACATAGTAATAGCCATTTTTAATTTTTTTTAATTAAAAGCATTTGTTATAATTTGTACTGAATTTAACACAGGAAAAAGGAAAATAAAACTGAAGGGATTGCTAACCTTCAAACAAATGATTTCTCAAATATATTAATACTTAAAGGATTTTTAAGGTTTGAAAATACTATGAAAAACAATTTTTTTAAGCATTTCTGAATAGATGTTACGTTTTAAAGAAGTAAAATTTAGGGGCGCCTGGGTGGCTCAGTCGTTAAGCATCCGCCTTCGGCTTGGGTCATGGTCCCAGGGTCCTGGGATCAAACCCCGCATTGGGCTCCCTGCTCAGCGGGAGGCCTGCTTTTCCCTCTCCCACTCCCCCTGCTTGTGTTCCCTCTCTCGCTGTGTCTCTGTCAAATAAATAAATCAATCTTTAAAAAAAAGTAAAATTTAGGAGCACCTGGCTGGCTCAACAGTGGAGCATGTGACTCTTGATCTTGGGGTTGTGAGCTCGAGTCCCATGTGGGGCATAGAGATTACTTTAAAAATCTTGGGGTGGCTGGGTGGCTCAGTCGGCTAAGCGTTACTTATTTGAACCCACAACCCTGCTAGGGAAAATTACGGTGTTGATTTTTGTGGTAATTATTTTCTTCCTTCTCTTTAGAGATATCCATCCTTAAATAATAGTTTTTTTAGCTTCACACAATGCAGTTGTACTATATGTACTGTCTTGCTTTTTTCATTCAACACTCAGCATTTCTTTTAAATAAAATTCTGGTATAGTTAACGTACAGTGTTACATTAGCTTCAGGTGTACAATATAGTGATTCAGCACTTCTCTACATTACTCAGTGCTCATCATGGTAAATTAACACCATTTGTGAGATCCAACCAAGTTGTATGCAGTTGAGGCTGATTTTCATTGCTATGTTATGTTCCCTTTGAAGAATAGTGCTCTGGACTTAGTCATTTTGATCAGATTTCCATAACCCAAAATTGAAGGAAGGACCACACGAGAACAGCCAGGGCACATGAAGTCTAGAGAAGAGGTGGAGTAACAGCCACCATGATTTGAGTCTGTGTATGAGGTTTCCTAAGTAGAGTCCACTTTTATCCTTACAGGAACCCTGCAAGGCAGCGGTGCGGGCCCTGAGGGACTCTGACACAGAGCACAGGGAACTTGCCAGAAGCAGGAAGCCCTGGGAGTGGGGAACGGAGTCCAAGTGTCTGGGTGCTTCTCCTGGCGCTCTGAACCCACCCTGACTTCTCTTGCAGACCCCATGCCGCAGTTGGATGTGACGGAGGCCAACAAGGAGTTCATGGAGCAGAGCGAGGAGCTGTACGACGCCTTGATGGACTGTCACTGGCAGCCCCTGGACACAGTCTCTTCAGAGATCCCTGCCATGATGTAGTCGGGACAGAGGACCAGCCAAAAAGGACTGTGTGATGGAGAGGAGAGACTCCTTTTTAACAAAGTATTAGAACAACTTTTAACTTTTTGCAAATGTTTTGTAAGATTTTAGTGATCAACTCTTCTGAGATTATGACCATTTCTGCAACATTGCTGCCTTCCTTTGCCCGTGAGCCTTCGGAGTTTGACAACCACGGTGCCCTTGAGCAAGGTTCTACTTGTCCTTGAAAAGTTAATTTTTCCAGGTAGGGATGTTACCCACTTTTGGAGATAAGGAGAGTTTGGGGTTATTAACCAAAGTGGATCATAAGATTTATTCAACCCAGAGGGCCATCTCAGGTGACAGACACTGCATCCTTAAGGTTCTCTGGGGTCACAGTGCATGGGTTACCTGTTGTATGCCATATGGGGGGCAGTGTTGATCATCCATTCAAGTATCCCTTCACCCCGACAAGTTTGCTTCTAAGTTTGGTGGCTGTGTGTGGTAGGCTGTAATGGAACCAGCTAAATCTAGACCAAGGGGCTCAAGACTTGGGGGCATGCTCCAAGGGCAAGCCTAGCTTCAATAAGCCCTTATTGAGGGACATTAATGTGACTGTGTGCCTGGCCCACCAGTTTCTTGACATTATTTTCATTTGATTGATAGGTATGAATCCACTTACAATGCTCTCCAGCACCCATGTGGAAAGTCTGGATTTACACTAAAAATCTGCAGCTCACCTCTACTCGTTTGTGCTAGAGGAAATTGCGGGCAGGGGGCGGGCAATGAGACAATGGGGGCAACTTGAGGTAAATGGTCTAGGTCACAAGAAGCCTTCAGATATTTTAAGGAACATGTATTAGGCTCAGCCTGAATTTTCAGGCTTTTTGGAGGAAAAATTATGTATAGTGGAAGTTGTAGAGGTCAACCTATCTTTATGAAGACGACACTGTAACAGGGAACAAGAAAACGGACACAAACATACTTCAAGTCTTTTACTAGTCACTTCTATGCCATGTGCCACCAATAGCAGAAATACAAAGGTATGGTTTTCCACTAAAATAATCTGTTCTTTCAGCTTGCCTCTTCCCAGTGTTTCTGTCCTACAAAGGAAGTGTAAGCCAATGTGTTAATATGCCCCCAATTAATTGCCACCCAGGCTTTTTCTGAAGAGCTGGTCTCAGTCCCATATCCGCATTTATCATCCATAGATGTCCACTCAGATTAGGTTTCATCCTGGACCAGTCAGCCTAAAAAACGTCCCACACTAGATGAACTACACTTGTTTCTACCCAACCCATCTCCCACACGCCTAGGAAAGGGAGATCCCAGGTTTGAGGTTTCCCCAAATGTCAGCATAAGCTCAAACCACAATTGTACATTCACAGCAATCGGCCCTTGCTGCCGAAGGTGCAGGGCTTTGGCATCTGGTACCTTCTACTCCTAGCAGTATGCTCTTGGCCTTCCAACAGGATGGGCAAATCTAAGACTCAAGTCACACTGTAAACATTTTTCTCTTCTGGCCATGAACAGCTAATACGGCATACAAGGAAGGTCAGGTGTAAATGACATATGAAAACGCTAAGACTTCCCAGAGGCCTGACTAGCCTTCTATCGATTCACTACACTACTCAGGGTTCACAAGGCTCAAGCACTACTGGAAGCTGCAAGGAAGCTATGACGTTTCAGGTAGCCAACTTACCCAACTATAGATCCATAATCACAGACAAGGACAACTTTACTGGTGACAGATCTAAAAAAAAAAAAAAAAACACCACCAAAATGGACACTCTCAAGAGGCAAGAAAACCATTCATTAAGTCAGCAATCACTACAACTGCCCAGAGCTTCACATACATCCTCCCTTTAAGCCTAAGATTCTCCCATTTTAGAGGGGAGGAGGAAACCAGGTCAAAGAGAATTCAAACCCTGTTTGAAACTAGCCCAGTCTATATAACAGACTATAAGCACCACGAGGCCAGCTTCAGTGTCCCTTTTCCTCCTTTTACGACCACCAAGACCAGTGTTCAGATCCGATGGGAAAGGGAACCGGAGGGTCAGGCTGTCTCCAGCATCTAACTTTACCTTGTCTAAAGCACAGCAACAACCTGGTATCCTCAGACTCTTCGGTAGCAGACACTGACAGGAACACTTGGGGGCAACCTGCAGAAAAGAGTGTGAAAGCTCTAAACCAGAAATACATCCAATACACCCATCTTCATGGAAGTTTATGGAAAACACCTGGACTCGGGCAGAAGGCTTCCGACCCAGGTCCTGGGCTGTTATAGGAAAGGCGAGTGGCAGCTGCAGGTATTATGCTGACCTGTGCTGTCAAAGTCTCTCCAGGTTGCTCTTGCATGCAGTTGGAGATCCCGTGGCCACACCCGGCCACAGCCCTTGGAAACATGCTGTACTGACCCGCCAGGTAGTTCCCAGAAACCTACCAGGTCCCACGGTGGTTGTGTTCCATCACTGTCATGACCCCAGAATCCTCACCAAAAAGCTCCACTTCAAAGTCATCCTGGAATCTTCATCTGGGACAGCTGAGATGAGAAAACAGTTGTCCTGAATGATCTTACTGTTCCCTTCCTTTGGTCTTCATAATCAAAGGTGTGACTGGCTTTTGGTACTTACGCCATAAGCTTTTTTGGGGCAGTGACCCACAGCACTGCTGAGATCTGTGCCACTTGCCAATAGATTTTCCCAGTACACCTGTCCACGCCACTCGGCCTGCCCCACCATACTGGTTCTTGGTCTCAGCAATTTACTTCTCCCAAGTTTTTTTCTAGCAACTCTATGTAGGACGCTATTAACAGGAACGCCTGGGTGGCTCAGTCGGTGAAGCGTCGGTCCTGGGATAGAGCCCAGCATCGGGCTCCCTGCTCAGTGGGGAGCCTGCTTCTCCCTCTGCCCCTTCCCCCGCTCGTGCTTGCTCTCTCCCAAATAAAAAAAAAGTCCCCATTAACAAAACGTTTCTGCTGGCCTCTGGAAACCTGTCAATTGTCATAAAGGACTCCACCTATACCTGAGAAATGGCAGGTACAACAGGAACTGTCTTTTCCTGAAATGTTGCAGATCAGTTACAGCAAACAGAACGGCGACCGTCAAGGAAAACTGTCACTCTGGGCTCCTTTTTGACCACAGCAGCTATGTGGAAGCAGCTGCAGCTTCGATAAGGGCCACAGGGCAATTTAGGTCCCAGGACCGCTCCCAAATGCCACCTAGCCCCCTAGACTCACCTAAAGCCCGTGCACTATTGCGTAACAAATTCATGGACTGAAACATACTGGAGACCAAATAAGAGAACAGATACCATTGGGGCGCCTGGGTGGCTCAGTTGGTTAAGAGTCAAGACTCTCTATCCCGGAACAGGTCTTGACCTTATGGTCCTGCGTTCGACCCAGAGCCCCGCACTGGGCTCCACGCTGGGCATGGAGCCTACTGAAAGAGAACAGATATCCTTTTATATGTACTTTTTAGACTGAGCTTATGCCCAACATGGGGATGGAACTCAAGACCCTGAGATCAAGAGGCGCATGCTCAACCGACTGAGCCAGTCAGGCGCCGAAAACAGATATCCTATTACCAGGTCCCAATTACCACTTTATTTTACTATGTGTCAGAGTTTTACCTCATTTCATCTTCACAGGACCATTTTATCATCCGTTTTACCGGTAAGTTTAGACCAATTAAGCTATCTACTTAAGGTCGCCAATCAATGTAGAAAGCCACAGACCTGGGATTCAAAATAGGACCTAAAGGACTCTAAAACGCGGCCCCCAGAAAACCCTACCCTTTTATCCACCTGCATGGATTGCTTAACGTGTTGTGCAGCCAGACGACAGGTGAAATCACTTCCCCAAGGTCACCCAATACGTGGCTTTAACAGGCAGTTTCAGATCTGGTGGACACCACCGCGCAAATTAAGCCACTTCAGACCCAGGACTGCCCTGCACCAGGCCGCCTGCCCGCGTCACTCACCCGTCGCACTACGGTGCAGCGATGCGCGGGCCGAGGCGGGAGCAGGTACGGTCCTCTCAGGCTCCGGCCCCTCTCACCGCGCATGCGGCCGACCAGGCCTTCCGGGTGTTGGTCCCAGCGGGCCGGGAGGCCCGGCAGCTCCGAGCCGCTCTCATCATCCCGCAGCCTCGGAGGCAGGCCCGGCGGGTGCGGGGCCAGCGGCGGCGAAGCTACGGCGGGGGGGAGAGGAGGCTGGGCGTGAACTGCAGCAGGCCTGGGTCTCCAGGTCCAGAGACGCCGCCACCACACCGGCTAGGGAAAAGGAAGTCTGTGTCTTGGAAGGGGGCTTATATAGGCCTCGCCCCTGGAGGCCGCGCCGACAATTGGAGCAACGCGCCGCGCAGACCGCTGGGAGTTGTAGTCCGCCCGCCCTCACATGCCGGGCGGCGCGTCCCGCTCCAAGACCTAAAGCGCGTGTGGAGTCCCGGCCTTTTGACCGGGGCTGGAGCGACTTTCCGCCTGTGTCCCGGATTCACTGAACGTCCGGTACTGGGCACTGGGCTTACAAATGAAGCCGACCCGCCATGCCCGCTGGAGTTCAGTCAGACTTCCAAAGTCGGGAAATGACGCTATGAGCTGCGACAGGGCAGCCGCGACTGAGTGGGTTTGGGGAGGCGCTCTGGGAGCTCCTGTTGGAGCGGGGCCCGTGGGGAGGGCTTCTTAGGAAGGAAAAGGCGACCGAGTCCTCGGAAGAGGAACGCATTCTTTGTTCAAGACTAGCCTCTTGCGCTAATAGACAAATTACTGAGCGGTTACTAAGTAAATGATACTCGATTATCTCAGCTAGTTTTCATAATAACCCTGTGTATAGTTATAGTTTTACCCACTTTACAGATAAGAAAACTGAGGAATGCATCAGCCAGGTAGCTAACGAGGTAAGGACTGGAATCCACGAGTCCACCGCAGAGACCACACTCGGAGTCACTGTGCCACGAGCACAGTGGAATGAGTAAGCGTCAGTGTAAAAACAAGTAGTCGTCAAGAATTAGATACCTCTTCTGTGCTTAAACTCTTCATTAATTTTTATCCTTAATATACACTTTAAAAAGTAGGTACTACTATTATTCCCATTTTATGGAGAAAACAACAGACTCTGAGAGAAAGAAACTTTCAGGTGACTCCCAAATGTGTTTCTCCAGCCTCTTTTCTCCTGAGCGCCAGACCTTACACCCTGCAGCTTCCTGGAACACCTACACCTGGCTTATAAATAGGCTCCCCAGACACAGCCTTTCCTCCTCCGCACCGGCTCTTCCCAATCTCAGTAAATCCTTGGAGGGACCCTGGTCTCTTTCTCTACCGTCCTACTTCAGACCCGTCAGCAAATCCTGTATTCTCCACCTTTAAGATGGTAAGACATTCCTTACCACCCCACTGATGCTGTCACTGCTCACCCACAATCACAGTAAGCCTCCTAATCAGTCTCCCCGATTCTGCCATTCTTCCCTATAGTCTGGTCTCAACACACCAGCCACGATGTTTGAAGAGCAAAAGTTTTTAATTTTGGTGAAGTCCAATGTCTATTTATTTATGCTTTGTGCTTTTTGTGTCCTAATTTAAAAATTTTTGCCTAGCTCAAAGGCATTAAGATTTTCTCCTATGTTGGGCGCCTGGGTGGCTCAGTCGTTAAGTGTCTGCCTTCGGCTCAGGTCATGGTCCCAGGGTCCTGGGATCGAGCCCTGCGTCGGGCTCCCTGCTCTGCAGGAAACCTGCTTCTCCCTCTCCTACTCCCCCTGCTTGTGTTCCCTCTCTCGCTATGTTTCTCTCTGTCAAATAAATAAAATCTTTAAAAAAAAAAAAAAGATTTTCTCCTATGTTTTCTTCTAGGAGCTTAATAGTTTTAGCTCTTACATTTAGATCTAGGATTCATTTTTAATTAATTTTTGTGTATGGTGTAAGAGTGAAAGTTTATTACATATGGCTCTCGAATTGTTCCATGTTCATTTGTTGAAAAAGATTATCTTTATCCATCTAACTGCTTTGGCACCTTTGTAGAAATCAATTGACCATATGTGTAGGTCTGTTTCTGTACTCAATAATACACTGTCTTGATTACTGTAGCTTTTTTAAATTTTTTAAATTTTTTTTATTTTTTAAAGATTTTATTTATTTATTTGAGAGAGAAAGAATGAGAGAGAGCGAGTACATGACATGGGGGAGGGTCAGAGGGAGAAGCAGACTCCTTGCCGAGCAGGGAGCCCGATGCGGGACTCGATCCAGGGACTCCAGGATCATGACCTGAGCCGAAGGCAGTCGCTCAACCAACTGAGCCACCCAGGCGCCCTGTAGCTTTTTTTTTAAAGATTTTTTATTTTATTTATTTATTTGATAGAGAGCACAAGCAGGGGGCGAGGCAGGCAGAGGGAGAAGCGGGCTTCCCGCTGAGCAGGGAGCCCGATGCGGGGCTTGATCCCAGGACCCTGGGACCATGACCTGAGCCCAAGACAGACGCTTAACCGACTGAGCCACCCAGGCGCCCCACTGTAACTTTTTAATAAGTTTTGAAATAGGGTAGTATAAATCATCCAAACTCGTTCTTTCTCAAAATTGTTTTGGCTATTCAGAGTCTTTTGCATTTCCATGTAAACTTTAGTATCAGCTAATTTGTATTTTTTTAAAAAGCCTACTGGGATTTGGTTGGTATTGCATTGCATCTGTAGACTAATTTGGAGAGAACTGACATCTTAACAATATTGAGTCCTCTCATCCTTGAGGATGGTATAGCTCTCCATTCAGTCAAGTTATCTTTAATTTCTCTCAACAGTGTTTTGTAATTTTCAACATACAGATCTTGTATATCTTTAGTCAAATTTGTCCCTAAGTTTTTCATATTTCTGATGCTATTGTAAATGGTATTACTTTTATCAATTTCAAATTCTAAATGGTCATTGCTAGTGTATATAGAATTAATTTTTGCATATTAACTTGTATCCTCCAACCTTGCTAAACTCATTTATTAGTTTTAGTAGCTTCTATGTAAATTCCTTAAGACTTTTCACATGTCTGTGAATAAAGAGAGGTTTACCTCTCCCTTTCCAATCTGGATGCTTTTTATTTATTTTTCTTGTCTTATAGTATTAGTTAGGACCTCCAGTACAATATTGAATTAATAAGTTACATTTCATCAAAATTAAAAACTCAGGGTGGGGGGGGGTCAGGAGAAGGGAATTTAAAAAGGATAGGGGGGAAAAAAATAAAAAGGACATGGATAGGGGTGCCTCAGTTGGTTAGACATCTGACCCTTGATCTCAGCTCAGGTCTTGATCTCAGGGTTATGAGTTCAAGCCCCCCACTGGGCTCCATACTGTGCGTGGAGCCTACAATAAACAAACAAATAAATAATGGGAAAATTTGGGGGTGATATATGCTCATTATTTAGATTGTTGTAATGGTTAATGAATGTACACTTACATCACAAGTCATTACATTGGGTGCCTGGGTGGCTCAGTCAGATGGGTGTTTGCCTTCAGCTCAGGTCATGATCCCAGGGTCCTTGGATGGAGCCCTGCATGGGCTCCCTGCTCAGCGGGGAGTCTGCTTCTCCCTCTCCCTCTGCCACTCCCCCTGCTTGTGCTCTCTCGTTCGCTCTCTGTCAAATAAAATCTTTAAAAAAATAGTCATTACATTATACTCTGTAATATGTACAGTTAGTTTACTGTGTGTCATTTATACCCCCATTAAGATGTAAAAATTAAAAACCAAGAAAAAATTTATATTATTCACCTGCTCCAAAATCTCCACTGACTTCACAAGATATTTGGAATAAAAGCTGAGGTCCCATGATGGCTTCTGAAGCCACATGTGATTTGGCTCTTCCTCCTCTCTGCCCTCATCACCCACCACTTGCTCCCTCAATCATTCTGCTCTCTTAGCCTCTTTGCTCTGCTTGGAGCATCCCTTGCCTGATCCCACCTCAGGGCCTTTGCTCTTGCGGTTCTTCCTGCCTGGAACTATCCTCTCTGGATATCACAGACACCCACACTACTCCCTCACTCCCCCTGGTTTTCTGTTCTAATGTCATCTCCTCAGAAAACCCTATTTAGGGGCGCCTGGGTGGCTCAGTCTGTTAAGCAGCTGTCTTCGGCTCAGGTCATGATCCCAGCGTCCTGGATTCGAGCCCCGCATCAGGCTCCCTGCTCAGCGGGAAGCCCGCTTCTCCCTCTGCCTGCTGTTCCCCCAGCTTGTGCACACTCTCTGTCTAATAAATACATAAAATCTTTTAAAATAAAAAAAAAGAAAACCCTATTTTGATGTAGCACCCTGCCACCCTTCAAGCCATTGTCCTGCTTGACTGTTATTTATAGCACTTATTGCTTCTTGACATCACATTATATATGGATTTATTTTCTGTCTTCCCCATTACAATGTGAGCTCCCAAGACCAGGAATTGTGTGTTTTTATTTTCACTGCTGTGTAAGTGCCTGGTATATAACAGAGAGCTAGCACTTACTGAAACAAATACAAAGTAAACGAATTAACGAATAAAACTTGGCGGAGGCCACACAGCTAGTAAGAGGGCAGTTGGAACTAAAACCTTGATCTCTCTCGGGCAGATGCGCCTAACTCGCCTGCTGTGTTGCATAGCCCCTCCAGATTACTCTGTGAGGTGGGCACCATGATTTGCCTTACTTAGCAGAAGGGGAAGCAGGGTGGGGAGGGAAAGTCACTTGCCCCGCCCCAGTCACATAGCCAGTCTCTGGCAAGGTCAGCTGACATCTGGATTCTGGGGCTCGCTGCAGGGGGCAGGCACGTGACCCTCGCCCACAGCAGGAGCCTCTAGGAGAGGAAGTTCCGAGAGCCCAGTGCTGACAGTGCACTGCCCACGGGTGCTGACTACAAAGGCTTCTGGGAATGGGGGTTCAAACCGCCTTTCAAGTTGTTTTATGCCTCTCTGCCTTTGTCCAGCTGCTCCTGCCGAGAGTGCCCTCCCTCCTTGAACTCCCCAGCTCGCCCTCGTCCTGGGAGACCCAGCTTCAGAATCACCTGCTGCACAAGGTCTTCTCTGAGCCTATAGCTCCCTGAGTCCAGAGTCCAGCCCTACTGTGGGATTTGACTGACTGAATTAATGAACCAATAGCACTTATCCACTTTCATTCATTCTTTCTACCATAAATATTTACTTAGTTCCTGTTTTGTGCCAAGCACTGGGATACCACCATTGATCATTGCCCTCAAGTAACCTAGGAGGGAGACAGCTAATGCAGTGGACAAAAGGGTATGTGACCTCACTGGCCAGTCAGAGGCTTTCTGAGGACAGGGCTCGAACCTAAGTCGTGTAGTAGGAGTTAGCCCTTTGAAGAGGAGAAGAGGAAAGGCGTTGCGCATGGCTGGAGCTCAGAGTACCAGTGGTGGGTAAAGAAGGGGCTAGAGGCATCCATAGGGACCTGACACACAAAAATATTTTTCCAGCTAAACAGAGTGAGGTGGAGAAAATGTCTCAACTGAGGAATCAGTGGGGAAGGTGGGAGTGGGGCAAACTCTTAATTTGGGCAAAGCTGGCAGGAAGGATTCCTCCCGAACACACACCCTTCCTGAGGCTCCTCAGGGTTCCTGGATTCTCAGGCTCCTCTCTCTCCAACTCCTAGAAGTAGGGGACAAGCAGATACATGGGCCCCTTCAGGCTCTACCACGCAGGTGACCAGTGACTGAGATTACATGGAGACCTGTCAAAATGGCTTCTTATTGATTTGTTAGGAGTTAGCCAGAAGAGGGGCACCTGGCTAGCTCAGTTGGTAGACCATGTGACTCTTGAGCTCGGGGTCATGAGTTCAAGCCCGACTTTGGGTGTAGAGATTATTTACTTACATACATACATACATACATACATACATATATCCACTTAAAAAAAAAAAAAGAGTGAGAAGAAAACCTGGGCCTTCCCAGATCCTCAGCCTGTTCTGTCAGACACAGAAATAGCAAATAAGGCTTTGGCCTTGGGTAAACTTGACAGCTAGTCTATCTTCCTTGTTAAGTGACCTCGGATTCCTTATCTCTGAGCCTCAAGTTTCCTCATCTGTAAAAATGAGAATAATGACACCTTACAAGTTTGTGTGAGAAGGAAATATGATGATTCGATTGTTTGCAACAGTGAGGATTTCACCTCACCACCAATTTGCCAAAACAAGTTAAAGTGGTAAAATCCACCCACTTTGGGACAGTGAGATTAAACCAATAGACACACTGTTTGGGACCAGCCAGAACTCCAGCCTTGATAACTTGGGTTTCCAGAAGGCCTGACTGGAGAGGGTAGACTGGCTCTTGGAGGCAGATGTCCCTGCCTTACCCTTGCCACTAACCCACAGGGACCTGACCACTGTGTCCTGGTCCTCTTAGTACTTGATTTGCAGTCCCCCTTTGTGGCATCAGGGGGGTAATGAAGAGTGAGACAAACACATATATAATATGAGTCTCAGCTCTGCTCTGTGACCTAAGACAAGCCTCAGTTATCCTCGGCTCTAAAAGAGGCACACTATGGTGCTCTCAAAGTTGTCGCCAGCAGAGTGTGAAGAACTGACCATCTGGCCTCATAAATGTTAGTTGTCCAGACCACAGGCCAACAGTACTCTCTCTGGAATGGCATTTGCCTATGTCTGGGCCCTGAGGCCCCGCCCCAGGCAGGTGCTGAGGATGCAGTGGGGGCTGTTAAACATTGAACCCACCATTGAACGGGAGGCCCTGGGAGGCCCTAGGCCAGGGCTAATGGAGCTCCGGGAAAGGAGCACCTGGGTGGGGAAGGGACACCTATAAACCATCAACTTTCTAGAGTGGTGCCTCCAGCTCCAGCAACAGGGGCCCAACCAGGGCACTGCCCGGAGAGTGGGGCTGGAGAGAGAAGCCGGCCCGCAGAATGAGGTGAACCCTCTGGTGTTAGTCTCGGGCAGGTGCGTGTTTGGTTCTCGTCCCTCGCTCGTCCTCCTCCCCACATTGCCTTCTTTAATCTCCCATCCCGCGAAGTAGGGGTTATTAGAGGACGAAACTGGGCCCCCAGGCAGGAGAGCACGTGCCCCGGTGTCTCGCGCCCCGGGCCGCGGGGCGGGGCCAGCCTCCGGGGCGGGGAGGGGGGAGCGCCTCGGGGGCGGGGCGGCTGACCCTGGGCGGCGGGGTGGCGGGGCGGCTGGCCTCGGGTGGCTGGATGCGGGGCATGGCGGCTGGGGGCTGCCGCTACCAGTTCCGGATCGCGCTGCTGGGGGACGCGGCCGTAGGCAAGACGTCGCTACTGCGGCGCTATGTGGCGGGCGCGCCCGGGGCCCCGGAGCCCGAACCCGAGTCCGAGTGGGCGCCCACGGTGGGCGTCGAGTTCTACAGCCGCAAGCTGCAGCTGCGAGCCGGGCCGCGCGTCAAGCTGCAGCTCTGGGACACCGCGGGCCACGAGCGCTTCAGGTGCGGGCCGGGCGGGCTGAGGGACCCGGGGGCGCGGTCAGTGGCCCCCGCCTCCAGGGCGGTTACCCCCCCCTCACCGAGGGCTCGGCCTCAGTGGCCAAGGTACAGGTCTGGGGGTCCCAGCCCTGCTCTCTGGCCCTCCACGTGGAGTCGTTCGTCCCACAGATGCAGCCAGGTGGGCCAAGCCCCCCAGCCAGAGGCCTGAGACCCTGGCGCCGGGAGGGCGCAAGGGTCCTGCCACGGAGACCTGGAGGGATGGGTGACCCGGCTGCTGAGAGAGCCCACCGGAGCAGAGCGAGCAGAGCGGGAGGTGCCAGGGAGATGGGAAAGGAAGAGAGGTTTGGGACGGCCTGGAAGGATGCGTAGGAGTTTGCCAGGCAGAGAACGGGAAGCAAAAATCTGCCATCAGGAAATCTGCTTCCTCCAGGAGTGGTCCAGAGAGGAGGTGACTTGAACTTGCTCCCTAGCTGAGGCGCAGGCACTCCGTTGGGAGAGACACAGAGGCCGGGGGCAGAGAAGCACCCGGCAGTGTGAAAAGAGCTATGGGGCTTGTGAGGCAGTCCGTGCACGCGGGGGACATCCTGCCTGTGGGGGGGGCCTGGAAGGCATAAACCCAGCTCACTCCGCCTCCTTCAGGTGCATCACCAGGTCCTTCTACCGGAATGTGCTGGGCGTCCTACTAGTCTTTGATGTGACAAACAGGAAGTCCTTTGAACATATCTGCGACTGGCACCAGGAGGTCATGGCCACTCAGGGCCCGGATAAGGTGATCTTCTTACTGGTTGGCCACAAGAGTGACCTGCAAAGCACCCGCTGTGTCTCGGCCCAGGAGGCAGAGGAGCTGGCTGCCTCCCTGGGCATGGCCTTCATGGAGACCTCCGCCAAAAATAACTGCAATGTGGACCTGGCCTTCAGCACCCTTGCTGACGCCATCCAGCAGGCCCTGGATCAGGGGGACATCAAGCTGGAGGAGGACTGGGGGGGGCGCCCGGCTCATCCACAAGACCCAAGTCCCCAGCGCCCCCCCGGGGAAGCAGCCCCCAGGTCCATGCCAGTGTTGACTCTGGGAAGGAAAGGGTTAAAGCAGTGCCAACCTTAGAAGTGCTGCTGGGATGGGGAGTGTCAGTATCTTTCTGGAGAGCAAAGGGCCAAATGTAGCCAAAGGGTTAATATAAACAGTATCCTAGCAGCCACACCTCCCGGATTTTGGGGTTTCATAGCTCAGCCCCTTTCTGCCAGAAAGCTCTAAGAAGCCAGGTGTGCAGCTTCGTGTCCATCAGCCTGTTTCCTCAGTTGTCCGTGGGGCTCATAGAAGACCCATGCCACGGCAGGGGTGGGGGGGTGGGGGCATGAATGAGAAATGGATGTGGGGGACATGCTCAGCCAGAGCCAGCCATACCGCTAAGAGCTGAATACAAGAACTGTCCTCACCACTCTTTCCCCTCTGACATTTCTGGCAGCGCTCCCGAGCCTGGACGCGGAGACACACGGAGTCTGGACACTGCTGCACAGGCGAGGACTGGGCGGGGAATTTCAGGGCAAGCCTACCTGGGAGCCTCCTTAGGTCCTCCGATTTGGATGAGTCTTAAGTGTGTGCCCTGAAATCAGGGTCACTGCCCAGCGCCCCTACTCCAAGGCCGGGCGCTGGATCTGGGAGGCAGGCATGAAGGCGAGTGAGCATCTCCTAGGTTGGGCACATAGTGGACACTGTGATTAGGCACCAAGATATCCCTATAGGGCTGCAGATCCCACAGCCTTCTAGCCCCACCCCTAAACCCTAAACACCCCCTCCCCCAGCTGCTGGGAGTGCTGCCGATGATGGTGGGCTCACAGCACCCTCTGGGAACTGCCTACCCCTCAGGGCTGCCCACATTCAGTGTTGATCTGTTGAATCTATTGGGGGGTGGGGGAGTGTTTAAAGGCCTGGTTCTCTTGCCCCAGCTCTGAAGGTCAAACCCAGCTTCATCACTCTTCATGGGGCTGATTGAGGCCATTGTTCTTACAACATCACAGCTAAATTCTTCCTCTGCTCAGTCCCACTTCCCTCCCTTCCTCCCCCAAGCAGGTATTGATCTCAAGAATCCTCTAATCAATGTCTGCTCGCTAATCCTCAGCTCAGCAATTGCCTCCTGGGGAACAGGAACAGCTAGGCAGAGAATGTTCTAGGGCAATCAGGGAAGGCTTCCTGGAGATAGTGTTTGTGTTGGTAAGAATCTCAGCAGGTGTAGAGGGGGTATCATTGTGCCAGTGGGCACAGGAAGGGCAGGCACAGTTCCACAGCGAAAAAGAGCACAACCACTTCACTCACTTTGTGACCTGGGGCTTACTCAGTCTCAGATTCCTCCTCAGCATCATGTGACTGATAATCCGTTCTTCCTAGGGTTCTTGGGAGGTTTCCAGTCAGGGAGGGTTTCTTAGCTTCCTCCCCATGGGGCTGGGCCAGGGTGGGTCTCCCTTTGCACTGCCTCCTCCCTACCTCCTCTCTTAAAACCTCATCACTCATCCTTATGATAGTCTTGCAAGGTTGGCATGGTTACCCTCATTTCACCGATGGGGAAGCTTGGAGAGGGAGAGGGAAATGACTGACTTGTTTTTGAGAATGTTATCATTCCTTCATCAATTAAAAAAAAATAAGCATCTACTCTGTTCTGGGCTCTGAGGATGTAGCAGTGAACATGACAGAAAAGCCCTCCTGGGGTTGACATTCTAGTGGGAGAGAAAACAAAACGAGTAAATAAGTGAACTAAATGATCTCCAGTTATAAGTGCTATGAAGCCCACAGATCCTGGAGACAGGGCTGAGAAAGAGGGGACTGATTTCTTTAGAGCAGTTGGTCAGGGAGAGCCTCCCTGAGGAGATGACCTTGAGCTGAGAGCTGGGGGAGGGAGGAGAGGGGCCCAGCTAAGAGCAGCAGTCTGGGCCGAAAGAACAGTGGCCAGAACTTACTTCTTATGTCCAGTTGAGGTAGGTACTATTGTTCCATTTTACTGATGTGCAGACTAAGGCCCAGTGAGGTTAACTGAAACCAGTGAGCAGTAGGAGAAGCCTCGAGGTAAGGAACAAGGAAAGAGGTGGGCTCTTTCTAGGAATTTACTGGAGATCTGAGCAGCTAGAGTAAGTGAAGAAGCAGGGAGTGATCTTCAACTTGGTCTGTGGTTTCTTATTTCCCAGAGCTTCCCTGAATAGGAGTACAGTATAAACCAAAGCTTGTTTGGGAGATGAGCAGCTCGTCCTGGGGATGGAGGTGGGGATTTTGCTGTCAGGTGTTCAAAACCTCCCCAAATCCCTGAAGAGAGGAAGAAAAAACTGACCTTCTCTGCCCAAATCCTGGCTGGGCACTGGAGGACCGGCCTGAGCCTAGGCCCTCCCAAGGCTGGGTCCATCTCCAAGAAGATGTTGCCCACTGTCCCCAGCTGCCTCCTTTGAGGACTGTTCAGCAGGCTGCTCAGCCTCAGTTTCCCATCTGTAGAATGGGGAGAACAGTAGTTTCTGTCTCACAAGGTTGTTGTGAGGATTAAATGAAGTATTATGTGAATTCCTACCACACACATAAGCTCATGCATTGTGGGCTCATTCTATGGCTTATTATTAACCCCGAAGCAAAACTGTGAGGTGGGGCTCAGCTTGTCCATTTCACAGACAGGGACCTAAAGTCCAGGATGGGAAACTGATGTGGCTCAGCTGGTGAACCCAGGCCTCGTCCACTGCCTCGGGCCAGGCCCAGAAGGTCCTATCTTGTGCCTCGGGGCTCCGGTCCCACGCTCACAAGCCCCTTGCCATGTGGCAAACCCTCTGGAGGCTACAAGTGGCTTTGATGGATAGGATTCTGGCAGCAGCAGGAAGCAGCCCTGCCCAGCCCGCTGGCTAAGAGGAAAAGCAGAGAAGAGCAGCGGAGGGGGGCAGACCCACCTGCCAGCTGAGCCCCGCCTCCCACAGCTGCTCAGAAGCAGCCTCCGCGCCCCTGCCCCCCTGCCCTGAGGGCCATTGCTGTCACAGTTCAGGCCCTGCGGTCTCTAGTGGAGACTGTGCCGCCCCTCTTGAGGCCTGTAGGGTGTCCCCTGTTGATTCAGCATCCACAGCGCCCCAGAGGGAAGTTTTTAAAGTATATTTGACATGGCTGTTCCCCTCCTAGAATTCAAAGTCCTGGCCCTTCCGGAGCTAGTGCGCGCTGCCTCTCCCCCTCCTTGGCCCTGACAAATTCCGAACCACCTGCAGCCCTGGGCTTTGCACGTGCTGTTTCCTTCCACTGGATGGCCCCAGCCCTCTCCCCTCTCCCCGGGTGACCAGACTGGCTTGCCACACTCAGGTAAGTGTCACTTCTTAACCACAGCATCATCCCAGCTGCCTACATTACGGTGGGCTTTGCAGTCAAGCCTGGGTTTGACTCCCAGCTCCACTATGTGTAACTGTGGACCCTGGTCAACTCACTTCATCTCCGCAAGCCTCAGTGGACTCCTCTGGAAAATGAGGATACTAATACCTAACTCACACAGGGTTTTAGAAAGGGTTTGATGAGAAATCAAAGGCAGTGCTGGTCACACAGTAGGAATTCACAAAATGGAATTTCCCTTTTTCCCTGAGCGTTTTATTCATCACTGTAATGGAACAGAGACTACCAAAGTAAACACTGTGGGGAAATAACAAAAGTTCTTAAAGATCATGACCCACTTCTGGAGATGTGAACTGGGTTCTGCTTCTGTACTAAGAGTGAAGTTCCAGAATAGTCCCTTCAGGTCTATCCCTAGACTAGTCTGAGCAAGCAAAACTCCCTCTCCAAAGCAGCACCCTGACTAAACCCTCCAGCCACAGCAGCTTCGACAAGGTCAGGCTCCCAGGCCTGGATCCTTGCCTTTTGCCCTTTTGAAGGCACAGAGCCAGTCTGCCACCCATGGGAGCCTTTCGGAAGACCCTGCCCATTCTGGGAGCCACTGAAACTTAGTGGGTAAAGACAGAAAACCCATCCTGCCCTCCACACACAGCCTGGAGCTGAAGATGTCTGGGTGGGAGCCCAGCCCGTCCTCTACCTCTGAGCCTTGGTCTTCATGGTAAAATGAGAACAATTCCTACCCCACAGCTTTGTTGGAGGATTAAATAGGACGCTGTGTGTTAAGTGCCCAATAAGTGTTAAGCTCCTTCTGCTAACAAGCTCCCTTTGGGTCTTTCATGTGTGGGTCCCTTGTCTGGAATGTCCTTCCTCCATCTCTGTCAAAATTCTGTTCATCCTTCAAGGCTTGGCCCAACCGGATGTATCAATTCCTTCTCCGAGCCTTCAGGGCACCTGGAGATTTCATGCTCTGTTGCCCCACTAGACTAGCGCTTTGAGGCCAGGGCTCCCATGAGGATGGACAATGGACCAAGAGCACAGCTCTGAGTCCCGGCCTGCCCAGGGACCTCAGACAGGACATAATGACCTCCCAGATCTTGATGTTCTTACCTGTAAGAGATGGGGCAGCACTGGGTGACGCTGGGGCCTCTTCTAACTACAGGTAACTGTAAGGCTTCAGTCCACGTCAGGCCTCCTCCTCCCTGCTTCCCCTCATGCAGGCACAGGAGACTTTTCAGGATGGCTTTGTGGTCCCAGATGGCTCCTTCTGTGTCCAAAACTCACCTGTATTGTTGCAATCAACCTCAACCTCTATCTTTTGGTTAGTACTTTCTCAGGAAAACCTCGCATGCCATATTCCTTTACTTTTAGTCCGAATTAACCACAGTACCGTCTTGGCTGGCCCCCCTCCTGCCTGTTTCCGACTCCATTCTCCATGCCGGCAGCCAGAACAAGGCTTTTAACATGTAAACCCAATCACATCAGTCCACCACCTGAAACTCCACTGGTCCCTAGCACCTGCACAGTTTTCAAACTTTTTGTTTATATGCCTGTTTTTAGCACCAGAATCCTCTTACCAGATGGAGTCTTTCTAATAGTCCTAAAATGTCTAACAATTAAGAAAGGTATTACTCAGGGGCGCCTGGGTGGCTCAGTTGGTTGAGCGTCTGACTCTTGGTTTCAGCCCAGGTCATGATCTCAGGGTTGTGAGATCAAGCCCCACGTTGGGCTCTGAGCTCAGCAGAGAGTCTGCTTGAGTTTCTCTCTCCCTCTCCCTCTGCCCCTGCTTTCTCTCTCTCTCTAAAATAAATAAATTAATCTTTAAAAAAAGAGAAAAAAGGTATTTCTGTGGCTGAGGAGGGATGGGAAGCACAAGGCCAGCCTGGAGGGTTACCTAGTTGCCTACACTACACCCTCCCACTTCTGCAAGACAGACAGACAGACACACAGCACAGACATACAGATAGACACACACACACAGACACACACACACACAGACACACACATGGCAGCCTCTGAAGCCTGGGCGCTGGACCTCGCCACAATGCCTGCGAGCTGGCCTCAGGCTTGCTTCCACACAGTTCTCGCTCCCTCAGAGATCTCCACCCCTTCACCTGAGTCCCTCAACTCAGCTGGTCAGGCCCCCCCCCCCAAGCTCTCTCTCCTTTGCAGCCCTAGGGACAGAGGGAGGTTTTTTTGTTTTTTAAAAGATGTATCCATTTATTCCAGAAAGAGAGCGAGCACGTGCAAGCGGGGAGGGGGCAGAGGGAAAGAAAATCTCAAGCTGACTTCACACTGAGTGCCGAGCCCCACGCAGGGCCAATCCCAGGACCCGGAGATCACGACCTGAGCTGAAATTAAGAGTCAGAGGTTTAACTGACTGAGCCACCCAGGTGCCCCAGACACAGAGGCATTTTTCACTCACCCTATAGCAGGGCTGCTCCCTGTGTTTTTTATTCATCAGTGTAGCCCACTGCCTAGCCCAGGCCCAGGCCCAGGCCCAGCTTATAAATACTTGCTGAATGAACAGCCCCTCCACATACAGGTAGGACAAGACTCAAGATAGATGAAGCCACTTACCTGTCACACAGCGGATCAAGAATTGAGAACTATGGACTCTCCCCCAGCTCTTTCCATTAAACTGCCCCAATTCCTTTGTCCCTTTCTGTCCTCAATGGAGGATTCAAAACTAATTCTGGATTCCTTCTTGGCTGTCAAGGTCAGTGACTCGCTCCTACTATCAGAACTCAGCAGGAGGCCTTTTGCTGTTTGATATCACCAACAGAACATCCTTTGAGAGTGTCACCCAGTGGCATTGGAAGGTTCTGGAAAAAGTGAAACCCTTCAACATCCTCTTCCTGGTGGTAAGCCACAAGAGAGACCTGGTGCCTGAGCACAGCTGATGCCGGAGGAAGGGGAGAAGCTGGCTGCCTCTCTGGGTGCGCACCTTGGCCAAGAGCAACAGGAACATCAGCATAGCCTCAAGAGATCTACGAGGCTTGAAGAGAAGGGCTCTGGGCTCAAATTCCGAGTGGGAGGGAGTGAAAAGCAGGGCAAGGACAATGTGCCTATGCTGGTGACCCCTGGATGGAACAGCCAGGCCCTCTGAAGCCCAAGGAACCCTCATAATCCACAAGGGCTATGCTGGGCTCAGGACGGGATGATGCTAGGTGCCACTGAAGGTCATGACCTTGAGGTCTTAGGGGCCTGGTTTCCTTTGCATGATGGTGAAAATACCAGGATCAGGGATATCAACAACTAAGAACAGAAAAGGCACCCGCACAGATGGGCCTTTCCCCAGGTTACTGCCATCCTTTCTTAGGGCCAAGGATGAACTCCAGGAGTTCCAGAAGAGCAGGTCAAAAAAGGTTTTGCCAAAACCAGGATGCCTCTTCAGTTTGGGGTTCATGAGAGAAGGTCACTCTGCCCCATTTTTATGGCAGAGAAACTGGACTCAAACTCCTACTCATGGTATGGCCTTCCTTGGAGTAAAATAATAGAAAAATTCCTGGGTTTTTTCTCCTCACAGAAATGAATAATGGTGCTGCCACCTGCTGACAGAGAGCTACATCCAGCCTTCCTTGTCCTCTTAACTCCCTCTGGCCTTTCAAAGGCTGTAAGCCATGTACCCTGTCTTTCGATTAATAACTTCTTTATTCTGGAAAAGCAAATGAAAGTCATATTCATATAAACACTGACATTACAAAGTACAGGGAAAAGGGGAAGGGAGAAGAAACACAAACCTCTACAAATCCTGCTAATACTGTCTCACCAAACAAGACCATAATGCTTTGTCCCATATTCAATCACTTATATAATAAACCACAAATAAAATCTTCTCTGGAAGATACATCGTTCCTCTTTGAGACGGCAGGGAAAAGGGACTGGAAGTTGGGGTAGGAGGCTTTATTCTTTTGGCAGATCCTCTCAGTCATTATAGATATTGCTGCACTGTTAATAAAAAATATATGCTTCTCTGTAAAGCATTAAAAAAAAAATCCAAGGATGAGATGGCTGAGGTCTCAGCTCAAGTATCTCCAAATACATTGTTGTCCATTCCCTGACCTTCCCGTGTGTTATTTCTTGGTTGTTTTCCGGATCAGTGCCATTCTCTGAAAGGAGAGTGAAATAACCAATTACACAGCTTAGAGTCAGGAACTTTCCCAGTCACCCACGTGGGGCACGGTCTATACCACAAGCCAGAGCCCTGGGGAACCTACATTCACAGGGCAGCTCAGCAGGCTCCTTTGAGCCTGAGAGCAGTCTTCAGGGCCCCAAGAGATGTTTAGATAGTGGATCCATTTCATTGACCAAAAGACCCAAACTGCTGGAGGTTAGCAGGATGGCAAAAAGGTTAAAACCAGATGATAGCTCTTGTCTTCTGGGAACTGAGGGGCCAGGCCATCCAAGTGTGTGTTTCCAGGCCCCCAGACTAATCTCTCTGAGGATGAAGAAAATAGGGAAGGGGGCTGTTCCAAGCCTGTGGCCACACATAAAGGGAGCTGACATTTCACACTTGATGACCTACAATGAAGGAAATGGACACTAACAATTTCCACCACAACCCATCAGGGAAACATTCAGGTCATGGGGGTTTCAAATTTTACTATTACCAGCCCACTGGCCAAATTACTGATTTGCTTTGTTTACTCTTTTGACCAAGACACTGTCCTAATATTATGATACTTGCTGAGAGAGAGAGAGAGAGCGCTGAAAAGTAGGTAATTTGGAAACAGCCAAAATGACCATCCACTGTCTGAAGGGACTCCCTTCTGAAGAATACTGTGGCCCTTTGATTCAGGCTATTGGTGACTTCCCTGTAGAGCTTCCTCTGTGAGGTCTGTAAACATACACACTCCACAGATCCAGGCTATGGACAAGCAAGGGACACTCAGCCAGAACCACCCAAATGTGCCCATCAAGCTTGGAAAAAGCTCACTTTTCAAATCAGAGCAGCCAGTTAAATTAAGCCTTTGTTAAAAGGAAGCCATCATTGCTATTAGACTGACCGATGAGAGAGACAACTTGTTGCACAGCAGAAGTGGAGTTAGGTTCTTGTACTGACCCCTCAAGTCTGCAGTCAGAGGGACAGAGAACAAATGGCAAGTTGGGACAGAGGCCAGAAGGCCTGGCACAGCAGCCTGCGTGCTACCCTCCAGCACAAGTACGGCCTATCTCTCCTTTCTTTTTTTTTTAAAGATTTTATTTATTTATTTGCCAGAGAGAGAGAGAGAGGGAGACTACAAGCAGGGGGAGTGGCAGAGGGAGAAGCAGGCAAGGAGCCCGACGCGGGACTCAATCCCAGGACCCTGAAATCATGACCTGAGCCCAAGGCAGACGCTTAACGACTGAGCCACCCAGGCGCCCCTCTCTCCTTTCTTTAAACTGCCCTCTAGTGAGAGGGCCACACACGACGTTCCAATCAGCCACAGTGCAGAGAGATTTCATTAGGGAGATGTGGACGGGGCGAGTTCTGTCCATATTAGAAGAACCTACAATTAACAGCTTTAAGTGACACCCATCAGGGTTGACAGGAAAAACTGAGACCCCATGTGGGAACAGCAGAGTACCACAGAAGTAACTGACTGTTCTCCTGTGGAGTCCTGCTGCCTCTTGCCCTCTCTGATCTTTGGTCCAGGAGGCAGAGCTTCCTGTGTGGAGGGAGTGACAAAGTGCAGGGACCATAGCTGTGTGCGCTCCCTCAGAGACAGCTCAAGGGATGGACTGTGGCTGCCCTGGGTTTCTGATGGCTCCTCACCTGTTTATGGGCCTCTGTGGTGCAAGCCTTTTTGTAGGGTCGGATTTCTTCAGAGCCAAATCCTGGGATCCACATGTTCCACTGGCGTTCTGCAAGGAAGAGGCCAGCACAGAGATAAGGGGGCAGTGAAGGCAGGATCAGGGTGCAGTGTGACCCTCGGACAAGGGTCAGGGAGGACTAATCTGAGCGAGCAACTGTAGTAATGAACAGTGGCCCTACAGACAGGTCTATGGAATACAAATGGAGAATCACATGTGGTGCCTCCAAGGTTTTAAATGACACCATTCGACCTTCTTGCAAAGATAAAGGAGTAACTGAGTCCAGGCTGTGAGCACTGAGCCCTAAGGTTTCCATGCAGCTCCACAGAAGAGGAAATCCCTCTGTTTCTTCAGTTGTCTTTCTTTCTTTTTTTTAAGTAGGCTCCATGCCCAATGTGGGGCTCGAACTCATGATGCCGAGATCAAGAGTCACACACTCCACTGACTGAGTCAGCCAGGTGCCCCTTCAGTTGTCTTACTCCTATGTTCAAAGTCACCCCTCTCAAACCCAAAGGAAGAGGAGGAGCAGACAGGCATTCCTAGTGTTCAGGAGTTAAGAGCTGAGTTCCAGCTCTGCTGCTTCACTGTGGAGCTGGATGACGCTGGGTCTCAGTTTCTTCATCTTTTACATGGTAGTAACAACTGTAATAACCACCTCGTAGGGCGGTTGAGAGCACTCAAGGGCACAGTGCAATCCCAGAGCCTGGGATAAATGCACAGAGACATGGGTGAGTCCATGCCACAGCCCTGTGTCCCGGTGCCAGTGGATATGTCATCCCTGTGAGAGTGTCACCAGAAGTTCCCACAGGGCAGAGATTCCATTTATTAGACTGTGTCAGTAACTGGCATAGCTACATGGGCCCAAAGCCACAAATAAAAGTGTGTTGCACTTTAAGTATACCCAATATAAAAAATTATACTTACACAAGATTATTTAGGGAATAAGTCTACTCAAAAGGAGTTACATACTTTATCATACTCCCCGAAAGCAGTAAAAACAGACTTACAAATCTGTTTTGCCCCACGCACAGCACTTACTTAAATTGAATATTAGTGGTTTTATAGTTATACTTTGTGTCTAACGTACAGTAACTACTGGGTGCATGAATGATTCATGTTTGGTTCTAGAAGAATTTTATATATAGCTCTCCTCCAATATTTTTTTTTAAAGATTTTATTTATTTATTTTGACAGGGAGAGACACAGTGAGAGAGGGAACAGAAGCAGGAGGAGTGGGAGAGGGAGAAGCAGGCTTCCCGTCAAGCGGGGGAGCCCGATGCGGGGCTCGATCCCAGGACCCTGGGATCATGACCCGAGCCGAAGTCAGACGCTTAACAACTGAGCCACCCAGGCACCTTGTCTTTTTTTTTTTTTTTAAAGGTTTTATTTAGGGGTGCCTGGGTGGCTCAGTCATTAGGCGCCTGCCTTTGGCTCAGGTCATGATCCCAGGGTCCTGGGATCGAGCCCCGCATCGGGGTCCCTGCTCAGCGGGGGGCCTGCTTCTCCCTCTCCCACTCCCCTGCTTGTGTTCCCTCTCTCGCTGTCTCTCTCTCTGTCAAATAAATAAATAAAATCTTAAAAAAAAAAGATTTTATTTATTTGTCAGAGAGAGAGAGAGAGCACAAGCAGAGAGAGTGGCAGGCAGAGGGAGAAGCAGGCTCCCCACTGAGCAAGGAGCCCAATGTGGAACTTGATCCCAGGATCCCGGGATTATGACCTGAGTAGAAGGCAGACGCCCAACCAACTGAGCCACCTAGATGTCCCTCCTCCAATATTTCTTTGAAAATAAAAATGCTGAAGGCTTCTGCTAATAATATCTGTTATCAGTACTTGAAAGTGACACTGAGATCATTCTTTGGGAATTAAACTTTACAATCCACACAAAGTGGATCAGGATATGGATCTGCAAAGTCTCTTTAAAGAAAGAGTAGTGGTGCGCATGGCTGACTCACTTGGTGGAGCATGCGACTCTTGATCTCGGGGTTTTGAGTTCAAGCCCCACATTAGGTGTAGAGATTACATAAAAAAACAAAATCTTAGGGGCACCTGAGTGGTGCAGTCGGGTGAGCAACCATCTCTTGGTTTCAGCTCAGGTCCGGATCTCGAGGTCATGGGACTGAGCCCCGACTTGGGCTCCGCACTTAGCAGGGAGTGTACTTAAGACTTTCTCTCCCTCTCTCTCTACCCCTCCCCCTGGCTCTCTCTCTCTCAAATAAATAAATAAATCCTGGATTGCTGGGTAGCTCAGTTAGTTAGGTGTCCAACTCTTGGTTTCAGCTGAGATCATGATCTCAGCGTCAAGGGATTGAGCCCCCATCTGGCTCCTCACTCAGTGTGGGGTCTGCTTGAGAGTCTCTCCCTTTCCCTCTCCCTGCTTGTTCTCTCTCCAAAATAAATGAATAAAATCTTTAAAAAAATTAAAATAAATAAATCTTTAAAAAATTTTTTTTTAAATCTGAAAAAAAAGCTACCAGGCAAGAATGCACACACAGTAAATATGTGTAGCAAAATATTTAAATATGCATTTGTTTTTTAAGATTTTATTTATTTGACAGAAAGCATAAGCTGAGGGGAGGCACAGCAGGAGAGGAGAAGCAGGGCTCAATCCCAGGACCCCAGGATCACAACCTGAGCCGAAGGCAGACACTTAACTTGACTGAGCCACCCAGGTATCCCTAAATGTGCATGTATTTATATTTTATATAATATTAATGTAATAGCAACAACAATCATTTAGTGACTAAAAGGTATAGTAAAATTGTGTGGCATAGGGGTGCCTGGGTGTCTCAGTCGTTAAGCGTCTGCCTTCGGCTCAGGTCATGATCCCAGGGTCCTGGGATCAAGCCTTCCATTAGGCTCCCTGCTTGGCAGGAAGCCTGCTTCTCCCTCTCCCACTCCCCCTGCTTGTGTTCCCTCTCTCGATGTGTCTCTCTCTGTCAAATAAATAAATAAAATCTTTTAAAAAAAATGTGTGGCATAAAGCAACATTGTACAAAGCATTCCATGTACATATGTCATTGAACTTTTATATTTCTCAAGACTTTATCCATCAGAAGGGGAGGTTAGTCAATTATGCAAGTATAGGAAATCGGGTCAGAAGCAAACCCGGCTCTGCCCATCCCAGTGTGTCAGGAGAGAGGTGGTGTCCAGAGTTTACAGCTCCATTGGCAAGCTTATCTTTGTTGGGGTAGTGGTGTGCAGCAGACCTAGGTGGTCTGGTGCCATTCAATACCAGGTTCCCTAATTCCCCACGCTCCGATCCCATACCGCCCCCCCCCCAAGCAATCTTCTGATTATGATTCAGCCTCCATTAGGCCTGCTACAGAAGCTGTTCTGGCAATGCAGAATTGTGAATATTCTTGTTACTATGATAATTACTTCTCACCCTTAATGAATAAACTAATATTCTAATTGTATTATCAATAATTAAAATACAAAAATAGGAATGCCAAACTCTCAAAGTAATATAATCTGGTGTGTGTGGGGTTTTTGAGGCAAGATATTATACATAAAATTTACCATTTTAACCATTTTTTAGTATACAGTTCGGTGGCATTCAGCACATTTACACTGTTGTGCAACCATTACCACTATCCATTTCCAAAACGTTTTCATCATCTCAAATTAAAACTCTGTACACATTAAATAAGTCCCCATTTCCCCTCCCACAGCCCCTTGTCACCACCATTCTACTTTCTGTCTCTATCAATTTGCGTTGTGATGGTTTTAAAACATGTCTGCAAATTCCGTTACATGCTTCCCATCAAGAAGTGCAGCCTAGGGACGTCTGGGTGGCTCAGTGGTTAAGCGTCTGACTTCAGCCAGGTCATGATCCCAGGGTCCTGGGATCGAGCCCCACATTGGGCTCCCTGCTCAGTAGGAAGCCTGTTTCTCCCTCTCCCACTCCCCCTGCTTGTGTTCCTGCTCTCGCTATCTCTCTCTCTGTCAAATAAATAAATAAAATCTTAAAAAAAAAAAAAGAAGGGGCGCCTGGGTGGCTCAGTTGGTTAAGCGACTGCCTTTGGCTCAGGTCATGATCCTGGAGTCCCGGGATCGAGTCCCGCATTGGGCTCCCTGCTCGGCGGGGAGTCTGCTTCTCCCTCTCCCACTCCCCGTTTGTGTTCCCTCTCTCGCTGTGTCTTTCTCTGTCAAATAAATAAATAAAATCTTTAAAAAAAAGAAGAAGAAGAAGAAGAAGTGGAGCCTATGTTCCTTCCCCTTGAACCTGGCCATATCTTTGTGATAGCCTCAAAGAATAGAATTTAGGGGGTGCCTGGGTGGTTCAGTCGGTAAAGCATCTGACTCTTGATTTTGGCTCAGGTCATGATCTCAGGGTCTTGAGATCGAGCCCTGCATTGTTGGCTCCAAGCTCAGCGGGGAGTCTGCTGCTTTCCTTCTCCCTCTCCCCCGCCCCTCCCCTGCTTGCAAGCCCTCCCCCAAATAAATAAATAAATAAATCCATCCATACATAAATCTATCTTTAGGAAAAAAAATAGAATTCAGTAGGAATGATGCTGTGTGACTTCAGACACTACATTAGTAAAGGCCGTGCAATTTCTGCCAGGTAGTTATGGGACACACACATCCTGGTAGCCTTCAGCTACCATGTAAGAAGTCCACCTATCCTGGGACTGCACAGGATGAGACCATGTTGAGAGACTGCAGAGAGAGGGAGACCTGTGGAGTCCCAGGTTGTTCTTTTTTTTTTAAAGATTCATTTATTTTAGAGAGAGAAAGAGAGAGAGCACGAGCAGGAGGGGCAGAGGGAGAGGGAGCAAGAATCTCAAGCAGACTCCTCACTGAGCCTGACTCGGGGCTCAATCTCACAACCCTGAGATCACAACCTGAGCCAGAACCAAGATTTTGACACTTAACTGACTGTGCCACCCAGGCGCCCCTGGAATCCCAGCATTTTGAGAGTTTCTAGCCCCAATATCAGACTTGGACATGATGAAACTCTGTTATGGGTCGAATTGTGTCCCTCAAAAAAGACATGTTTAAGTCCTAACCCCCAGTACCTCAGAATATACTGGAAATAGGGTTATTGCAGATACGATTAATTAAGATGAGGTCGTACAGGAGTAGGGTGGGCCCTTAATCCTGTATGACTGGCATCCCATGAGAGGAGAAGAGACAGAAAGAGGGACACACACAAGGGAGAAGGCCACGTGGAGACCGAGGCATAGACAGAGTGATGCAACTATACACAGGGAATGCCAAGGATTGCTAGCCACCCCAGCAGCTAGGAAAAGGTGAGGAAGGATTCTTCACAGAAGCACTGGAGGGATCACGGCCCTCCTGATACCTTGATTTTAGGTTTTTGGCCTCCAGAAATGTGAGAGAATAAATTTTGTTGTTTTAAGCTACCCAGTTTGTGGCACTTTGTTACAGTAGCCCTAGGAGACTAATACATCTTCCTTCAAAACAATCTCAGCCCTAGGTACCACCTGACTTTAATTACATGAGACCCTCAGCAAAACTGCCTAGCTAAGCCCAGTCAACCCCCAGACATATGAACAAAATAAACAATTGTTACTGTTTTAAGCCATTGTTATCATTTTAAGTTTGTTATCTAATAATAGATAATTGGAATATCTGTCCTCTGTTATTAAAACCAGCAATATGAACCAGAAGTATGTTACTTATTCCACCAAGATTACCAGCATATCCCCAAGCTGTATCCTCCTGTCACCGGGAAGGAAGCCTTTCAGTAATTACTCATGGGCTGATCTATACTGAATCCCTTAATTTCTTCTGCCTCATTCAGTTGGCCTGATTATCTTTGTACTCACAAGATTGTTCACTTTCTTTTGAGCACATTGTAACCAGTGCAGAAGGGGGCTTATTCATTTCCCAAGTGATGATGTTAGCAATGTTAGCAAGTATCTCTCAGAAAAACCCAAGCTTGAATTTAGTGTCTGGTAAGTAGAAAAATGGAATACAAAATTATATGTACATTATGATTATAATTTTTTGGGGGGGAGGGGCACCTGGGTGGCTCAGTCGGTTAAGCGTCTGCCTTCAGCTCAGGTCATGATCTCAGGGTCCTGGGATCGAGTCCCGCATCGGGCTCCCTGCTCGGCGGAGAGCCTGCTTCTCCCTCCCCCTTTGCCTGCCTCTCTGCCTACTTGTGCTCTCTATCTCTCTGTCAAATAAATAAATAAAATCTTTAAAAAAAAGATAATAATAATAATAATTTTTTGGGGGGGGAATGGATAAATAGGCTAAAAACTGGAAGAGAAACACCATTATTTAAATGGTGGAGCCATAATAGCTACATTTACAAAACTCTTACTTTGTGCCAGGCCCCGAGCCAGTCACCTGACAAATATAACCCATAATTCTCACGATCACCCTGTAAGGATGGTATTATGATCTCTACTTTACAAATGAGAAAACAGGCTCTAAGAGAAAGTAAGGAGGAAGGACAAGGTGATACAGATAGAAAGTGGCAAACCCAATGCCTGGGCTTATTCTCCTGACCATGGATGGATTTCTCTTCTCTGTGTGATGCTAATTGAATGAATCCATCCATCCCGGAGCCCAAAAGTCTAATCCTGACATGAAAGTTCCTCTGACTACATGTTCCTGGTGGTCCTGAAGGAGCAACAGTGTGGATGCCTCAGGGAGAAACGAGACAACATACCTAGATGCAGCTGGACATCTTTCACCTCCAGGGTGCTGGACTTGCGATGCCGAGCAAGCTGGCAGGCCGCTGTCACCACACTTTCAATAAAATCATCAGCAATCTGCAGCAGCATCTGGGAGACAAAAGTGGGGGAGAGTAACCATGACATTGGCAGAACAGGCTCCTGTTGCTGGGACAACTGTGTCTGCTTGAATCACATATTTAGTTAGGCTTTCTATTAGAAGGCCTGGAATCAGCATTTGGACTACGGTGAAGATGAGGAGGAGTGAGGACAACACTAGAAACACATCAACTCATTAAGCAGGTTGAGTGCAACTCACACGTTTCTGAGGACGTTATTCTCTGTACTTTCTACCTAGAGGGATCAACCAGCCCAATCCCTCACCCTCATATTTTCTTCAGAATTAAATGGGAAAACAAAAGTGAATCATTATACTTCCTCATTCACAGTCTCTTAAAGCATTTTTATTTCCATTAATCTCACCAAGTCCTTATACTAATCCTGTGAAAAAAGTGGGGCAGGGATTTTATCCTCCTTCTATACAGAGGGTGCTGACTCACGGCCATGCAACTGCTAAGCAGTGGACCCAGGACTTGACTTTGAGGTTCCATGTCCAAAACCTGGGTTCCTTCCACTTCACTATCAATTATCCTGGACTATGTGAAGAATAAAAGAATTTTGAAGCTAAAAATCTATGTGAAAAAAATTGGAATTTTCGTCAGTTTGTTCCCCATGGCTTCCTCTGCTGACCAAAAATAAAGTAAAATTACAACCATGGATAGACATTACTTATTCTGCTAGACCATTATTGCATTGTCATCTTTCCTATGAAACCAAATGGATACCATCTAATGGAGAGACCGACCCTCCCTCCCTCCCTCTCTTTTTTTTTTTTTTTTAAAGATTTTATTCATTTATTTGACAGAGAGAGAGAACAAGTAGGCAGAGAGGCAGGCAGAGGGAGAGGGAGAAGCAGGCTTCCCTCTGAGTGGGGAGCCCGATGCGGGGCTCGATCCCAGGACCCTGGGATCATGACCTGAGCCGAAGGCAGCGGCTTAACCAACTGAGCCAGCCAGGCGCTCCTCTCTCTTTCTTTTTAAAGTAAGCTCTTGGGGTGCCTGGGTGGCTCAGTTGGTTGGGCGTCTGCCTTTGGCTCAGGTCGTGATCCCAGGGTCCAGGGATCGAGCCCCGCATCCAGCTCCGTGCTTCTCCATCTCCTCTGCCCCTCCTCCCTGCCTATGCTCTCTCTCTCGCACACTCTATCTCTCTTAAATAAATGAATAAAACCTTAAAAAGAAAGAAAAAGTAAGGTCTATGCCCAATGTGGGGCTTGAATTCACCACCCCAAGACCAAGAGTCGCACGCTCTACCAACTGAGTCAGCCAAGCACCCCCTAATGGAGAGATTTCTGATTAAACATGGCAGATCAATTCCAAAAATGACCTCCTCTCCTTCCCTAAATGCACTAAAATAACAGTAAAGGAAAAAAAGACATATAAATCCACAAAGACAATAAGAACAGAAGAGAAAAACTTAAGAGAATCCAATTTTAAAGTAAAATTTTTTTTAAAGATTTTATTTATTTATTTGACAGAGAGGGAGAGAGAGCGTGCACAAGCAGGGGGAGCAGGAGAGGGAGAAGCAGGCTTCCCGCCTAGCAGGGAGCCCGATGCGGGGCTCGATCCCAGGACCCTGAGATCATGACCCGAGCTGAAGGCAGACGCTTAAACAACTGAGCCACCCAGGCGCCCCTAAAGTAAATTTTTGCCAAAGAGATAACAGAGGAAAAGTGGGATCTGATATTGCAGACGGAAGGCACAACATAAGTGCCCACCGAAAGGACACCAATGAGAATTGACCTGATTTACCCCCTGCAACTCCTAGAAGATCCAGGTTCTGGAAGTGCCATTTATCACAGAATATTGGGCTGAGGCATGGAACTAAAGACTGAGAAATTACTACATGGTCTATATACAGACTAGTCTCCCATGTCCCCACACTCCAAAAGCAGCCAAGTGACCTCCCCACACATACCTTACCCAGAACACAGTAGGTTTATTCCCTCGAGAACTGAATAGGCATGGCTCTGGATTAGAATACACCAGACACAGCAGAGGGAGGGGACAGACACAGCCTCCCTCTCTTGCCTTTCTCCCATAATGTCAGAAGCTAGAGATAAACCCTCCAGATAGGAGCCTGGAGGATTTTTCTCTGGAGATCCTAAACAACTCCAGAGAAAAGACTTACAGATGCTGACATGTAGAGAATCCCCTATAAGAAGGCTGACTTCTGGACAAATTATTCTGAAGTGAAGCCAGTGGTTTGCTAAAGCTGGCTGAGTGGAGCTCATAAAAGCCAATTGATTATATGCATTTCTTCACAATCTTAAATTCACTAACGTGTGGATAGCTTAAAACAGGGCATACTGGGAATATTTACACCATAGAAATTATGAAATGTTAAGAATTAGGTTTTGTTTTTTTTTTTAAAGATTTTATTTATTTATTTGACAAAGAGAGCGAGAGCAGGAACACAAGCAGGGGAAGTGGGAGAGGGAGAAGTGGGCTTCCTGCCGAGCAGGGAGCCCGATGTGGGACTCGATCCCAGGACCCTGGGATCATGACCTGAGCCGAAGGCAGACGCTTAACGACTGAGCCACCCAGGCGCCCAAAAATTAGGGTCTTTCTCTCCACAGAGTTGGTCGCTAAACATTTACCAGTACGTTACTGAATGAAGCCCATCAGTAAGTTCTGCTTGAAATCAGTTATTTGTTTATTTTAACAATAAAGTTTTTTTTTAAGGTTTTATTTATTTATTTGACAGAGAGACACAGCGAGAGGGGGAGTGGGGGAAGGGGAGTGGGAGAAGGAGAAGCAGGCTACCTGCTGAGCAGGGAGCCCGACACAGGGCTCGATCCCAGGACCCTGGGATCATGACCCAAGCCAAAGGCAGTCACTTAATGACTGAGCCACCCAGGCGCCCCTCAAATCAGTTTTCTAGTGGCTCAGCCTTTAAGAACAGATAGTCAAGAACACCAAACATGTGAAGAAAATCTCCAACACTAAAAAGAAAATAAACAAACCAAAGGAGAAAAAAGGGACCCAGAAGACACTAAGATAATGCAGGGAAAAGAAGAAAATGTCGGGCGCCTGGGTGGCTCAGTTGGTTAAGCAACTGCCTTCGGCTCAGGTCACGATCCTGGAATCCCAGGATCGAGTCCCACATCGGGCTCCCAGCTCAGCAGGGAGTCTGCCTCTCCCTCTGACCCTCCCCCTTCTCATGTGCTCTCTCTCTCTCTCAAATAAATAAATAAAATCTTAAAAAAAAAAAAAAAGAAAATGTCAAAAAATGTAATTCCTCAGAGAGAAAGGTAAGAAAAGATATTGTAACCATAAAATAATAACAGAGTGGCTTAGGGATAAAACAGACCAATTAGCGGCACCTGGCTGGCCCAGTCAGTACCTTGTGCAATTCTTGATCTCCGGTTGTGAGTTTGAGCCCCACGCTGGGTGTAGAGATTACTTACAAAGTCAAATCTTAAAAAAAAAAAAGGACAAACTAGTCAACAAGAAAACCTCATGGGCATTAAAATTTTTATGCCAAAAAAAACCCCAAAAAACCTTAAAATAGGTTTAGAAGATAAACTAAGGAAAATCTCCCTAGCAAATAGAACTTAGAATTTCAAAGAAATGAGGGACACCTGGGTGGCTCAGTCGGTTAAACGTCTGCCTTCAGCTCAGTCATGATCCCAGGGATCAAGTCCCGTATCAGGCTCCTTGCTCAGCGGGGAGCCTGCTTCTCCCTCTGCCTGCCGCTCTCCCTGCTTGTGCTCTCTCTCTGACAAATAAATAAATAAAATCTTAACAACAAAAAAAGAATTTCAAAGAAATGAAAAATAGAAGAGCAAAGACAAAAAAACCTAAGAGGATCAATACAGAGGTTCAATATTCAACCGTCATTACAAAATGAAAGAGATGGGGCATCTGGGTGGCTCAGTTGGTTAAGAGTCCAACTCTTGGATTCGTTTGGCTCAGGTCCTGATCTCATGATCGAGCCCTGCATCGGGCTCTGTGCTCAGCGGGACTCTGCTTGGATATTTTCTCCCTGTGCCCCTTCCCCCGGCTCATGCGTGCTCTCTCTCAAATAAACAAATAAATCTTAAAAAAAAAAGAAAGAGGGCACCTGGGTGGCTCAGTCGTTAAGTGTCTGCCTTCAGCTGGGGTCATGATCCCAGGGTCCTGGGATCCACCCCACATCATCGGGCTCCCTGCTCAGCAGGAAGCCTGCTTCTCCCTCTCCCATTCCCCGTGCTTGTGTTCCCTCTCTCTGTCAAATAAATAAATAAAATCTTAAAAAAAATAAAAATAAAAAAGAATGAAAGCAAAAACAGAGAAGAAATTATCAAAAAACTAATATAAGAGGGCGCCTAGGTGGCTCACTCGATAAGCATCTCCCTTCAGCTCAGGTCATGATCCCAGGGTTCTGGGATCTAGCCCCACATTGGGCTTCCTGCTCAGCGGGAAGCCTGCTTCTCCCTCTCCCACTCCCCCTGCTTGTGTTCCCTCTCTCGCTGTGTCTCTGTCAAATAAATAAATAAAATCTTAAAAAAAAACTAATATAAGAAAATGGAAATCGCACACACTGCTGGTAGGAATGTAAAAGGGTGTGGCACTTTGGAAAAAACGGGCAGTTCCTCAAAGGAAAAACATAGTTACCACATGACTCCGCACTTCTACTCCCAAGTATATTACCAAGAAAGATGAAAACATATTTCCACACAAAAATTTATACATGAATTAAAAAAAAAGAAAAGAAACAAATAAAATTTACACGTGAATGTTCAAGCAACATCATTCATAATAACCAAAAAGTGGATACAACCCATCAACTGATGAATGGTTAAACAAAATACAGTATGTCCATACAATGGAAGAGTATTCTGCCATAAAAAGAAATGAGATACTCATACCCCTTACAACGGGAACTTTATTTATTTATTTAAAAGATTTTATTTGACACAGAGAGAGAAAGACAACACAAGCAGGGGGAGTGGGAGAGGGAGAAGCAGGCTTCTGGCGGAGCAGGGAGCCCGATGCGGGGCTCGATCCCAGGACCCTGGGACCATGACCTGAGCCGAAGGCAGACGCTTAACGACTGAGCCACCCAGGCGCCCCAGCAACAGGAGCTTTAAAAACATTATACGAAGTGAAAGAAGGCAGTCACAAACATCACATATCATGACTCTATTTATCTGAAATGTCCAGAATAGGCGAAGCTATAAAGAAGGAAAGTAAATTACTAGTTAGTTGCTTAAGGACTGAGGGTTGGGAAAAAATGGGAGTGATGGCTAATAGGTATGGGTTTCTTTCAGGGGTGAGGAAAATGTTCTAAAAATGACTTGTGTTAAACCCTAAGAGACTCTTTTTTTTTTTTTTTAAGATTTTCTTTATTTATTTGGGACACCTGGGTGGCTCAGTGGGTTAAGCCTCTGCCTTCAGTTCAGGTCATGATCCCAGGGTCCTGGGATCAAGTCCCATGTCGGGCTCCTTGCTCAGCAGGGAGCCCGATGCGGGGCTTGATCCCGGGACTCCAGGATCATGACCTGAGCTGAAGGCAGTCGCTTAACCAACTGAGCCACCCAGGCGCCCATAAATAAAATCTTTTTAAAAAATTTATTTATTTATTTATTTGACAGAGAGAGAGACACAGCGAGAGAGGGAACACAAGCAGGGGGAGTGGGAAAAGGAGAAGCAGGCTTCTCGAGGAGCAGGAAGCCCAAGGTGGGGCTCAATCTCAGGACTCCAGGATCATGACCTGAGCCGAAGGCAGACGCCTAAAGAGTGAGCCACCCAGGCGCCCCAACCCTAAGAGACTCTTAACTACAGGAAACAAACTGAGAGTTGCTGGAGGGGAGGTGGGTGGGGGGATGGGGTAACTGGGTGATGGACATTAAGGAGGGCACGTGATGTAACGAGCACTGGTTATTATATGCAACTGATGAATCACCAAACTCTACCTCTGAAACTAATAATATATTTTACGTTAAAAAAAATGTGTTGAGAGCTGCACAGTTCTGTGAAGAGACTAACAACCACTGAGCTGTAGATTTCAAATGAGTGGATTTTATGGTATATGAATTATATCTCAAAAAAACTGCTGCCTCAAACACCCCCCTACACATACACACACAAAGAGAGCAAATATTTTCCCTCTGGTTAAAAAAATAAAAATAAAAATGAAGTTATACTATTTTTGTAACCTGTATTTCTTTTCCCTGTCATTAAATATTCCTCTGCAAAGGCAAAACAGACAACAATAAGAAACCCCCAACCCTAAAATATACAAAATCATCCCAGAATTGAGGCACTCAAGTCCCCAAAATTAAAGCAGGCTCCAGGAACCCAGCACAACAAATGAAAAAAGATACATACTAAGACTCATATGAAAATTCAGAATTAAAGGAAGACTAAAAAAATTGGGATTAGAATAGCATGAGATTTGGGGCGCCTGGGTGGCTCAGTCAGTTAAGCCTCTGCCTTCAGCTGCCTTCAGGGTCCTGGGATCGAGCCCCGCATCAGGCTCCCTGCTCAGTAGGAAGCCTGCTTCTCCCTCTCCCACTCCCCCTGCTTGTGTTCCCTCTCTCGCTGTGTCTCTCTCTGTCAAATAAATAAATAAACTCTTTAAAAAAAAAAAAAGAATAGCATGAGATTTCTTTCGTTTTTAAGCAGGTTCCATGCCAAACGTGGGGCTCCATGAAAATATATATCTTTTCATAATCTAATTCTAAACTCACGCAAACTAAAAATTGTGAGGTTAGAATGTAAGATACTTTCAAACATTTGCTTCTCATCTATCCTTTTGTAGGCCGTAACAACAGCAAAAAAAAATGTGCTCTAACAAAAAAAGAGAGTAAATAAGAGGATGTGGGGGGCGCCTGGGTGGCTCAGTTGTTAAGCGTCTGCCTTTGGCTCAGGTCATGATCCTAGGGTTCTGGGATCAAGCCCCTCATCAGGCTCCTTGCTCCACAGGAAGCCTGCTTCTCCCTCTCCCACTCCCCCTGCTTGTGTTCCCTCTCTCGCTGTGTCTCTCTCTGTCAAATAAATAAAATCTTTAAAAAATAATAATAATAAAATAAAACCTTAAAAAAAAGTCAATTATCACCTTCAGTAGGTAGTACAAAACAGGACTTGGTTCAGTGGTGAACAATATGTACTTGATCAGAATAATGTCAATACTGATTTCTGAGTTATCTAAAAGTTGTGACAAAACTATATTGAAGGGACGCCTGGGTGGCTCAGTTGGTTAAGTGACTGCCTTCAGCTCAGGCCATGATCCTGGGGTCCTGGGATCAAGTCCCGTATCAGGCTCCTTGCTCGGTGGGGAGCCTGCTTCTCCCTCTGCCTGCCAGTCCCCCTGCTTGTTCTCTCTCTCTCTGACAAATAAATAAAATCCTTAAAATATATATATTAATCAGAAACTATATTAGAAAAATGAGGGAGGGGCACCTGGGTGGCTCAGTCGGTTAAGCGGCTGCCTTCGGCTCAGGTCATGATCCCAGGGTCCTGGGATCAAGCCCCGCATCAGGCTCCCTGCTCAGCGAGAGCCTGCTTCTCCCTCTCCCTCTGCCTGCCGCTCTGCCTACTTGTGCTCTCTCTCTCTCTGTCAAATAAATAAATAAATAATATCTTTAGAAAAATGAGGGAAAGGAAAGCATGGATGGACATGTGTGTGGCTTAACAAAATTGTCATCTACAGGAAGTCAATAGACAGAAACCAAAGAGTATCTGTTTAAGTGTATTACTTAGAAATATGGAGGAGTATGATAGAAACAACTACAACTGTTGAAAGTGATTGCCTATGAGCAGCAAACTAAGCCCTTTCCACCAAGCAAAAGTAGCAGCAGCGGCTAGGTATAAAGTGTAGGCATTCTCCCAGGTGATTTGTAGAAGTCATTCCACGGGACCCTCACAATAACCCTGTCGGTAAATAATACCACACCCTACCAACACGAGAGGAAGCTGAGTCTCAAAAAGCTTCAGTGACATGTCCACAGCTACAAAGCTGGTAAGTGGCAGAGCCAAGATTCAAATTCAGATGTGTCTGCCTCTGAAGTCTATGCTCTTAACCGCTATTATGTATTAGCTCTCAGGGACCCAGACTCATCATGCCCAACTCCATCTTACCTCCTCCACATCTTCATCCAATTGCTCATTAGGATCCACTTCTCTTACTAAGTCTTGTAATTTCTTCTTGGTCAATACCTAAAGTTAATTGGGAGAAGATTTTTCAGCCAAGTATTAAGGAAACAGAACACTTCATTACCCTCTAATGAAGAAATGCTGTCAATTTGTTGGGTTTAGTTTCTACCTTCCAAAAGTTAACAGTCTGGCCTACCTGGTGGTCTGCTCCAAGACTACACTCCCAAGACAGAAGCGGCCTAGGGAAAGGCTAAAAGAGCAGTGTGGAAGAGGCCAACACCTGTCAGTTTATTTCTGCCTCTTGAGCTCACTGTGCCTTACCTTTCCTCTACATTAAGTAATTTGCAATTTTCTGACCACCATAACTGGTACTGCACCTCTGTTGCCTTTGGACATGTTCTTCCACCCTTCTTCCTATCTGCTCAGTCCATGGTGCCTCCTTTCTGCCCTTCCTAGCTCACCTAGGTAAAAGGAACCACTTCCTCCTTTGGCCTCTACTGTACCCCGTGCACCCTTCTGTCACTGCATATATTTATAAACTTGCCTGTTTCTGACTTAATAGGCTGAAAGCTCTCTGATGGCAGGGAACATGTGTTCATCTCTGTATAATATTTGCATAAGTGTGTACAACTGTGATTCCTCTTTCATTGAAATGTCATGTCACATACACATGCCATTAAACAATAATCAAAAGACACACATTAAAATACTAAGCATAGTTTTTTTGGGGTGGTGGTAGAATTATGGGCTCTTCATTCTGTATTTCTAAAGTTTCTGTGATAAGCATGTATAATCTTGGAAATAAAGAAGAGATGAATTTTCTAAATAAATTATTTGTTAATTATGTGTCAGATCTATCCATTCTACCATTACCACTTAAGGCAAGCCTTCACTCCATGTCTTGATTTACTGCAAAAGTCTTAGACTTGGTCTTCCTCTCAGTCCACCCCTTTCCTACCTTTCTTGTCCACTTACTGCCAAGTTAATCCTCCTAAGACATACGACTTTTATTATGTTACTTACTCCTCTATTAAATATTTGCAAAGATTGTCTAATGACTAAGTTTCAAAAGAGACAGACTCGTATATGCCCAGTATATTCTGCCATATTCCTGCCTATATAATTTTACCTCCTGTTCTTCTCTAACAGATTCCACATGCAACACAGGTTGGCTTCCTGACTATCTGCCCAACCCTCCCCATTCGCCTTTGCTAGTCCCTCCTCCCATTCCCTTGAAATGTCTCTCCCTCCTACTCTATCCAGCCTACAAGGCCCAAGACAAGAGATTATACTTATTTCTTATCTCTTGTGGCTCTGGAGGGCAGAATCAGAATCATGGGCAGAAAGTGGGGGAGAGAGGGCATTGGGGGGGGGCAGATTTTAGAATCAGTGCAGAAAGTTAATAATGGAGCAGCTGGCTGAACTAGAAGGAGAAAAGACCGGAGGCAATAATGCTTTCATTACAGGAATAATGAATAATGAATCCATTAGTTATTTTATTATTTTATTTAACTATTTTATTTAACAATTATATAGTGTATATATATTTATATATACATATATAAAAACCTGTCATAGGCAACAGTGTTACTGTGTGTGTATGAATGTATGTACGTATACATACGCACACATAAACACCACAGAGTAAACATTGATAAACGTTGTACATGATAATTTGATAAAGAACTTTAGAAGTCCAAAGGAGGGAAAAGACTCTTTTTCAGCTGAGAGGAAGAGGCAGCATCTGAGACAGACATCTCTCAAAGCATTATTGGTTCAAATAACAGATAAGAGATGCCTAGGGAGAGCAAAAAGTAAGAGATGATACCTGATTGTTTTCAGGGCTGAGACGCCCTCCTGTCCCAGGAGGACCCGGTATCTTTACCACTGTGCTATTGGCCATGGAGCCTTGTGGAGGGGTGCTGGCTGGTTCCGGTTTTATGGATGAGAAATTGGAGAGGTTGATTAGGGCTGAAGGGCCAAACTGGTTCATAATCTGCCGAGCTTTGGACTTCAGCTCATAGAGCTTATCGAGATCCTGTTTCTTTTTGGAGCTGTGAGGACCAAGGCCAATCAACTGTAGAAGGAAAACAAGAGAACTAGCTCCAGAAACACCTTTAATAAAGGATAAGGTTTGAAAGTAAAATTGCATAACGTCTGTCAGACTTGAAGGGTCTTCAGGATATCTGGGATAGTGACCATTTGATACCTGCACATTAAAAATAGAGGGAATGAAGAATGTTCATTGCTCTCACCTCATATTTAGAAACCATCTCTTCTCCAAAAGCTAAATGAAATAGTCCACAAAATTAAATAAGGAAGAAAGCAAATGAAATAAGAAATCTTACATACAAAAATAAACTAGAATAAGACATTTTTGAAGACTTTGTAAAAACAGAATAGGTTAAGTACTACATGCATTATTTTTGAACAGCAAATAATGTTAAATTCAAATAAATCATGGCACAATCACATATTTAAAACTCAGCCACAAAACTTAAGAAAACAGATTAGTTCATTTTGGCACTTCAAAACATGCTTAAGTCTATGTCAGGTCTATGTCTAATAAACACAATTTTTAGCAACTGTTAAAAGTAAGCTGTTCCTTGTCATCAAGAGCAAATTTTCTGAGTGTTAGCAATCTTTAAGTACATGCAGAGTCCCTAGCCTGGAGTAGCCAAGACTCCTCAATTTTAAAGCCATGAGGTAGACACTGTGGACAGCAGCTTTGGTGTCATCAAGACCAGAAGCACATTTACCAAGTTCCGCCAATAGCGGCCTCAGTGCGCTTACTTACAGCTATCTGAGTGTCTAGATCTTTAATTACATCAGCAACGGCTGTGAGCCCGGTGAAATGAGAGGCAGCCATTTTCAAAAGCTACCTGTAAATGAACAACTGGCATCAAGCACCACCCTTGCCACAGAACCATTTTAATTGCATGGCCAGGCACATCTTCACTGACCAGGATCCAAGCAAACCAGATGTGCAGAAACACATCCTTATTCTTGTCTCCTTATTCATACTGGGCACCGAGGAAAACATCTCCATCTCTTTCATACACAACTTTTAAAATTAATTAATGATGATTATAGTAATATAGATTCTCTTCCAATAAAACAGTGTTCTATTGTTAGGGATAAGCTAGCAGCATATGAAAACATTGGCCAAAACTGTGAAATGAACCTGCAGGAATCAAGGCAGTGGTTTTCAGAACTTGGTGAAGCTTAGCAACCTAAGTGAGTATCTGCCCTGTCAACTCTTGCCCCGTACTGCTGCGTTCCTCCCCCAACAAATTGTCTAACTCTCTAATATGAGAAATGACCTTTCCTGGTTTGCCCTTAACAAAAGCAACTGACGGGGCACCTGGGTGGCTCAGTCCGTTAAGCGTCTGCCTTCGGCTCGGGTCATGATCCCAAGGTCCTGGGATCGAGCCCTGTGTCGGGCTCCCTGCTCAGTGGAGAGTCTCCTTCTCCCTCTGCCCCTCCCCCAGCTTGTGATCTCTCTCTCTCTCTCTCTCTCAAATAAATAAATAAAATCTTTAAAAATAAATAGATAAAAGCAACTAACTATGTACTGGTTAAGTGACCAAGAGAAAACTTGCTGGCCAAGAGTCAGCTGAGGAGATAGGAGAGCATCAGGATCACGTGTTTGTTTTTTAACCATATGCCTCGTTTTCCCTTACCCACAAATGTTACCACCGGAAGAATCAGGATAGGGAAAGATTGTTAACATGGTAATAGTTAACAAAGTATTTCACCACACTGAACATACCTTTCAAATAACATTCGCACAACCTTCAATGGGCTTCCCAAATAGTACTAGGTATTGCTCAAAATAAATAGACTTTTTTTGTAACAGAGATTTCTGTATAATGGGAATTTCTATAATAAGACCTGTAGACAAAAATATAGCCTAACGGGGCGCCTGGGTGGATCAATCGTTAAGCGTCTGCCTTCGGCTCAGGTCATGGTCCCAGGGTCCTGGGATCGAGCCCCGCATCGGGCTCCCTGCTTGGCGGGAAGCCTGCTTCTCCCTCTCCCACTCCCTCTGCTTGTGTTCCCTCTCTCGCTGTGTCTCTCTGTCAAATAAATAAAATCTTTAAAAAAAAAAAATAGCCTATCTACACAGCACCAAAAATGAATAATCATTTATCAAATTAGGAATTAACCTTAAGGAATAGCTCCAGTGGCTATTAATGAAATAAGGGGAATCTGTACATTGTAAGAAAAATCAAAGTTTCTCTCTCAGAAACTAGACTGTACTTTACTGTACTGTTTTGTTGAGAAGCAAACAATACTTCTGCATTTTCAGTAATTCTGGGAAAGTGAGCTACTTCTTCCATTAAAACAAAACAAAGCAGATGATAACCAGGCACTCATTACCAGACTGACACTGCCCTTAGTTTCATAGACTGTTCCTTTATTTGGTTGGATTTAAAACACCGTATTCGTAGGGGTGATGATTACATGGGTTTATACAATGTCAAATTCATCACACTGAATATTTAAGATCTGTGCATTTTACTGTATATAAATTATACCACAATTAAGGACAATAAATCAAATCTCCTGCCCCCCCCCCCCCCAAATAAGTAAAGGACTGCACTCTCAGGCAATTAACCCAGAAAAATGAAAACCTGTGCTCCCATGCAAACCTATATGCTAATGTTCATAGCATTTATCAATAGGGAAAAGACAGATCATTGAATAAATGATGGTATATGAGTACATCTGGAAAATATGTGGTTTCATGTTTAAAATTTAAATATTTGATCCACCTGGAATGAGAGGGGTATATATATTCCTCCCTTCATATATTCCTCTATTCCACTTTTTGTAAAAGAGTTTATTTGGGGCGCCTGGAACTTCTATATGTTCTATGTCTCACCACTGTTGTTAGTTGCTACTTGACTTTTTAAACTCCTGTAGGACAATAAATCTGATTTTATTCCTTATTATAATCTTGGCACCTTAAAAAAAAAAAAAGACAATACAAAAAGAGTACATTTGGGCGCCTGGGTGGCTGTCAGTCAAGCATCTGCCTTCAGCTCAGGTCATGATCTCAGGATCCTGGGATCAAGCACTGCATCGCCTCTCCCCTTCTGCTCTCTCTCCCTAATAAATAAAATCTTTTTTTTTTTAAAGAGTACATTTAGGGTGCCTGGTGGCTCAGTTGTTAAGCATCTGCCTTCGGCTCAGGTCATGATCTCAGGGTCCTGGGATCGAGTCCCGCACTGGGCTTCCTGCTCAGCGGGAAGCCTGTTTCTCCCTCTCCCCCAGCTTGTGTTCCCTCTCTCTGTCACTCTGTCAAATAAATAAATAAAATCTTAAAAAATAAATAAGGAGTACATTTATATAACATCTTTAAAATGATAAAATTTTAGGAATAGAGGACAGATTAGTGAGATTATCAGGGACTGGGTGGCAGGGAAGCAGATGTGGTTATAAAAGGGCAAAATGAGGGACCTTTGGGATGGAATCATTCAGTGTCTTGACTGTGATGATGGATAAAAGAACCTATAAAAGTGACTAAGTTGTATAGGACTTAATCCACATACACCCACAACTGAACACAAGTAAACAGATACAAGTAAAACTGGTAAATCTGAATAAGGCTGGTAGATTATATCAATGTCAATATCCTGATTGTCATAATAGACAGCAATTTTGCAAAATGTACCACTGGGGAAAACTGAGCAAAGTATACAAGAGATCTCTCTGCATTATTTCTCGTAACTACGCATAAATCTACAATTATCTCAAGATTTAAAAATTGAAAAAAAATTATTCTCAGCAGTAAGTGAGAAGCACTTCTGGGGTACCTGGGTGGCTGTCAGTTAATCATCTGACTCTTGATTTTGGCTCAGGTCGTGAGCTCGAGGTTGTGGGATCGAGTCTCATATCAGGTTCCAAGTGGAGTCCGCTTAGGTTTCTCTTTCTCCCTCTCCCTCTGCCCCTCTCCCCTCCAACTCGCGCTCGCTTGGTCTTATTCTCTAAGATAAATAAATAAATCTTAAAAAAGAAAAGCCCTTCTAAAGATGACTCAAAGCTCAGGAGTTATAAAAGACTGACATGTTCAATTACATACAAATAAAGATGTCTGAAAAATAAACAAATTTTTAAGTAAAAATAAAAATGTCTGCATGGCAACAAACATAATAAAATTAAAGGACAGAAGACAAACTAGCAAAAATATATGCAATATGTATCAAAGACAAAGGACTAATTTCTTTTACATATAAAAAATACCAAGCATCAATAAGCACCCAACCACCTAAAAGAAAAATTGCAAAAACAACAAAAACGACAGTACAAGAAATTCAAATAGCTCTTAAAGTAATGAAACGATCCTTAAAAAAAAAGTAATGAAATGATTCTTATTCTCATTGATAATAAAAATGCAAATTAAAACTATTTATTCCTCCTTTGGCAATGATGAAAAAGTTCTATACATACTGTTTGAAAGTTTTATAGAGAAATAATCATTTCACACGTTGTTGGAGTTGGAAGGGGGGTGGAGGATATAAATTAGTTAGGTCTCTACAAAGCCTACTTGGCACTATCTACCAAAATTAAAAAAGCATGTATTGGGGCACCTGGGTGGCTCAGTTGGTTGAGCATCCAACTCTTGATTTTGGCTCAAGTCACGATCTCAGGGTCTTGAGATCAAGCCCTGCGTCGCATAGAGCCTGCTTAAGATTGTCTCTCATTCTTCCTCTGCCCCTCCCCCCATTCACGCACGCGTTCTCTCTCTAAAAAAAAGAAAAGCATATATTGTTTTGATCCCATAGTTCCATCTTTAGCAATTTATATTATAGTTGGATATCTATGTAAATAGAAAACTACACATACGAGGAATATCAACCTAAATGTCCAACAAAAGTGATATAGTTAAATAAATTAAGGTATAACCACAAAATGAAATACACTGAAAAAGAATAAGACTCATGAAAATATTAAGCTGGGGCATCTGGGTGGCTCAGTTGGTTAAGTGACTGCCTTCAGCTCAGGTCATGATCCCAGGGTCCTGGGATCAAGTCCCGCATCGGGCTCCCCCTGCTCTGCAGGGAGCCTGCTTCTCCCTCTGTCTGCCACTTCCCCTGCTTGTGCTCTCTCTGTGAAATACATAAATAAAGTCTTTTTAAAAAAATAAAATAAATTAAAAAAAGAAAATATTAAGCTGAATGAAAGAATCCAGGGGTGCATGGCTGGCTCAGCTGGAAGAGCATGCAACTCTTGATCTCGGGGTTGTGAGTTCGAGCCCCATGCTGGGTGTACAGATTACTTAAATAAATAAAACTTTTTAAAAAATTTAAAAAACAGGGGGCGCCTGGGTGGCTCAGTCGTTAAGCGTCTGCCTTCGGCTCAGGTCATGGTCCCAGGGTCCTGGGATGGAGCCCCGCATCGGGCTCCCCGCTCAGCAGGGAGTCCGCTTCTCCCTCTCCCACTCCCCCTGCTTGTGTTCCCTCTCTCACTGTCTCTGTCAAATAAATAAATAAAATCTTTAAAAATAATAATAATAAATAACAAGGAAGAGGACGCCTGGGTGGCTCAACTCAGTTAAGCACCTGCCTTGGCTCAGGTCATGATCCTGGGGTCCTGGGATCAAGCCCCATGCTCACAGGGGAGTCTGCTTCTCCCTTTCCCTTTCCCCGCTCATGCTCTCTCTCTCTCTCTCTCTCTCTCTCTCTCTCTCTCTGGCTCACTCTCTCTCTCAAATGGATAGGTGGAATCCTTAAAAAAACAAAGAATGAAACAAAGAAGCTTATGAAATGACCTCTAAAATACACTGTTCATTGAAAATGCAAGGTACAGAAGAGTGAGCATAATTTGTTATCATTCATTAAAAGACATATAATTGTAAATGCATAAATTATTCCTGGAAAGATACATAACAAACTGATAACAGCAGTTATCTTAGTGGGGAGGGGAATGGTAGTATCTGGGTGGCCTATGGGACCAAGGTGGAAGAAGATTTACTTTTCTTGTATACCCAAATTCTGTCCCATGTGCATGTTATCTATGAAAAAAGAAAGTACTGTTTGGTTTGTTTCCTCTGAAAAAACAGGTAATTCTGACAACTGTTTTTAAAATATAACAAAAAATAGGGGCACCTGGATGGCTAAGTCACTTAAGTGATAGACTGTTGATTTCAGCTCAGGTCATGATCTCAGGGTCAAGGGATCATGCCTCACATTGGGCTCCACAGTCAGTATGGAGTCTGTTTGAGATTCTTTCTCTCCCTCTCCCTCTGCCTCTTGCCCACATCGCATACATGGGTGCAGACTCTCTCTCTCCCTAAAATAATAAATCTTAAAAAAAATATATAGCAGTAACAACAAAAATGAACCTTGATCTATATCTCACACCTTATACAAAAACAAACTCAAAACTGATCACAGACGTAAAATTAAAAATGTAAAACTATAAAACTTTTACAAGAAAGCGTAGGGAAAAAAATCTTCATAACTTTGGGTCAGGGCAGGAATCTTAGATACAACACCAAAAGCGCAATCCACAAAAGAAACTGATAAAATGGACTTAATCAAAATGTAAACTCCTGCTCCACAAAAGAAAATAAAGACAAGTCATAGACTAAGAGAAAATATTTACAAATCACATATCTGACAAACAACTTGTATCCAGGATATATAAAGAATTCTCAAAATTCAACAATAAGAAAACAAACAGACCAATTAAAAAAATGGGCAAAAAAATCTGAACAGATTCTTCACCTAAGATATACAGATGGCAAATAAACACATGAAAAGATACTCAATATCATTAGTCATCTGGGAAATGCAATTAGGGAAATGAATACTAAATACTATTAGAATAATTAAAAATTTTTTAAAAAATACAAGTGCTGGAGAGGATGTTGAACAACTGAAACCATCATACATTTCTGTGTGAATGTATAAAACGGTGCAATCTCTTTGGAAAACAGTTTGGCAGGTTGTTTGTTTGTTTTTTAAAGATCTTATTTATTTACTTGAGAGAGAAAGAGTGATAGAGAGAGCACAAGTCAGGTAGAGGGGCAGAGGGAGAAGTGGACTCCCTGCTGCGCAGGGAGCCTAACTCGGGACTCAATCCCAGGATCCTGGGATCATGACCTGAGTTGAAGGCAGACATTTAACTGAGCCAGCCAGGTGCCCCAGTTTGGCAGTTTCTTATAACATTAAATATATATTTATCATATAACCTGGCAATCCCACTCCTAGGTATTTACCCTAAAGAAATGAAAACTTATATTCACACAAAAATTGGTACGTGAATATTTATAGCAACATTATTAATAACTGCCAAAAACTGGAAACAATCCAGATTTCCTTCAACTGGTGAATGGATAAACTATGAATATATATTCATACAATGGAATACTACTCAGCAATAGGAAGGAAGAACTACTGATACATGCAACAACGTGGATAATCTCGAATGCATATGCTAAGTGAAAGAGGCAAGACTCAAAGGCTACTTACTGTATGATTCCATTTATATGACACTCTGGAAAAGGCAAAGCTATATGGATGGAGAAAATAGATCAGTGGTTGCCAGTGGCTTGGAGTGGGCTAGGGTTGGACTACAAAGGAGCAGCATGAAGAAAATTCTGGGGGTGGTGGGACTGTTAGGTAGCAGTGTGATGGTGCTTACATGACAGTATGCATTTGTCACAACTCATAGAACTGTACTCCCAAAAGGGTGGATTTTTTGGTATGTAAATTTAAAAACAAAACATCACAACCATTCTGAAATGGTCAATGCCTCCACATCCAAATTACCTGTTTACTGACAACTTTCATCAAGTCCAACTATGGATGATGCTGACCAAGCACAATGGAATGAAGTGACTGTTAAATAACCTGAATTCCATTACATAATATACCATGGTTGCCTTTGGGCTACTCAAGTTTCTAATTCTCAGTTACTTGGAATGCCAAGAAATAGGAAGTATTGCTGTGTAAAAACAGGCATTAACTGTGGGACAGTTTGGGAAAACACTTATAATAGTAAACCCTTATTAGCACCTACTATGTGGAAATCACACGCTATGGGATTTACAAAATAATTCCAGAAAGCCCATGCCCCAGTGATCTACAGTAAAAGTTATTTAGTAATTTTATCAAAACAAGATTGTGTGGCTGGGAGTTCAATTAAATACCAAGCCTATCCTCCCTCCCCCTTACCAGCTACATTTAAACTCTGGTTGATAGGCTGAGGATAACAAGCCCCAACTGCTTTTCCTTTTAACAGCTTGTACCTCAAACAGAAATCGTTGCAACCCTATTACTGTATTAAGAGGATCTGATTTTTCAGAGGGTAGGAGATGGGGGGATACCTTGTAGTAGTTATAAGACTATGGCCTTTTCTAGACAACTGTTCCATTAACAGATTCTTTTTTAAGATTTTATTTCTAAATATACTCTACACCCAATATTGGGGCTTGAACTTAAAAACCAGAGATCAGGGCGCCTGGGTGGCTCAGTTGGTTAAGCGACTGCCTTCAGCTCAGGTCATGATCCTGGAGTCCCGGGATCGAGTCCCGCATCGGGCTCCCTGCTCAGCGGGGGGTCTGCTTCTCCCTCTGACCCTCCCCCCTCTCATGCTCTATCTCAGTCTCTCTCTCAAATAAATAAATAAAATCTTTAAAAAGAACAAAAAACAAAAAACCAGAGATCAAGAGTCGCATGCTCTTCTGACTGAGCAAGCCAAGTGCCCCACATATATCCACCCCCACAAGATTTTTTTTAAGTGGAGAGAATAGGGGAGTAGAAGACCAGATTGTCTTTAAAACCCTTTTACTTCTGAAATGTTTAGGAATTATTTAAACAAAATACTGGAATGAAGGGGACTGCTAGGCGGATGGCATAAAAGCCCTATCACTATGGTGCATGACTTAACTTACTGACTGGGTTTTCTACCTGTTTCTCTCCTCACTGGCTTCTAGATGTATCTAAACCAACTCATATTTCCCAGCCTAAAAAAACAGAAAGAATCAATTAATTGCATTCTGTAAGACTTGAGAACAACAGAAACATGGGATTTTTTCCCCACTAGTTTTTTTGACTAGTTTAGTCCTATTTAGGTGGTTTTGACTTAACAGAAAGGCAGTATACTACAGTGGTTGAGGGCATGGACTCTGGGGGCAGTGTCTGGGTTCAAGTACCAACTCTGCCACTTATTAATTAGCTTTATGTCCCTGAGCAAGTTATCTAATCTCTTTATGCCTCAATTTCCTCATCTGAAAAATTGAGTTAATCATGAAGTGTATCTCATGGGATTGTTGTGACAATACATTGAGTTTATATATCTAAAGCACTTAGAAGAGTGCCTGGCACATGGAAAGTACAAATAAATGTGTTTGCTAATATTATATAATATATATGCTCTCCTCTTCTAAATCTTAGTTATAAAAATCAGTGTATTAGAACTAAAAGGTTTCCCCATTGTAGAATGTGTTGGTGCCATCCTAAAACCATTTTTATGACTTCAGACATTAAAAAAAAAATAGTGACTGAAAAAAAAAATGGTAGCGGTAAATGATCAACAGGAGGCTGATGATGGGTACTATGGCACAAGGAAGACCCAAGTCAGGAGGGTTGGGTATCATCCACTTCTGCCACTGAATTATGTGAGCTCCCTTTGACTAGTTTCTACATCTATAGTTAAGCGTAGGATCAGACAGATTTTAAAGTCCCTTCCAGCTCTAAGAAACAGTGTAAGATTTTAGATTAGGTCCATATGTACTGATTTCAGTTTGTCTTCTGCATCCAGCACACCTGTTTCACAGTACAGACTCTAAACACTGCTGGTATATTGTCTCCAAAGTATTCTGGGGCTTTCCATGAAGACTGCAGATCAAAAGTAATATGTTCTGGGGTGCCTGGGTGGCTCAGTCGTTAAGCGTCTGCGTTCAGCTCAGGTCATGATCCCAGGGTCCTGGGATCGAGCCCCACATCGGGCTCCCTGCTCCCTGGGAGGCCTGCTTCTCCCTCTCCCACTCCCCCTGCTTGTATTCCCTCTCTCACTGTGTCTCTCTCTGTCAAATAAATAAATAAAATCTTAAAAAAAAAAAAAAGTAATATGTTCTATGTTCATATCTGCTCTAACACAATGATTTTCTGATCAGGTACTTTGAAATACTATTATAATAACTCAGTGCTAGAACCACAAATGAGTGAAATAAGTACATTTTGCAAATGTAGATGAGGATGTTAATTCAGGAATAAGTTATCATTAATTAAACCATCAAGTACTTTGAAATGGTGGCATGGGCATGCTTTATTTCACAATTTGGTGTAAGTTTTGATCACCTGCAAACAGTAGAGGCACTTGCAAATAGTATAAGCTAACCCTCTGGGAAAAAATAGTAGTTTCAACTAGTTAGCCCAATTTCCGTGATCATCTAGTTCATGTTACAATTAATTGTAAAGTTAATCCAATTTAGCTCCTTGTTCTTCAAGTTGGTCTTTCTTGGCCTCTTAAATTTCAAATTAAATATATCTTAGTCCATTGTGAGGAAAAGTTCTATTCAGGTCCTATTCTCCTATCTTAAATATCTATTCTTATTTAAAAACACAGAAATTTAGTTCTCCTCAAATACTACACTATATAAGAACCCTAACAAGTTATAGTACTTGACATAAAGAGAAGTCTTAAGGAGGAGGGGGGGGGTGCTTTTATTCTTTTTTTTTTTTTTAAGATTTTATTTATTTAATTGACAGAGAGAGAGAGACAGCGTGAGAGGGAACACAAGCAGGGGGAGTGGGAGAGGGAGAAGCAGGCTTCTGGCCGAGCAAGGAGCCCGATGCGGGGCTGGATCCCAGGACCCTGGGATCATGACCTGAGCTGGAAGGCAGTCGCCTTAAACCACTGAGCCACCCAGGCTCCCCGGGTGCCTTCATTCAATGATATTTTTTATCTAAGTGCTATTTCTATTTTGTTGATGGGCAAACTGATATATGGAGAGGAATTTAGAAAAGTAGAAAAAAGTTAGTCAAACACATAACATGGGTTTAGTACCATGTTTTCTGGCAAGGTACTTAACCTCTCTGAACCAACTGGTACTAACAATATCTAACTTGTGGGGCTGTAAGTGATAATTAAATATTTAAAAGTGCTTATGATGGTGCCTGATCAGTCTGAGTAGGTTTCAGTAAAAGATATTATTGAAGGGAAGTAACTCGTCCAAGTATCCTTGACATTCTTATCTAAAAGCAGCCATCTGGGGCGCCTGGGTGGCTCAGTGGGTTAAAGCATCTGCCTTCGGCTCAGGTCATGATCCCAGGGTCCTGGGATGGAGTAGGAGTCAGAGTCAGGGTCGGAGTTCAGGGGGGGAGCCCGCTTCTCCTGCTCCCTCTGCCCCTCCCCCTGCTTGTGCTCACTCTCTCTCTCAAATAAATAAAAAATCTTTAAAAAAATAAATAAAAAATAAAATAAAAGCAGCCATCTCCAGTAAATGCCTATACTAAAAATATAGGATACAACTTACTTATCTACAACTTTCTAAACTGCTTACTATATTTTTTGGGGGGAGGGGGCTTCGTTTAAAGGTTCCCTAACTGGTTAAGTGACATTCACTGTATTGATGTCAATACAGTAACAAGCCTCAAAATGAAGTACTAAATTTGTAAAAAATTTCCCTCTTGAGTTAGAAGTTAAAGCAAAGACTCTAGAAGCATGTTTTCAAGGATATTAGCCAAGTATTTCCTATTTGCTAGGCACAGTAGGGTACTATATCAAAATTATGATCTAATCAATCATTACCTCACTGTGATCCTATACCTTCTTTGGACCTTAGCCTCTTTACATATAAAACAGGAGTTTAAAAAAGATTATCTTTCTGGGCCATCCTGTCCTCCCATCTCTAACATTCTTTGATTTGAGATGCAGAGATCTGTGCTCAATCAGGGTCGAGTGGAATGGTATTTAAAGCACTTATCAAGTATATAACTGAGTTCAAACGGCTTCGACTTCACATCAGAGCTTCGTAAGAAGGAAGCAGAAAACGAAGATGCTTGCATGGGGCTTTCCTAGAGAAAGTATCTGGCACAAGAAAAGCCTGCCAAAAGCCAAGCAGGCAGCGGGAAGGAAGGGTCTTCTTCCCCTGAATACATCCTTTACCACTCTGGATTCAGAGTATATGAGGAAAAAATAGATCACTAGATCTTTTCCCAACTCTCTCCCTTTCCCTTGGAGTCTGATCTCGCAGCCATGGCCCCTTATACTCTCCGCTTTGGGGAGCTCGGGTCTTCACAGCCCTGTTCCCTCAGGTACTTCGGAGTCTCCAAGCCCAGATCCCGTCCCCACAGAAGCCCGTCTTCATTGCCCGCTGCTGTTCCTTCCAAACCCAAGTGTTCTCTGAGTGCTCCTGCCCCTTAGGAACCTAAGTCTTCGCTGCCCTGTTTCTGACTCCTTAGGAGCCTGGATCTTCACTGTCCCGCTTCTGTCTCTTAGGAGCCCAAGTCCTCACAGCTCCGCTTTTACCTTTCCGAAGCCCGTGTCTTCACGCCCCTTTCCCTTCCGACCCTCTCCTCTTAGGAGCATGGGTCTTCACAATCCTGTCCCTCTCACACCGCTTTCCCTCAGGTGCCGGAGAACTCACATCCGTCCCCTTTCCCTAAGTCCCGTCTACAGCCCGGGTCCCCACAGCCGCGTCTTCTCCGAGCCCCGATCCCCTCAGTCCCGTCCCAACAGCCTGATTCCTCGCACAACCCGGTCTCCTCCACAACCTAGTTCTTCAAACACTGACCCACTGTGGGTCTGGGTCCTGACTCCCTCCTCCCGCTCTTCTTCCTCAACTGCCAGGGCCCAAGACTCACAGGCAGCAGCGTCTATCTCCCCATGATATGCGGAGACTGCCCCAGTGAAGCGTTCGTCTCAGCAGCCGGTCCGACTGCTGGGCCCTCCCCGAGTACTTCCGGCACCGCTCCCCGCCTCCAACCCGGAAACGCGCGGCTCTTCCGGCCGGCGGGCGCGCGCCTGGCTTGCGCAGGCGCAGACTGCCCTCTGACACGTGGTCGGGGTCTTAGGCTGTTGCTCCGCTCCGGGCGTTGTGCTTTTTCTTGCTTGCGGTTGACTGGCAGCGTGGGCGAGCCCTTCGCCTTCTACCCAGGTGTTACGAACCCTGCCCTTGCTGTTTCTTTCCGTCTCCGCCTGTCGTATATATCGCTAGCACTACCGGTAATTGACGCCCTCGGATGGTTTAGAGGTCGCCATTTTTAGTTGGTGCCTTTTATCTTGTTATCGGGACGGAGAAACCCACCTGGGACCGCAGCACCCAGTAGGTAATTCTGTTGAACTCTTAACAAGGGAGTTGGCAACCCAAGAACCTGGAGACGAGAGACCGTTTGTACCTGTGGATTGGCAACTAATAATATCAATTGAGCGTTTACTGTCATCCAGGAAGTTTGCTAAGCCGCTTAACTCCGATATATCGTTTAATCTTTTAAAGAAAACCCGTGAGGGATGAAGTAAGGTTCTAGCTAATAAGTGCAGTCTCAACTTGAACTCAGAAGTCTCACTGTAAAGCCCAGTACTGTCCTGTAGGTAACCATTAAACTGATGGTTTTGGTTTTTCCATCAAACGCTTTGGGATAACTTTATTTTTTACCCTATGCCAGGTGATAGGCATCTAAGACCCAGTCCTAGCCAATATGGCAGGAATGTATAAAGGGTTGTGACAGCCCAACCTGAGCCCTGGTAACTGCCCACAGGAATCAGGAAGAGGTGTCTCTCAACTGTATTGGTGCAATAACCTGACCTTCCTGTCTTTTTTTTTTTTAAGTTAATTTTTTCTTAGTAATCTCTACATTCAACATGGGGCTCAAACCCAACCCTGAGATCAAGAGTTGCATGCTCTTTGACTGAGCCAGCAGGTCCCCCAGTGTCCTCCTTGCCTTTATATCTTACAATCCTCATCCTAACAAACTCCCAATCACCATCTACACTGCCACCATATCTGAATTCTTAGATTCAAGGCCCCTTCCACCATTAGGCTTCAAGCAGTCTTCCTTAGCCTAATTTCCCTGATACTGCTCTCTTCATTCTCCTAAGGATCTGGAACACCTCCCCCCCCCCCATCTTTTTAAAGACCAGTTTAAATATACATTCTTCATTCAACAAATAGAGTGCTGGTTGTGTGCCAAGCCTTTTGCTAGGTGCTTGGGTATGTACCAGTAGATAACCACAGACAATAAATATCCTTGAACTTACTTTACAATCTGGAGTGGAAAAACAGGCCATCAGAAAGTACACAAAAGTGTAAGAAGAGAGAATGCCAGAATAAAATAAATACATAAATACCAGATTTGTCTAGCTGGGTGATGGAGGGCCCTGAGCTAGGAAAGCTTATTCAAGGATCAAGATGGCCAAGATGGCCAAGGTGGCTGGAGCTTAATAGGTGATACAGTGGCGGGTAAAGAGTTTGGAGAGGTAGGCAGGGTTCAGCTCAGGCTGGACCTTGTAGGCTATGGCTAGGACATGGGGTTTATTTATTGTGCAATGGGAAGGCATTGGAGTGTTGAATAGAGGAGTGAAATAACGATTTGTTTTGAAGAGATGACTGGTGGATTATAGGAAGAGCCCCCAACAAACAACTGACAGAACCCACATCTAGGCTTTCCACCAGTTTATACTACAAGTCTGCATCCTATTATAGTATAAGAGCTGTTTATGTAACTCCCTTCTGCAGCTTCTCCTTTGTAGAGGTCAGGTACCTCTATGTATTATTAAAATACATCAAGGAAAGTGAAATGCCTGAGTCTATATTTTTCGTTTAAAAAAAAATCTATGTATATGTACATAGAAAACAGTCTGGCAAGAGAAACACTAAACTGTTAATAGTAGTTTGGGGAAAACATTCTCACGTTTCTGTACTGTTTCAATTTTTTTACAATTAGCACATGTTTTTATATTAAAAATGAAGTATATGTGAGTGATTCCATTTTTATGCCATTCTGGAAAAGGCAAAACTACAGGGCCAGAGAAGAACACTGATTACCAGGATTGGGACTAGGGGTAAGGGTTGACTAGAAAAGGAGACCAAGGAATTTTTGGGGGTGATATAAATGTGTGATATTTGATTGATTGTGGTAGCAGATACATGTCTATATGAGTTTGTTAAACCATATGGTAAAAAAGGTGAACTTACGGGTGCCTGGGTGGCTCAGTTGGTTAAGCGACTGCCTTCCGCTCAGGTCATGATCCTGGAGTCCCGCATCGGGCTCCCTGCTCGGCGGGGAGTCTGCTTCTCCCTCTCACCCTCCCCCCTCTCATGTGCTCTCTCTCTCTCTCAAATAAATAAATAAAATCTTTAAAAAAAAATTATAAAAAAAAAAGGTGAACTTACTATATGTAAATTATATATCAACAAACCTGACTTTAAAAAATGAAATATGGGGGGAGCCTGATTGGCTTAGTCAGAACATGTGACTTTTGATCTTGGGGTTGTGAGTTCCAGCTGCACATTAAGTGCAGCGATTACTTAAAATCTTAAAAAAAAATAATGAAATAGAGAAAATATAGAAAGCAAGGACAAGTTAAAAAATATTTTCAATTATGCAAGTAATAAAATTACACAATAATGAAATAGCTCATTATGCTTTTTAAAATAATTACAATATTAAAGGTAAGTCTGATTTCTTGTGTGTCATGGTCCCCATCCTTCCCTCCTTCCCAGAGGTAATCAGTGATGTGTGTTTTTGCAAATCTTTTTTTAAAAAGTTAATAAAGTATGTGGCATTAGAAAATATATAGCACTGGGTTTTATGTGCACACGTGTATGTTCTTTATTACATTAACGATATGTGGTACCCTATTCAACACCTTCACTCAATTTTTCTTATATCTATTGATAAAGATCTACTTTAACCAATCCAAATTTAGTATTGCTTTTTCCCCCTCACGTTAATGGTCATCATGCTGTACCTTATTCGGCAACTCTTATCACTCAGTGCTTTTTGGTGTTTAATTCACTCCTTGGCAGCACAGTAGATAGCATTCATTCCACTTTATGAACACACTACGTTCTGCTAATCATTAGCAGAAGATTAGGTTGGTCCCAGTCCTTCTCTCCCTGTGCCTCCAGTTTTCCCACGGTGGGGCCGCTTCAGGTTGGATGGCCACGGGTGGTACAAGTTTGTGCATTTTCCATTTTAATAGGGTGGGATTGGTGTCTTCCCCAGATAGGTACCCACAGCCGCCAAGAAGCGGGTATCCCGCGTAACGTACAAAAGGTGCGACCCGACGCCAACTGCAGCCGGCGACAGCTTCCCAGCTCGCTCCTACAACCGCTCTTCCTTGCCACTCCCTCAGCGCCCGCCGGCCCCTTCCCAGCAAGCACCGCGCATATTTGCATATCAATTTACGTCCTTGTCCTTACTTCTATATAAAATCGAAAGACAAAGTCTTCTTGTGAATATTGCTCTACGGCTCAGCATGTCTTGAAGTTCCCCCTTCAACTTGAGGAGTAAGGATAAGAAATTGCTTCCACTTTGTTTTCACCTTTACCGAAAGAGGGATTCGCCAGCACTGCCTCCCTGTTTTCGTTTCTGAAAAGGCAAAAAGGGCTTCTGTCGTGAGTGGCACACGTAGGGCAGCTCCATTGCTCTTCGTGCGGAATCGACATCAAGAGATTTCGGAAGCATAATTTTTTGGTACCTGGGCAGCTGGTGATCGTTGGTCCCGGCGCCCTTGTTTTTATTAATGAAAGAAGTGTTTTTGTAGGGTTTTTTTTGAGTTTTTTTTTTTTTCTCTGAGGAGTAGATGATGTTAGAAATTTCATTATTAGGTGTACCGAGTGTGTGGAATGAAGTTTAGTTAAGCGGTTAGATGTCTCATTAGTGAACTGAGTGTAAGTTATTTTACTTAGGAAATCTTGACAATGAAATGGCTAGGTAAGTTAAGTCAACTATTTATAAGAAGCGCGACAAAAAACCCCCAGAGTGGTGGGTACAAACTGGTTTTTCACAACCGAGCCAGGTGATTGCTGACATAGAAAGAGAAGCTATTTTTCCCTTTCACAGGTTTAAGGAAAGTAAGTTATGTTTATGCAAGTGCACTCTGGATTATGCCCCCAGTGGGAATATCGGGATTCCTCGTAGGTGTCCTCTTGCAGGGGTGATTGAATCACCATGCATAACTTTGATCTTGTAAAAATTCTTCCCCTTTAACCAGGCGTATATATCCCTTTCTTTTTTTTTCCTTAAGACTTTATTCATTTGAGGGGCGCCTGGGTGGCTCAGTCGTTAAGCGTCTGCTTTCGGCTCAGGTCATGATCCCAGGGTCCTGGGATCGAGCCCCACGTCAGGCTCCCTGCTCGGCGGGAAGCCTGCTTCTCCCTCTCCCACTCCCCCTGCTTGTGTTCTCTCTCTCGCTGTATCTCTCTCTGTCAAATAAATAAAATCTTAAAAAAAAAAAAAAGACTTTATTCATTTGAGAGAGAGAGCACGAGTGAGGAGAGAAGGAGAAGCAGACTCCCTACTGAGCAGGGAGTACCACGTGGGGCTTGATCCCAGCCAGGACCTGGAGAGATCATGACCTGAACTGAAGGCAGTCGCTCAACCATCTGAGCCACCCAGGCGCCCTATATATCCCTTTCTAAAGCTGTGTTAATGTTCTTTCTATAGCCTTTGTCCTTTAAAAACAGAAGCAATAGTTTTAAATACCAGTTTAGCACTTTCTTACTGATGGATACCAGCAACCTTTCTGGATAACCATTCAGCACAGACATAAGAATCTAAAACCTTAAAAAAATTCATCTCCCAAGAATGTATCCTCATGTAAAATTATGTTTAAGAGGAGATTTAGGGGCTCCTGGCTGGCTCAGTCAGAAGAGCATGTGACTCTGGTCTAGATCTCCTGGTGGTGAGTTGGAGCCCCACCTTGGGAATAGAGATTATTGAAAAAAATAAATAAGAACTTAAAAAAAGAGAGAGAGAGAGATTTAGCAAAGGGTTCATTCATTCTAACAACAGATGTATACTAGTGCTCCAATAATCAGTTGACCCTTGAACAACATGGGTTTGAACTGCACAGGTCCACTCATGGTACTGGAAATGTATTTTCTCTTCCTTATGATTTTTTTTTTTTTAATTTTTTTTTTTATTTATTTAATTGACAGAGAGAGAGAGAGAGACAGTGAGAGAGGGAACACAAGCAGGGGGAGTGGGAGAGGGAGAAGCAGGCTTCCCGCCGAGCAGGGAGCCCGATGCGGGGCTCGATCCCAGGACCCTGGGATCATGACCCGAGCCGAAGGCAGTCGCTTAACCAACTGAGCCACCCAGGTGCCCCTCTTCCTTATGATTTTTTTTTTCAAGTAAGCTCTATGCCCAAGGTGGGTCTTGAACTTATGACCCAAGATCAAGAGTTGCATGCTCCACTGACTGAGCCAGCCAGGCACCCCTCCCTGATGATTTTCTTAATACCATTTTCTTTTTTCTAGTTTATTTTTATTTTTAAAAATATTTTATTTGTTTGACAGAGAGACACAGCGTGAGAGGGAACACAAGCAGGGGGAGCGGGAGAGGGAGAAGCAGCCTTCCCACTGAGCAAGGAGCCGGACGTGGGGCTCGATCCCAGGACCCTGGGATCATGACCTGAGCCAAAGGCAGACGCTTAACGACTGAGCCACCCAGGTGCCCTCTTTTTTCTAGTTTAACTTATTATCATAAGACTGTATATAATATGTATACTTTATATACATATTATATATATATAATGTATATAATACACATAATACAAAAAACATGTGTTAATCAACTATTTATGTTATCAGGCTTCTAGTCAACAGAAGATAGCTTTGGGGGAGTCAAAAGCTATACTCAATGGGGAGTTATACTTGGATTTTTTTAAGACTTATTTATTTAAATCTTTATTTTTTAAAGATTTTATTTATTTGAGAGAGATGGAGAGCACGAGTGAGGGGAGGAGCAGAGGGAGAGGAAAAAGCAGAAGCAAACTCCTTGCTGAGCAGGGAGCCAGTCACAGGGCTCCATCCTAGGACCCTGGGATCATGACCTGAGCTGAAGTCAGATGCTTAACCAACGGAGCCACCCAGGCGCCTGAGACTTATTTATTTTAGAGAGAGAGAGGGAGTGGATGTGAGCGAGAGCAGGATGAGGGGCAGAGGGGGAGGGAGAGGGATAAGCAGACTGCGCTGAGCCTGGAGCCCGACTGGGGCTTGAAGTGGGGCTCTATCCCACAACCCCAAGACCATGACCTAAGCCGAAATCAAGTGTCTGATGCTCAGCCAACTGAGCCACCCAGGCGCCCCTATAATGGTATTTTTTACAGCAGGGGGAGTGTGTGTGTGGCAGGGGGGCGTGAGGGTTGGCACCTCTAACCTCTGCATTGTTCAAGGGTCAAGTGTAGTAGTGATAAACCCAGTACCTGACTTCACAAGGCTTAGTGAGGGGAGAGAATAGCAAACTGAGTACTATGCTGAATTTGGCTGGGAGGGGGAGATCTGGAAAGTTTTCCTAAAGCAAAGACTTTGAAGCTGAAACCTGAAGAAGAAATAGAAGACCACCAAAGTCGTAGGAGGAAGGGCTGTTAAGTAGAGGCAAAGCCTTGAGGGTGGAGTCAATGGGCTGCAATCCCAGAGCTGAAACACCAGAATGGCCAGAAGGAAACCAGCCAGGTGGCAGCACACAGGAAAGCCTGAAGAGACCACTGAGGCCTGGTCTCACGGGCCTATGGAAGTTCCTTGCAGTATTTTTTATAAAGCATAAGAAATGAAGAGGGGGCGCCTGGGTGGCTCAGTTGGTTGAGCGACTGCCTTCGGCTCAGGTCGTGATCCTGTAGTCCCGGGATCGAGTCCCACATCAGGCTCCCTGCTCAGCAGGGAGTCTGCTTCTCCCTCTGACCCTCCTCCCTCTCATGCTCTCTGTCTCTCATTCTCTCTCTCGCAAATAAATAAAATCTTAAAAAAAAAAAAATTAAAAAAAAAGAAATGAAGAGTTACCTACACCATGTCTCAGCCAACTTTTTCTGTAAAGAGGCCAGATGGTGCGTATTTTAGGTTTTTGTGGTCATACGGTCTCTGCTAACCACTCAACTCTGCTGTTGCAAAGCAGTAACAGACAATATATAAACAAGAGAGTGTAGCAGTGTTCCAATAAAGTTTTACTTATAGACACTGAAATTTGAATTTCATATAACTTTCACATGTCATGAAATAGTATCATTTTGATTTTTTTTTTTTAATCCTGCCAGCCATTTAAAAATGTGAAAACCATTCTTAGACTCCCAGGCAACAGCTGGGGAGCTGTAGTTAATTGGCCCTTGGCCTACATGTTCAAGAACAGTAGTCAGACCAACTAAGGGATAGCCGCAAATGGAATACCACGTACTCATCACAATGTTGCACAGAAGGGCACCTGGCTGGCTTAGTCGGTAGAGCCTATGTCCCTTCATCTCGGGGCCGTGAGTTCAAACCCCACGTTGGGCACAGAGCTTAATTAAAAATAATAATAATAATAGGGCACCTGGGTGGCTCAGATGGTTAAGCGTCTGCCTTCAGCTCAGGTCATGATCCCAGGGTCCTGGGATCAAGCCTCACATCGGGCTTCTGGCTCAGCGGGAGGCCTGCTTCTCCCTCTCCCTCTGCCTCTCCCCCTGCTCATGCTCTCTCTCTCTCTCTGTATCTCTGTGTCTCAAATGAATAAATAAAATCTTTAAAAAAATAATAATAATAAATAAAAATAAAATGTTGCGGGATGCCTGGGTAGCTCAGTCCGTTAAGTGTCTGCCTTCCGCTCAGATCATGATCTTAGGGTCCTGGGATCGAGCCCTGCATTGAGCTCCCTGCTCAGCAGGGAGTCTGTTTCTCCTTCTCCCTCTGCCCTTCCCCCTGTTCGTGCTCGGGATCTCTCTCTCTCAAATAAATAAAAATAAAATCTTAAAAAAAAAATGTTGCATAAGAACATTTATGATAATGGTTCACCTCTATGGAGCACTTATCAAGTGCCGGGCCCTATATTAAGGACTTCGTATGCATTAGCTCCTGTTCCTCATAACATAAACCAGTGAGGTAGGTAGTATTATTTTGCTCATTTTACACATTAGAAAACAGAAACTCCAAGAGGCCCAGATCACATAGCTAGAAAGTAGCAGAGGCAAGAGGTGAGCTCAGGTCTTCCTTCTTTCTTTTTTTTTTTGAGTTCAGGTCTTCTGACAGGAATCAGGTGCTTTGCACAGAATGGTCCAGGAGAATGTCAACTATAGCAGAATCTGTTAGGAAAGATTTATTGGAAAAGTGAAGCTTTTTTTTTTCTCCTTTTGTTTACCCAAATTTCCCTATTTCCTTTTTCTTTTTTATGTTTTATTTATTTAAGTAATCTCTATACCCATCACGGGGCTCGAACTCATAACCCCGAGATCAAGAGTCCTACACTCTTCTGACTGAGCCAGCCTGATGCCCCCATGTTTTCCTATTTCCTATGAAAGTACAGAGCACATGAAAAGGTTAGAGAAATAATGGAGACACACAGTCACTGGAATATAACTGACGACAAAATCAGACCACAAAGTAGCCAGTCTCAGAAAACCACATATTATATGATTCCTTTTATACAAAATGTCCAGAAAAGGCAAATATAGAGAGACAGAAAGCAGATTAGTAGCTGTCTGTGGGGTGGGAGCAGGGATTGACTACTAATGGGTATGAGGGATTTTCTGGGGGTAAAAGGAAATGTCCTAAAACTACATTATGGTCAGAGGTGTCCACCTCTATAAATTTACTAAAAATCATTTGAATTGTACATTTAAAATGGATGAGTCTTGGGCACCTGGGTGGCTCAGTTGGTTAAGCGACTGCCTTCGGCTCAGGTCATGATCCTGGAGTCCCTGGATCGAGTCCCGCATTGGGCTCCCTGCTCCGCAGGGAGTCTGCTTCTCCCTCTGACCCTCCCCCTCTCGTGCTCTCTGTCTCTCATTCTCTCTGTCTCAAATAAATAAATAAAATCTTAAAAAAAAAAAATGGATGAGTCTTGTGGTATGTAAATTATACTTGAAAAAGGGTGTTAAAAAAAATTCAAGGGCTGGAAGAAGAGTATACCCAGCTAGGAGCCTGAGAATCTGTAATCAGTTTATGGAATAATAATGTAGAAACTTGACCATAGTGGATTTCCTGCATGCTGAGTTTCTGTCAGCTGATTATGACACTCCGCGCGCGCCCCCCCCCACCCCCCCCGGATTAAAGACCCTTCCGTGGCGCCTAACTAGTTTGGTTTAACATCCTGTTACTTTCCATGACTCACCACCCTCTTTGTTCTCAGGGCTCCAGCCATACTGGTCTTCTCTGTGTGTCTCTCAAGCCACTACTCTCTAGAAAGTTTTTTCTTCTAGCTGGAAATGCTCTTTCTCAACAGGTCCTCCCTCTCCCTCCCTTTCCCATCATGGCTAACTCCTCCCTTACTCTTCTGTATCTTAGCTCAAACGTCACTTCCTCAGCGAGGCCTTCCTTGATTCCCCACCCCTTACTAGGTTAGCTCCCCCACACTCTGTTACTCTTTCAGGGCACTATGTACTTCTCAGCAGAACATTATCACAATTGTTTTTTTTTTTTTAAGATTTTTTAATTTATTTTTTGACAGAGAGAGAGACAGTGAGAGAGGGAACACAAGCAGGGGGAGTGGGAGAGGGAGAAGCAGGCTTCCCGCGGAGCAGGGAGCCTGATGTGGGGCTCGATCCCAGGACCCTGCAATCATGACCTGAGCCGAAGGCAGACACTTAATGATTGAGCCACCCAGGCGCCTCTACATCATTGGTTTTTTTGTTTTTTTTTTTTTAAGATTTTATTTATTTGACAGAGAGAGACGCAGCGAGAGAGGGAACACAAGCAGGGGGAGCGGGAGAGGGAGAAGCAGGCTTCCCGTGGAGCAGGGAGCCCGATGCGGGGCTCGATCCCAGGACCCTGGGATCATGACCTGAGCCGAAGGCAGACGCTTAACGACTGAGCCACCCAGGCGCCCCTACATCATTGGTTTTTGATGTAGTGTTCCATGATTCATTGTTTGTACCACTTGCATTCTTGGGTCTGGTGTAGTACCTGGCACTTTAGTAGGCATTCAATATGTATTTATAGAGCTCTTCATAATCCATGAAGTACTTGTGAATATACAAGTACACTCACTGCTATTTATTAAGCACCTACTATGTCCTAGGATACAGGTATATACAAGACAGTCTGCTCCCATCCTAAGTAGGACAAGAACAGTCTTCCCATTTTACAGGTAGTCTAAGCCTACACCACGTGTAAGGAAGTCACAGAACCTTCTATAACTAAAATGGAACTCCTTCTAATCAGGTCATAGTCTCCCAATAGGGTGGATTTACTCCAGGTGGGTAGGGGCAGGGAGATGGATTTTTTTTTTAGTTTTTATTTATTTATTTGAGAGAGAGAGAGAGTATGGGGAGCAGGGGGAGAAGGAGAGAGAATCTCAAACAGATTCCCCACTGAGCATGGAACCCAAATCAGGGTTCAATCCCATGACCCCAAGATAATGACCTGAGTGGAAACCAAGAGTCCCCGCATGGCTCCTTTCTTAAAACCACCCAAACCTGGGGGCACCTGGCTGGCTCAGTCAGTAGAATATGCCACTTTTAATCTCAAGGTCATGAGTTCAAGCCCCATGCTGGGTGTAGAGCTTACTTAAAAAAACAAAACAAAACAAAAAAACTGGGGGCGCCTGGGTGGCTCAGTGGTTAAGCGTCTGCCTTCGGTTCAGGTCATGATCCCAGGGTCCTGGGATCGAGCCCCACATCAGGCTCCCTGCTCGGCAGGAAGCCTGCTTCTCCCTCTCCCACTCCCCCTGCTTGTATTCCCTTTCTCGCTGTGTCTCTCTCTGTCAAATAAATAAAATCTTTAAAAAACAAACCTGATCCCCTGACTCCCCTTGGTCCATATATGCAATGTTGGGATAAGTGACACTGATAAGAAATGATGGTCACACAAAAATTGTGTTTCTATACACTAACAATCCAAAAAGAAAATTAAGAAAACAATTCCATTTACAATAACATCAAAAAGAATAAAATACTTAGGAATAAATTTAACCAAGGAGGTAAAACTTAACCAAGGAGGAGTGTAACTTGTACACAAAAAACTACAAAACATTGCTGAAAGGAATTAAAGAAGACATAAATAAATGGAAAGACATACCATGTTCATAGACTGGAAGATTTAATATTATTGTTAAGATGTCAATACTAGCCAAACTGATCTATGGATTCAATGTAATCCCTATTAAAATCCTAACATTTTTTTGCAGAAATTGAAAAACCCATCTTAAAATTCAGATGGAATCTCAAGAGACCCCAAATAGCCAAAATACTCTCATAAAAGGACAAAGTTGGAAGACTACACTTCCTGATTTCAAAACTCCCTACAAAGCTATAGTAAGTAAAATAGTGTGGTATAGACATACATATAGATCAATGGAATAGAATAGAGAATAGAATAGAGAGTCCTAGTATCAAATCCTGGTATCAGATTATTTTTTTTCAAATGATTTTTGGTGAGAGTGACAAGGCCATTTTCCATTCGGTAGGGGAAAAACAGTCTTTCAGCAAATGGTGCTGGGAAAAATGGATATTCATATGCAATAGAATGAATTTGAACTCTCTTTTTTTTTTTAAGATTTTATGTATTTATTTGACAGAGAGAGACACAGCGAGAGAGGGAACACAAGCAGGGGGAGTGGGAGAGGGAAAATCAGGCTTCCTGTGAAGCAGGGAGCCTGATGTGGGGCTCAATCCCAGGACCCTGGGCTCATGACCTGAGCCAAAAGCAGACACTTAACAACTGAGCCACCCAGGCGCCCCTGAATTTGAACTCTTATATCACATCCAAAAAATATCTCAAAATGTATCAAAAGTCTAAACGTAAGAGCTAAAGCTATAAAAAGCTCTTAGAAGAAAACAGGGGGAAATCGTCATGATATTGGATTCAGTAATGATTTCTTAAATATGATACCAAAGCAAGATAACAAAAAGAAAAAAAAAAATAAGTAAATTGGAATTCATCAAAATTTGAAACTTTTATGCACTGAAGGCTACTGACAGTGAAAAACAACCCACAGAATGGAAGAAAATATTTGCAAATTACATATCTGATAAGTGCTGCCATCCAGACCATACAAAGAACTCCTATAACTCAACAATAAAAAGCAAACTCAATTCAACAATGGGCAAAGGATTTAAATAGACATCTCTCTAAAGATCTACAAATGGCCAATAAGCAAATGAAAAGATGCTCCACATTAGTCATTAGGGAAATGCAAATAAAAATCACAGTGAACTACCATTTCATACCTATCAGGATGGCTACTATTAAAAACAAACAAATGAACAAACAAAAAATGAATGTTGGCAGGGCACCTGTGTGGCTCCAGAAGAGTGTGCAACTCTCGATCTCAGGGTTGTGAGTTCAAGCCCCATGTTGGGTGTAGAGATTACTTAAATAAACAAACTTTTAAAATGTGTTGGCAAGGAATGTGGAGAAATTGGAATTTTTGTGCACTGTTGGTGGGAATGTAAAATGGTACAGCAGCTGTGGAAAACAGTATGGCGATTCTGCACAAAACTGAAAATAGAATTGTCATGTGATCAAGCAATTCCTCTTCTGGGTATATACCCCAAAGAACTGAAAGCAGAGTCTCAAAGATATATTTGTGTGGGGTTTTTGTTGTTGTTGTTGTTTTTTAAAGGCTTTATTATTTATTTATTTATTTATTTATTTGTGAGTAAAACGATAGTTTTTTTTTTTTTAAGAATTTTTATTTATTTATTTGACAGGGAGAGAGCACAAGCAGGTGGAGTAGCAGGTAGAGGGAAAGGGAGAAGGAGGCTCCCCAGTGAGCAAGGAGCCAGATGTGGGGCTCGATCCCAGGACCCTGGGAACACGACCTGAGCCAAAGGCAGTCGCTTAACCAATTGAGCCACCCAGGTGCCCCAAAATGATAGTTTCTTAAGTGAAGATACAGAAAAAGCTCTCAAGAGTGAGAGAAGTCCCGACAGGGTTGCCTTATTTATTTATTTGAGAGAGAGGGAGGGCGAGAGAGAGCACGAGTAGAGCAGAGGGAGAGGGAGAAACAGGCTCCCCACTGAGCAGGGAGCCCAATGCGGGGCTCGATCCCAGGATCCCGAGATCATGACCTGAATGGAATGCAGACGTTTAACTGACTGAGCCCCCCAGGCGCTCCTCAAAGATATATTTGTACACCCATATTCATGGCAGCATTATTCACAATAGCCAAAAGGTGGAAACAATCCAAATGTCCATCAAAGGATAAATGGATAAACAAAATCAATAAATATGCACACAATGGAATACTATTTGGCCGTTAAAAGGAATGAATTACCAGCTACAACATGGATGAACCTTGAAGACATTATGCTAAGTGAAATAAACCAGACTCACATGGACAAATATCATGTGATTCCACTTACTGGAGGTACTTTTTTTGTGTGTGTGTCATTTTTTTTTAAATTTTGTTATTTTCTTAAATTTTTTTGTTGTTATGTTAATCACCATACATTACATCATTAGTTTTTGATCTAGTGTTCCATGATTCATTGTTTGTGCATAACACCCAGTGCTCCATGCAGAACGTGCCCTCTTTAATACCCATCACCAGGCTAACCCATCCTCCCACCCCCCTCCCTTCTAGAACCTTCAGTTTGTTTTTCAGAGTCCATTGTCTCTCATGATTCGTCTCCCCTTCCAATTTCCCCCCCTTCATTCTTCCACTCCTGCTATCTTCTTCTTTTTTTTTTCTTAACATATAATGTATTATTTGTTTCAGAGGTACAGATCTGTGATTCAACAGTCTTGCACAATTCACAGCGCTCACCATAGCACATACCCTCCCCAGTGTCTACCACCCAGCCACCCCATCCCTCCCACCCCAACCCCCACTCCAGCAACCCTCAGTTTGTTTCCTGAGATTAAGAATTCCTCATATCAGTGAGGTCATATGATACATGTCTTTCTCTGATTGACTTATTTCGCTCAGCATAACACCCTCCAGTTCGATCCACATTGTTGCAAATGGCAAGATCTCATTCTTTTTGATGGCTGCATAATATTCCATTGTATATATATATACCACATCTTCTTTACCCATTCATCTGTTGATGGACATCTTGGCTCTTTCCACAGTTTGGCTATTGTGGACATTGCTGCTATAAACATTGGGGTGCACATACCCCTTCAGATCCCTACATTTGTATCTTTGGGGTAAATATACTGAAGGTACTTTTAATGGTCAAATTCACAGAGACAGAAAGTTGGAGAGTGGTTACCAGGGGCTGCAGTGGGGGTGGGGTATGAGAAATTATTGTTTAATGGGCACAGAGTTTCAGCTGAGGAGGATGAGGACGTTCTGGAGATGGACGGTGGTGATGGCTGCACAACAGTGTGAATGTACTTAAGCTACTGAAGTGTACACTTAGAAATGGTTAAATGGTTAAAATGCTAAATTTTAAAAATTAAAAATGAATAAATTAAAATTAAAAATTTAAGGAAAAGAAAAGATGGTGAAGAGCAAGGTTTTGGATGTACCTAAGATATCTCCAGCACCAGGGTGCCTGGCTGGCTCAGTTGGTAGAGCGTGTGACTCTTGATCTTGGGGTTGTAGGTTCAAGCCCTACGCTGGGTGTAGAGGTTACTTAAAAATAAAATCTTAAGTAGGGAAAAATAAGAAAAAGAAAACAATGAAATTTAAAGCTTAAAACCATTTGTATAAGCTAAACAGAGAAAATGATATATATTTATACACATACCATACACCTATTCATATATACATACATACATATAAGGATGTACATATATCCCAGTAAATATAAGAAAAGTACACTGGAAGCACACTTATAAATACAATAAAGGATAGATCTATGAGAGGGATGGTGTTAGGGTTTGTTTGAAATATAAAAATAAGCCTAAATAAGGCTTTCCAAAGACTGATGTTGATATTGTACCATTTGCTGTGATCAAGAAAATGCTATATGTTTGAGACATAAAAAGAAAACACATAAATGAAATAAAAAGACTAATTATGAAAAAAATAAAATAAAATCTCTAAAAAAATTGTCTCCAGCACAGGCTGGAAGCTGATCACAGCTCAGGGAGCTTAGTCTAGTCGGCAAAACTGTGTGTAAGCCAAGTGCCTGGTATAGAGCATGTACTTGGAAATGTAGCTGCTAATGGTCCCCATAACAGATAAGGAGACTGAGGCCCAGAGAGGTCCTGTATCCAATGGAGGCAACTGACTGGGCTCCAAGTTCTGTTAGGCAGGTGGGTGGTCCCAGTTGGAGTATTAATAGTAATACCAGCTGGTATTTCTTGAGTGCTTAATACATTCCAGACATTATTCTTAGTCTTTTTGATCTAATTTACTCTTCATAACCCCTCTCTGATTGAGGTACCATTACCATCTCCCTTTTACAGATGAGGAAACTGAGGCCGAGACAGAGACTGATCCAAGTTCAAGGAGCCAGCACAACTTGAATCTTGTCCTCTTTGTCTCCAAAACCAGAAATTCAGCCTTTTGGTTTGCTCTTAGTGGTGGACAGTGGGTGTAGGTGGGTGTGAGGTGGTGGAGTAAGTGATTCATTTGACTGACTCTAGGTTCAACCCAGATTTTTCTTTCTTTCTTTTTTTTTTTTTCCACCCACCAGCAGAACTTCCTCCTTATCTCTCTCTGCCTCTTTTCCTGATTCACTCCCCATCTGTTAGTGGGCTCCGGCTTCTGAGAATGTGATGCAGAGGGTAGGGTAGGCTGTGGGGGTGGAGAGGTAGACACAAAAGTGTAGGCAGTCCTTAATATTTTTTGAGAGCTCTCTATGTACCAGGCAATGTTCTGGAGGTTGAATACAATAGACCTTGTCCCTGCTCTCAAGGGGATTTCATTACAGGGTATATATGCATGTGAGTGGCAGGTTAGGGCTAGAGAGGGGGATGGAGTAGAAAGGGAAGTGGGGGAGGGGGAGGGAAGTGGATACAGACCAGGAAGATGTGGCCAGTGGCAGGAAGGGCTATAAAGGAGATGTGAGAGTGAGTGCCTGGAGAGCAAGGCAACTAGAGACAGTGAGAACAGGGCAGGCCTGGATCAGGAGCTGAGGTGAGACCTGGAGCATGGAAAGGAGCCAGCTGAAGATGTGGGAGAAGAACATTACAGGAGGGACGCCTAGGTGGCTCAGTCGGTTGAGCGTCTGCCTTTGGCTCGGGTCATGATCCCAGGGTCCTGGGATCGAGCCCCACGTCGGGCTCCCTGCTCGGCAGGGAGTCTGCTTCTCCCTCTCCCTCTGCTGCTCCCCCTGCTTGTGCTCTTTCTCTCATTCTCTCCCTCTCTCTCAAATAAATAAATAAAATCTTAAAAAAAAAAAAAAAAGAACATTACAGGATTCTGTGGGGAACCAGCACAGGCAAAGGTCATGAAATCCATGTGTTGGAGGAACTTGGAGAAGGCCAGGGAGGCTGGAGCAGGGTCACAGAAAAGGAGTCAGGAGGAGATCCCAGTGCCAGCTCATGCAAAGTCTTGTAGACCATGATGAGGAGCTCAAGGTTAATTCTAAGGGGAAGAGAGGCCATTGGAGGGGGTAACAGTGGAGCCTGGGAGGCAGCATGGCAGGAAGTGGGGAGACCAATCAGGAGGTTCTGGCTGTAAGGCAGCAGAGGCAGGTGATGGTGGTGTGGACCAGGTGGGATTCAGAGAGGAGGCAGTATTAGAGGGGTCTTTGGGAGGTGACTGAGTAAAGGAGGTACCAATCTCTGAGGTGGAGGAGATAAGAGGTGGGAGAAGGGGGGATCTAAGGTGAGGTGGAGATAGAAATCATGAATTCGGTGTGGACATACTGACTTTGCAGAATCAGTGGCTGGTCAGGCAGCTGGAGACACTGTTCCAGGCTGGAAGTAGGTGTGTGGGAAGAGAAACCTGGGATCCATAGGCCACACTTCTTCACAGATGGGCAAGTTAGAGTCCAGAAGATGCTTGGAATTTTGTTTTGTTTTTGCTTTTTTGAAATTGGTTATTGACACTTACAGATCCAGAGATATCGGGACACCTGCATGCCTCAGTCGGTTAAGCGTCTGCCTTTGGTTCGGGTCATGATCCCGGGGCCCTGGGATCGAGCCCCACATCAGGCTCCCTGCTCAGTGGGGAGTCTGCTTCTTGATCTCTCTCTGCCTCGCTCCCTGCCCATGCTGCCTCACTCACTCTCTCTCAAATAAATAAAGTCTTTAAAAAAATCCAGAGATATCAAATAAAACTCAGGATTTCCACTTCCTCTTCCAAACTGGATGTTCTAGCCACACTGGGCCCACATTCTGGTTCCATGGCAGACTGGTAGAGGAGCTGCAGGCCCTCCAAATAAGGCACAAACTCTCCAGCTGGTCTAACCCCAGTAGGTCTGCTCAATGCCTGGTTCTGGTGACACTGATTTCAACCTCTGACATGGGCAGGTGGTGATACCATAGAAAGGGAAAAAGTTGTCCTGGGACAGAGCCTGGACTTTGGATGGACCCATTAGAAGTGGCAGCTCAGCTGCTTCTCGGCCTTGCAACCCAGAGTGTGCCACTTAATTTCACTGAGCCTGTCTTACCTTTTCTGGAAAATGAGGATAACACTCCTTATCTGGAATTTCATCTATAGGAAATCTCCTAACACAGTGGCAGACACAGAGAAGGGTCTCAAGCAGTTTGTTTCTTTCCCTTTCAATCCGATCAACAGCTAGTCTCAGGAAATCAGAATGATTAGGCCATAGCACAGGTTGAAGTAAAGAGTCCAGATTCTGGCTCTACCACTTGCCAACTATGCAACCTCAGTTTTCCTATCTGTAGGATGGGGACACTACTCATATCAACCTTGCAGGAATTAAATAAGTTAATATAAAGTATTTAAAATGGTATGGCACTGAGTAAGGATTAGATTGGCTTTTACACCTGGCTGGCCATTAGAGTCTTCTAGGGACATTTTTTTTTTTTTTAAAGATTTATTTTAGAGAGAGAGTGAGAGCACTAGCGGAAGGGGGAAAGGGAGAGAGAGAGAGAATCTGAAGCAGACTCTGCAGTGAGTGCAGAGCCTGAGGCAGGGCTGGATGCAGGGCTCAATCCCATGACCCTGAGATCAAGACCTGAGCCAAAACTAAGCTTGATGTTTAACTGACTGCATGACCAAGCACCCCTTCTAGGGACATTTTAGAAAATATTCATGTCTGGGCTCTATCCTCAGAGATCTTGTCTGAATTCATTTGGGGTGGGGCCCTGGTATGAGTATTTTATAAAATCTCAAGTAATTCTTTTTCTTTTTTTTTTTTTAAGATTTTATTTATTTATTTGACAGAGAGAGACACAGCGAGAGAGGGAACACAAGCAGGGGGAGTGGGAGAGGGAGAAGCAGGCTCTCTGCTGAGCAGGGAGCCCGATACGGGGCTCGATCCCAGGACCCTGGGATCATGACCCGAGCCAAAGGCCGACGCTTAAAGACTGAGCCACCCAGGCGCCCCAAATCTCAAGTAATTCTATGTACAGCCAGGAATAGGAGCCCTACAGTAGAGGGAAAATTAAGAACATGGGCTCTGGAGCACAATTGCCTATGTTCAAATCCAACTGAGCCAATAAACAGATGTATGAATGTGGGCAAGTTCTTAACCTCACGTGTTATTTTTTTTTTTTAAGATTTTATTTATTTACTGAGAGAGAAGGAGAAGGAGGGAGAGAACAGAGGGACAATGAGAGGGAGAAGCAGACTCCCCGCTGAGCAGAGAGCCAATGTGGGACTCAATCCCAGGACCCCGGGATCGCGACCCGAGCCGAAGGCAGACGCTAAACGACTGAGCCACCCAGGCACCCCTTTTTATTTTTTTAAAGATTTTATTTATTTACTTGAGAGAGAGAGAGAAAGAACAGAGGGAGAATGAGATGGAGAATAACCTCTCATGTTAAAGTGGTCAGTAAAAGGACCTGGGAGGTTGTATAGATCTCAAATGGTTAGCACAGTCTGTGGCAGCTAGCAGGCCCATCAGCGCCCCTCAGTTCCCCTGCTATTTCTTTTGTTTTACTTTTATTTTTTAAAATTTAAATTTAATTAATTAACATATAGAGTATTATTAGTTTCAGAGGTAGAGTTTAGTGATTCATCAGTTGCATATAACACCCAGTGCTCATTGCATCAAGTGCCCTCCTTAATGCCCATCACCCAATTACCCCATCACTCCACCTACCTCCCCATCCCCTGCTCTTCCCAAACTAACTGCAGCCACTGCAGGGCTGCAACCAGCTCACACAGTCTCCCCAAGGGGTCCTGAATGCCTTGAACATCCCTTTCCTAACTCTGCTAGCTGCCCCCTAAAGTTATTTTTGATCCTTCTATTGTTCAGCTTTTTTTATTCACCCACAATGAACAGAATTATCTCCCAAACAAAATTGTCTGCTCAAAAATCAGAGAGCCCCCAAGCGGAGGGGAGGACAGAAGCTGACTGGCCATTCAAGTGTCTCTCATATTAAAGAATAAGAAGGAGAAGAGGGAGAAAGAGAAGAAAAATCTCTTTCAATGCTAAGAAACAGTGTTTAGGGGGGGGGGGGGGAAACTATAACACAGAATTGTACATTCAAGATAATTCACCCAGGGTGCCTGGGTGGCTCAGTCGTTAAGCGTCTGCCTTCAGCTCAGGTCATGATCCTAGGGTCCTGGGATTGAGTCCCACATCGGGCTCCCTGCTCAGCAGGAAGCCTGCTTCTCCCTCTCCCACTCCCCCTGCTTGTGTTCCTGCTCTCGCTCTCTCTCTCTCTGTCAAATAAATAAAATAAAAAATAAAAAAATCTTTAAAAAAAAAAGATAATTCATCCAGGTAAAGGAAAAAAATGCATAGAAAAAATATCAAAAGGAAATATGCTATATGTTAAATAAAAGTTTTTTCCTCTGCTTTCTTTTTTTAAGATTTTATTTATTTTTTGACAGAGAGAGAGACAGTGAGAGAGGGAACACAAGCAGGGGGAGTGGGAGAAGGAGAAGCAGGCTTCCCGCGGAGCAGGGAGCCTGATGCGGGGCTTGATCCCAGCACCCTGGGATCATGACCTGAGCCGAAGGCAGACGCTTAACGACTGAGCCACCCAGGCGCCCCTTTTCCTCTGCTTCTCCATCCTTTTATGCACTTTACAATTTTCTATTGTGAATGTGTAATTAGCAGGAAAAACAATTAAGTGAAAAAATAAAAAAAAGGAAAGCCTTCACATGACTTCCTTCCCTCTTAATTATTTTATTGCTTTGTCTTAGTTCCTCCTTTCTATCAAACAAATGTATTTTTTTCAATTTTTACTTGTTTTATTTAAAGATTGTATTATTATATTTAAGTTTTAAATTTATTTTTATTTTTAAGTAATCTCTACACCCAACATGGGGGTTGAACTCACAACCCTGAGTCATACTCTCTTACCAACTGAGCCAGCCAGCCACCCCTCTATAGAAATATTTTATTTTATTTTTTTAAAGATTTGTTTATTTAGTTTAGAGAGAGAGCAAGGGGCATGGGGAGAGGGAGACATAGTCTTTTTTTTTTTTTTTAAGATTTTATTTATTTATTTGACAGAGAGAGAGCGCACATGTATGGGGAGCGGCAGGCAGAGGGAGAGGGAGAAGCAAGCTCCCTGCCAAGCAAGGAGCCCAACACGGGGCTCGATCCCAGGACCCTGGGATCACGAACCAAGACAAAGGCAGAGACTTAACCAACTGAGCCACCCAGGCGCCCCAGGAGATGTAGTCAGTCTCAAGCAGATTCCACACTGAGTGTGGAGTCTGACTCGGGGCTTGATCTCAGGACCCTGAGATCATGTCCTGAGCTGAAACCAAGAGTTGTTTGCTTAATTGACTACACCACCAAGGCGCCCCTATAGAAAAAAAATTTTTTTAAATATATTTTTAAAAAATTTTTTATTAACATATAATGTATTATTTGTTTCAGGGGTACAGGTCTGTGATTCAACAGTCTTACACAATTCACAGCACTCACCATAGCACATACCCTCCCCAATGTCCATCACCCAGCCACCCCATCCCTCCTACCCCCCTCCATTCCAGGAACCCTCAGTTTGTTTCCTGAGATAAGAGTCTCTTATGGTTTGTCTCCCTCTCTGGTTTCATCTTGTTTCATTTTTCCCTCCCTTCCCCTATGATCCTCTGTCTTGTTTCTCAAAATCCTCATATCAGTGAGATCATATGATACTTATCTTTCTCTGATTGACTTATTTCGCTTAGCATAATACTCTCTAATTCCATCCACATTGTTGCAAATGGCACGATTTCATTTTTTTGATGGTTGCATAATATTCCATTGTGTGTGGGGCGCCCGGGTGGCTCAGTCATTAAGCGTCGGCCTTTGGCTCGGGTCATGATCCCAGGGTCCTGGGATTGAGCCCCGCATCGGGCTCCCTGCTCGGCCAGAAGCCTGCTTCTCCCTCTCCCACTCCCCCTGCTTCTGTTCCTTCTCTGGCTGTCTTTCTCTCTGTCAAATAAATAAAACCTTTAAAAAAAAAATTCCATTTTGTGTGTGTGTGTGTGTGTGTGTGTGTATCACATCTTCTTTATCCATTCATCTGTTGATGGACATCTAGACTCTTTCCATAGTTTGGCTATTGTGGACATTGCTGTTATAAACATTGGGGTGCATGTGCCCCTTCGGATCACTACATTTGTATCTTTGGGGTAAATACCTAGTAGTGCAATTGCTGGGTCATAGGGTAGCTTTATTTTCAACTTTTTGAGGAACCTCCATACTGTTTTCCAGAGTGGCTGCACCAGCTTGCATTTCCACCAATAGTGTGAGGGATCCCCTTTCTCCGCATCCTCGCCAACATCCGTTGTTTCCTGAATTTTAATTTTAGCCATTCTGACTGGTGTGAAGTGGTATCTCATTGAGGTTTTGATTTGGATTTCCCTGATGCTGAGTGATGTTGAGCACTTTTTCATGTGTCTATTGGACATTTGGATGTCTTCTTTGCAGAAATGTCTGTTCATGTCTTCTGCCCATTTCTTGATTGGATTAGTTGTTCTTTGGGTGTTGAGTTTGATAAGTTCTTTATAGATTTTGGATACTAGCCCTTTATCTGATATGTCATTTGCAAATATCTTCTCCCATTCTATCGGTTGTCTTTTGGTTTTGTTGTTTCCTTTGCTGTGCCAAAGCTTTTTATCTTGATGAAGTCCCAATAGTTCATTTTTGCCCTTGCTTCCCTTGCCTTTGGTGATGTTTCTAGGAAGAAGTTGCTGCGGCTGAGGTCAAAGAGATTGCTGCCTGTGTTCTCAAGGATTTGCCCCTATAGAAAAATTTTAAAGAGTTGTCTCCTCTGGCTGGTTCTGTCACTTCTCCCATTTACTACTTGATCCACGACAATTTGGCCTTCTCACCAACCCCGGAGGTGACCCCATCCTGGAAGGATCAGCAATGAAGTCTTAAGTTGCCAAATCCAGTGGCTTCTCCTTTTTCCCTGCCAGAGCTTTCTGCAGTATCAGACATGGTTGGTGCTTTCCCCTTTCTGTAAGCTCCCTGCCTGCCCTTTGAGCTTTCTCTCTCCCCTCTGTCCAGGAACCTAACTTTTCTGACCACCTCTGGTTGGTCCTGGCAGGTTCCCCTCAGCTTAATGTTCCCTAGGTTTGGGCATCTAGCCCCCTCCCTCTCTGCAAACTCTTCCTGGGTGGCCTCATCCACTCTTGGTCTGTATGATCCCATCTACATGACAGCTCCTAGATCCCAGCCTAGCTTTTTGCCTGGGACAAGTCAATCCAACTTCCTTCTGAACACCTTCATTTGGATGTCCCTCAAACACCTTACACTCAAGAAGTCCAAACCAACTCATCATTTCTACTTTCCCTCAACCCCAATGAACTCTTCCTGCTTTGTTCCTCCCCTGGGAAATCGTCATTGTCTCATTCTTTCCCTCACCCCTCACATCTAGTTGGTTCCAATTTGAAACTGTCTGGAACACATCAGCTCCCTGAGGATGTGTTCTGGCTCTGCCCTGCAGGAGGCCCCCTCTCTCTCTTGCTTGGATGATCACAGCAGTCTCACCAACATAGCTTGCTTTTCCTGGTCTTTCTCCTCCCCAGTCCATACCTTCTAATTTTTCTGATTATTCATTCCTTTAGTCAGTCAACAAACATTTGCCATGCACAAACTCTGCTCCTAATACTATGAGAGGTGAATGATACAGATTTACCCAAAATAGGTAAATAAATAATCTAGGGGATTTCGAATTGTGGGGATTGCTATCAAAGTAAGCAGGGGGATTGAGAGAAAGTGGACATGGGAATGGGATTTCTTTCAGAGGTGGTCTTTGCCCCGGAATGATCCCCCAGATGAACATGACAGTTGTCCTGATGGAACTGGGGGGCAGCAATGATAGAAAAGAATGTGGCTGGGGACCCCATGTTAGGTTGGGAGCCAGGGAAGGCCTGTGAGGAACGAAGGATGAGAATGAGCTCTGAAGACCTGCAGGAGGTGCTTTCCAGGTAGAGGGAAGAGCTAGTGACAAGGCCCTAAGGGGGTTCCCAGCACACAAAGGAGCTCAGAATGTTTGGAGCACAGTGAGTTAGGGGCAGAAAGAGGAGGGCAGGAAGATCGTACCTGGTGGCCCTGGTGGTGGTGCTGGGGGGCGGGGACTGGGTTTTATTCTAAGTGCAATGGGAGGCTATTGAAAGAGTTTTTCACAGGAAAGTCACATTTGACTTTATCTCTTCAAAAGATTTCTCCCTCTAGGTGTGTAGGGTGGAGAGCATCTGGGGGTGAGGTGGATAGTGTGGCTGAGTGCTAGGAAATTAACTGCAGTGGTCCAGGCAAGTCCTGTGGGCTGGGCTGGGTGTTAGCAGGGCAGATGGAGAGGACTTAAACCTTCCTTGGGTCCTCAACCCTTACAGGCTAGCTCCATACTACTTAGGACAACCATCTGGTTCTAGCCTCCCTCTTCAGCCCATCTCCCATCATTTCTTCTTTGTCTTTGCAAATGTTGTACTTTTTGGAATGTTCTTACCCATTTTCCCTTTGATTTATCCCTGAGACCAGGCTCAAATACCCCCTCCTCTCTAAAGCTTTTCAGGGGGTGCCTGGGTGGCTCAGTTGGTTAAGCAACTGCCTTTGGCTCAGGTCATGATCGTGGAGTCCTGGGACTGAGTCCCGGGATCGAGTCCCTGTATCAGGCTCCCTGCTCAGAGGGGAGTCTGCTTCTCCCTCTGACCATCCTCCCTCTCATGCTGTCTCTCATTTTCTCTCTCAAATAATAAATAAAATATTTTTTAAAAAAAATAAAGCTTTTCAGGAATTCTCCAGGGAGAGCCCTTTGAACTTTTTCAGTGCTCAGTTTATATCTCTATGATAATATCTATCACACTGTACCATCCTGTATGTTTACAATTCTATGTCTGAAGAAAGTGGACCAAGAGCTTCTGGAAAGCAAGGACAGGCTTTTGGTAAATGTACAGTGAGGGTTCAATGCATGATCAAAAGATATTGATGGTCCCGCTATGGAACAGTTCACATAGGTCAAGACTCCAGTCACCCCTGTTATATTCAAAATCACCTGATAATGTGTAAGTCCTTGATCATAAGAACAGATACTAATGTGGGTATTACATCTCCTCATTTGATCCTGGAAACAGCCCTGAGAGGTGGGTACAGTGGGAAAATCATTTCTATTTTACAGATGAGTAAATCAAGGCTTAAGGAAAATGAGACTGGCCAATGTCCCTGAGCCCCCAAATTCAGTTCTATTGTTGACTCCTGGGTCTCCTCGCCTGTCTTTGAATCAAGAACTTGTAAGACTTCCTGTCACCTCTTCATGGTGGAGGGGACATCAGCAGAGATGACTCACAGGAGGCAAGATGGGGAAGCAATTCTCCTTCCCCCTTAAAAAACTGCCCCACATCACCACCTCATTTGTTCCTAATAAGGAAAGCAACCATCTCAGCGGTTATAGCCTTGGACCCTGGAGAAAGAGGGACTGAATTGAAATCCTGCCCATCTCTACCATTTACAGGTTACGTGACCTTGAGGAATTAGTTAACTTCTCTTGCCCCACCCCCCGTTTTGTTTGTTTTGGTTTTGGTTTGCTTTGTTTTTATTTTTAATCTGTAAAACGGGAGTGAGAAAAAGTTACTTAGTTAGGGTTGCCGGGGAATACTATAGGAGACAAAGCATCTTCCGCAACGCTTAGCTATATAGAAAGGTCTTAATACTTGCTAATTACAATTACTGGCCCCAGAAATTTTCCTAAGCACTTTTCAAGTAACATCTCTTTTAAGACAACAACCTTATGCCTTAGGCGACATACAGGCTTGGAGCTGTTAATAACGCCCCTGAAGAAGTCAAGACTTGAACCCATAACCTCACAACCAGGCAAGGCTTGGCAAACACGCGTGGTTCAGAGACTGCAAGCAGCTTGCTCATGGACTCGTGACCAGTTACTGACTCTGTACTCAACCAGATTTTTGATTCCGAATTGATAGTTGGGCATAATTTCTGAAGGTCTGTAACACGTAAGCTCCATAAAACTGGATCTGGGGAGGTGAAATGGGCAGTCCTCCAGAGGAGTCGAGAGACCGGCTTCTGCCCCTGATTGTAGATGAGGTGAGTCTTTAATTTAGACCTCTTTTTCCTTACGGTGAAGTGGGGGAAGAAGAATTATTAGGGTCCCCAGAGCCCTTTCCAATACTGACTCTCCAGAGCAGAAAACCCTTGCTCAGGTAAAGGCTCACTCAAATCCCTCCGGCTGAGGTTCATCCTCCGCGGGGCCCGCAATAGGGACGCGTCCCCTTTAAGGCGCCAGCTCGCCGGTGGCGGCGGCCGGAAGTGTTGAAGCCCGGCCTGGCGGCGGCGGTGGCAGTAGCGGCCGTGGCGGCCTCTGCGCATGCTCCGTCGCCCGCCCGCCCTGGCCGCTCGCCGCCCGCCCGCCCGACGGAGACGGTG